>NC_045427.1:616768471-617088087 GCF_902635505.1 Sarcophilus harrisii | reverse complement strand
GTCTTCCCTCTGTGGTATATTATTGCATCCTTCTCTCTATTCATACTGTTTTATTGACCTATTTTCTACCTTCTAGACAGGTCTTCCTAACTTCATCACTTCCCTCGACAATCTATCAACAGGTATTTATTAAGCCATTACTGTGTGTCAGCCACTGAAGCTACTAAAACAAAAATGGAAAAAATACTTGCTCTTAAGAAGCTTCTGTTCTACAAGGGTTAAGAATATTATACACCACTCACTGCCAAAGCAAAACAAAAACAAACCTTCCTACTACATCCTGCCTAATCCCTACTCAAAAACTATCAATGACTCCCCATTTCCTCCTGAACAATATATAAAGTCCCTCCTCAACTGGAGATCACATTACCTGCCCTGTCATTTCATACTACTCCATTTCTCCTATTTTGTGGTTGGTCCTTCATTTTTAAAGAGGAGCAATTAATCATGGGGTAATGTCTTGACTTGAGTGTGAAATAGATTTAAGTGAGGTAGAATTGCACAAAGTCAACAGCCTCACTCTGTCTTCCTGAGTCATCAAAGTCCAGTGGCAAGACAACAGTTAGGATAACTGACAATGATCAGATATGTAGTGAATGACCTTAGCATCTCTGATGTCTAACCAACCTCTGGGCACTTCACAAAACCTGCCATTGGAACCAATTATTCTCATTTGCTCATTCCTCCAGAAGAAGTCTTTGAATCGCTGATGGGTTTTAAAACTATTGGTTATCATTAGTCTGATTTAGTTCATCTGCCAAGATGATTTTTACCAGATTCTAGCATCACCTTTGGCTCCCCTGGGCTTGTTTGGGTCAAACTGTCCATTTTTCTCCCTGTTTCTGTTCCTTTGCCTATTTGGAATAGCTAAGAGCCAAGAGTGCTCTGCATAGAGTCAAAAAAACTCATTTTTGTGAATTCAAATTGCATCTCAGACACTAATTGTGTGATCCTACGCAGGTCTTTAGATGACCTGCTTCATCTTCATCTGTCTCAGTTTCCTCATTTGTAAAATGGGGATAATAATAGCATCTACCTTCCAGAGTTGTTATGAGGCTCAAATGAATTACTATATGTAAAGTTACTTTGCAAACCTTAAAGCACCATATAAATGCTAATTATCGTCATTGTTATTGTATGAATCAGATTGTAGGGTCATTGAACTCTCAAATTCTGGATTGTGGGATCACAGAATCAGTCTGTTATTCAGACATTTATTAAGCACCTACTATGTACCAGGTACCAGGCTAAGTTTTAGAAATGCAAAGAAATGCAAAAACAAAAACAAAAAACCAATCCCTGCTTTTGAGAAATTCACAGTCTAATGGGGAGCCATTAAATAAAGATAAATATGTACTACTTTATATAATAGAAGGAAAGTCATCTTGGTGGAGGAAGGCACCAGCAGCTGAGCCAGAGGAGGCAAGGAAGGACTGGGGAAGGGCCTGTGCAAAAAGGAGGATTTGAGTTGGGTCTTGAGGGAAGACAAGGACACTGAGGGGGAGGAGAGAGAACATTCCTAGAGGGTAATCAAAAGGAGACATGGAGAGTCTTGGGTGAAGCAATGCCCAGAGATCAATATCATGGAATTGTCCAGTGCTCAGAAGAGAAGGAAGTCCAAGAAGACTTGAAAAGTAAGAAGAGCCCAGTCTGTAAAAGATTTTGACAGTCAAACAGAGGATTTGATTGTTGATCAAAGAGTGGCAGAAGAGTGGGGGAAATGAACTAGAGTGGGGCAGGGTTCCAACGAGGAAAACCATTTAGAAGGCTGTTGCAATAATCTAAGCAAGAGATAATGTAGTGGTAACTGTGAAAGTGGAGAGAAGGGGACACTGATCAAGGATATTATTATAAAGGTAGAAATGACATTTGGCAACAGATTGGAGCTAGAAGGGACCTTAGGGGTCATCTCATCTAAAGCTCTCTTTTATTTTTTTCAAAAAAGTTTCTATTTTGAATTGGTTTTATACATATATATATATATTTTTTTTTTTTTACTTCATATCCAAATGTCCCCCTCTCCCTTCTCAGCAAACTGTTCTTAGTAAAGAGGCTCTAGAAGAGCCTTATCCCAATCCCACTCTAGCTGACAAATCAGGTCTCATCAGGATTAGCTATAGACTGCATTCTACTCATTTTCCAGTCAAAAGAACCATGTTCCAGAAGCGTGAAACAAAGTCTCCAGTCATATAATAGTGGCCAAGCTGGATTTCAAAAGGAGCTACCTTCCATTCTTGTCCCATGATGCTTTCTTAGAATGTCCATTTCTAGCACCATCAGCTCCATGATGTCCTCTCCACATGGCTCTTTTCCAAGACCTTTTATTTTCACTTATTTCACATTCTCTTGGATCATCACTACCTCGTTCTTCCAGATCTTTTGCTGCCAACCTGGGAGCTAGATCTGTGTTTTATATATATATATATGTGTGTGTGTGTGTGTGTGTAATATATATATATATATATCCCCAGCACTTAGCCCAGGCCTTGCCTATGATCTTGTTTATTTCCTGAATTAAATACTTCATGCCACACACTGAGCACAACACATCTCACACCATATATCTGCCTAGACTCTGGCTTCTCCCCAGCCTGAGGTCAGGTTTGTAGGCAGAGGGATCTGTCTAGCACAAAGAATACCACAAAGATGGCATCCTTAAAGCCCAAAGCTAACCCAGAGACACACTGACACAGACACAGACACAGACACACATACAGACACACACACACACACACACACACAAAATTTGTTTTGGAGCTGTCCTCTCTGTAGAGTTTCAATGCAGGAGAAAAAACACATACATGGATATGCACACATGGCTACTCTCAACTGGGCCCTCGCTGCAGCAAGGCAATGATTTTATACCTCCTTAATCTATTCACACTATTCTTCTCACTACAGCAGTTCTTCCAAATTTTTTATCCCTCTTCAAACTTCCTATGGCTCCCCCATCTCCACCCTCTCAGCTGAGAATCATGCCCCTTATTTTGATGAAAAAAATTGTGACCCTTCACCATGAATTCCCTTTTCTCTTCTTTTCTCATCTCATATCACTCACATGCCTTCTACCCTCTTCCTTCACCACTGTCAGTGACCTTTCTCCCATTCCATCCTATCTTCTCCAGCATAGTGCCCCCTTTGCATCCTCATTCTTTTGCTAATCTCTAGTTGTCTGTTGTCTACTGGATGCTTCCATGCTGCCTACAAAAAGCCTATGTCTCCTCTGTTTTTAAAAAACCCTCCCTTGATCATTCCATTTTCTATCCTTCTTCTCTTTCGCAGCTAAACTCCCTGAGAAGATAAGCTCAAATAGAAGTCTGCATTTCATTTCCTCTCACTCTCACTTTACCTTCTGATCCCATCATTCAAACTGTTCTCTGCAGTTATGAGTGATAGTTTAATTGCCAATGTCCTTTTCTCAGGCTTCCTCCTTTTTGACCTGTCTGGATCACCCTTTTCTCCTTGATATGATTTTCTCTCTAGATTTTTGCTGGATCTCCATTCAGGTCACACCCACTAGCTCTTGTCCTCCAAAAGTTCCCTCCTGTGCCTTTTTGTCTTCTTCCTCTAAATACTTTACCTTGAGTGTTTCATGAGTTTTCGTGAATTAAATTATCCTATCTATGCATATAATTTTTGTATCTATTTATCCAGCCCTAACCTCTCTCTTAAGAAGCAGCTAGATGGTTTAGTGAATAATGCACTGGGCCCAGA
Organism: Sarcophilus harrisii; assembly: GCF_902635505.1. NCBI lineage: Eukaryota > Metazoa > Chordata > Mammalia > Dasyuromorphia > Dasyuridae > Sarcophilus > Sarcophilus harrisii. The sequence continues at coordinate 617,084,373 of NC_045427.1, read as the reverse complement.
GTCAGAAAACCTGAGTTCAAAACTGGCCCCACAAGCTTACTAGTTGTGTGACCCCGGGCAATTCATAATCTTTATGTATCTTAAATCCACTGGAAATGACAAATCACTCCAGTCAAGAAAATAACTGTCAACAAAAGCCCATGGACGGCATTGGTATATTATGGTCCACAGGTCACAAAAAGGACACAACTGAACAACAAAAGCCTCTCTCCTAACCTCCAGCCTCACATCTTATTATCCCATAGACATCTAAGGTTCAACATATCTAAAATGAACTCATTATCGTCCCTCCCCCTGAAGACTTCCCTCTTCTCAATTTCTCCATTAGTGTTGAGGCTACCATTGAGAGTTCTCCATCCTCCCCTTCACCAAAGCTCACAACTTAGACATAATCCTCAACTCCTCAGGCTCACTCATTGTCCCCTAGCCAATCTGTTGCCAAACCCTGTTCGTTCTACCTTTAGGATCCCTCATTTATGCTCTTTTCTCTCCTTGGATACTGTCACCACCTGGAACAAGTTCTCATGACTTCGTACCAAGCATTCCAACTCTCTGCACATTATTCAAATGCCCAATGTTTGCGTGCCAAAAAATTTATTTTATGGAGAATTCATACAGGGCAAGCGCTCGCAAGGTGGTCAGAAAAAGCAATATAAGGAGACTCTCAAGTTCCCTCTTAAGAACTTTAGAATCGTTGTATGACATGGGAGACACTGGCGCAGGACCGCCCAGCATGGCGTGCCCTCATCAGAGGTGCTGTGCTCTCTGAGCAAAGGAGAATTAATTAGCCCCAACGATGCACAAAACTACCCCAAATGTTCAAAGGCATCTTCTGAGCTCATATTGGTCTGATCAGCCACAGTCAGACAGGTGTAACTCAAAAGCAACATAGTGATGCCATTTGGGTCACCAACCAATCAACCTGGACCATAGCAACAGCTACCTAATTGGTCTCCTGTTGAAGTGAGTTTCTTAAAGTACAATTCTCACCATGTTACTCTTTTTTTTTTTTTTTTTTTTAATAAATTTGAGGGATTCCTTATTGCCTCCAGGGTCAAATACAAAATTCTGTTTGGCTTTGAAAAATCTTTCATAATTTAACCCTTTCTTACACTTTCAAGATTTTTCTATTTTTTATTTTTCACATGGGACACTTCCTCTCTTGACTTTGGGCATTGACGATGGCATTTCCTTCCTCATCTCTTTCTCCCTGCTTCCCTGAAGTGCCAGTTAAAATCTCACCTTCTACAAGACCTTACTAAGGCCTTTCTTCTGAAAGGAAAAAAAAAATCTGTATTTAGCTTGTTGTTTGTATCCCTAGCATTTAGCAAAGTGCCTGGTACATACTCAATAAATTCTTGATTCGACAAACCACAAAATCTTTCAAAATTACATTTTTATTTATTTTATTACAAATTATATTGATATATTAAATGTTACACATATAAAATGCAATTGTGTTACAAATGTTAAAATATCATTCTTGAACAAAAATAAAAATTATATTTGAAATCATGAACTTGTTACATCATTTATTTTTAAAAGTGTGTTTATTAAATTGAACAAGGCAATGTGAACTCAACTTCTTCCCTATCAGGAAGAAGCCCAAATGGCTATTAGCAGATATAACCAATTCTCAGACTACCTTGTTTGTATAAAATGATTGTGAAGAAGGAACTCCAAATCAAACTCCATTGTCCATTCCCCAATCTCTTGAGTATCTTTTTTTTTTTTTTTGCTGAGGCAATTGGGGTTAAGTGACTTGCCCAGGGTCACATGGCTAGGAAGTGTTAAGTGTCTGAGGCTATATTTGAATTTAGGATCTCCTGACTTTCTGAGTATCTTTAAAAGATCTTTTGAAATATTGATTAGCAGACAAGTCTGGGATCTGGTCTTCCAGGTATTCCATATGGCTGCTCTTTGATCCCCTCTAAGTTCCACTTTACTTCCCCGAGAAACCCCCAAGGTTGTATTTCCTCTATAAAACATCTGCTTATGTTTGCTAAATCTTTTTCAGGATTAAGCCCACTATGAGGGCTTTCTCTCGGTGCCTTCCTTTTAATGGCACCTTTTTCTTTACTACAGCTAACTAGCTAGTTTGCCAAACTCCTCTGTGGATCTAACCTGCCAGGCAATGGTTTACTCCCACCTCATGGAGTATTTCCTTTCTCTTGGTTAATTGTGAGTTCCCCTCAGGAACTTGTCTTTCCCTTTCTAACTATATGCTCTCCCAACTCTTTCATATTTGCCACTTCTGATGCCTATTTTACCTCTTTTGTTCGTATCCTCTTGCCTAAATAAAACTCCCTTTTGCCAAAAAGCGTGGTCATTGTGAATTTGTCATGTTTATTTCGAACTATTGCTACCCTGACATCATCAAAGGTAATAAAATTATTCCTTTCTTGTGTATTAAAAAAACTGGTTTTCTTTTTCTGCATAAGTAATTCATCTGTATACCCCAGCCCAGAAGCCCTCCCTGTAACAAGTATAGTCCAGCCACAACCACCGAGATGTAGGGCATAAGCAGCTAATTTCAGCTGGGATTGACCCTCCCTGCGGACATCCGCCTTCTGGTAGTCAGGGTGCATTCAGATGTTTCAGGGGCTTTGAAATAAAGTGTGTGCAGGAGAAAAAAAAAAGATGATAGATGGGTAGGAAAAAGAAAAGAGGTTGAGGAAGAAAGAAAAGGTCTAGGAATTGAAGCAGGAGAGAAGGGTTTGGGGCCAAGGAGAGAATAAAGTCGGGAAGGGGGTAGGAGAGAAAAAGGAAAAGGCTTAGAATGAGTAGTGAAGAGCCGGGAAACACTAGAAGGCTGGGAAGGAAGCTTGTGATGGAGGGAGGACGACAGAAAGAGCTGGGGTTGGAGGGCAGAAAGCAGAAGAGGGGAGGGATAGCTGGGGATGAGTAAAGGGAGGGCTGAGGGCCAGGCCATGCCCACGATCGGAATCGGCGCCCAGCCGGTAAAGGCCTCGGGATGTCCCGGCTGGCTTCGGTCTGGCCGGCCGTCAGTCTGTCTGTGTCTGCGGGGGGAGGAGCAGGGCTGATTTCCAGCCAGATAAATCGTCCGAGAACCGAGTCAATGACAATGTAGGCGACCACTCGGCACCGGCGGTAGATGCTTCTGGAGTGTGTGTCAAGTGTGTGTGAATGTGGATATGTGTACAAACATGTGCATGGGGTCTGGCGGTGGGCTGGGGAGGGGGGGTGTCTCCGAGACTGGGTAGAATGGGGGTCTGTAAAGGATTCTGAGCTGTTCCCCTCCTCCTTCCCTTTCCCCCCTTCCCCTTCAGTTTTTTCCCCTCCGCATTGTGAAGCCTCTCGGGCCTCGCAGCCCGGGGCTGGCCCCCGCCCCACCCCCTCCCCCAGAAGGCCCAGACTAGCCCGGCGGGGTCCTTTCCATCTGAATGGTGGGGAGGGGGAGGGAACGCCATTCCGCCGCTGTTTCTCAAGTGCTCTTTGTGAAGGGGGGGCCCAGGGCAGAAAGGCGCTTTTGACCGGAGGCAAGGCATGAACAATCTCGGGCCTGGGCTCCCCGCGGACCCCCGCGGGGACAAAGGGAGTGAACCCGGCCAGAAAATGCGATTCTATTCTCCGCGGCCGCTTTCAGACTCTAAACCCTCCAACCGCCCGGCAGCCCTGCCCCGCCCCCTCGGCTATCCAGCCCCTGCCCCTCGGGGCCTCACTTAGAGGAGGAGGAAGTAGTCCCCCGGGGAAAGAAGCCTTTCAGGCTTCCCCACAAACTCTGCTCCGTGCCTCAGTTTCCTCCAGCTCACACGCATCTTCCCGGCCTTCTCCAGAGATGCTCAGTGGGCTGGGAAGGAACATGGAAGCGTCCTCCAGAAGGACAAGGAGGATCCAGGCTGGAAACCAGGACTCCGGGGTCCCTCGCTGTTTCCTGGCACAGTTTCGGCTCCCACTCCCTATGTCCTTTCTCGGGGTTCCCTCCCCCGCCTTTCGTGGAAGGGTTCCCGGGAGTTGCGGTGTCTCGGGCGTCTCACCAGTCTCTGGGGGCGGCTACGGGGACCACACTGGCTGTTCCCTCCTCCCGGCTGCAGTCTCGGAGAGGGCCAGGGGGGCGGGGCGGGGAGGTGGGGGCCGTCTGCGAGGCCAGTCCCCTTGGCAGCAGGAGGGGAGAGGACCCGAACAATAGGCCCGGGGGCTGCCGGGCCCTGAATGCAGCACTGTCCCCACCCCCGGTCCAGCCGCGGGAAGGTGGGAGGCGGCGGGCGGGAGCAGGAGGAGGAGAAGCGGGGGATCTCTTACTAGGCGGCCGGGAGCTGGAGGGAGCTGGGCCCAACGGAAGAGCCCGGGACCCGGGAGCTGAGAGCCACCAACCAGGACCAGAGCAACCCCCGGGGAGAGAGCCTGGACCAGGGACCAGGGAAGTACTGCACATCAGGCAGCAGAAGCAGAACGGAGCAGACTGGACGTAAGGGACAAGGAGATCCGGAGCTAAGCCCCGCGCGTCCCTCCTCGGGCCCCGGGTGGCCACAGCCTGAGGCGGAAGCTCGGTGCCGCTGACTGGAGGAGCCCGGGTCCAGCACTGCCTGCCGTGGGAACCGAGACCCTGGAGCGTGCGGCTCGCGGCGGCCCGTAAGCGTCCGGGGCTGGAGGCGGCCCCGGGAGCGCATGGCGGCGCCCGGGAGCCCACGGGGGCCATGAGGCCGCCGCCGGGCCGGAGGGACAGCGGCGGCTGGCCAGTGCTGCCGCTTCCGCTCCTGCTCCTGTTCCTGCTCTCGCCGTCGCTGCTGGCCGACGTGGCCGGTCCGGCGCCCGGGGAGCCGTGCTGGGAGGCGCTGCTGCGCTGCCAGGGGGAGCCGGCGTGCGGCTCGGCCTACAGCCAGAGCCAGGCGGCGTGCGAGCCGGTGCTGGGGGGCGCGGGCGGCTGCCCCAGCCACTGCGTGGGCGCGCTGCTGCAGCTCAACGGCACGGAGCGCGGGCCGGCCCTGGAGCGCTGCGAGTGCGGGGCCGACGCGCGCTGCCGCCGCCTCAAGGCGGCCCTGGAGCCGTGCCTGCCGCGGCCCGCGCGCGGTGGCCTGGGCTGCACGGCTGCCCGACGCCGCTGCCAGGCCGAGCCCGCCTGCCGGGACACGCTGGCCTCCTACCTGGCCCGCTGCGGGCAGCTGTTCAACGGGCGCCGCTGCACGGCCGCGTGCCGCGCGGCCATCGGGGCGCTGCTGGCCACGGCCGGGGGCCCGCTGCTGGAGCGCTGCGTGTGCGACGGCGCCGAGCGGCCCTTCTGCCAGGTGCTCAAGGAGAACATGGGCCGCCTGTGCTTCGGCCCCGCGGCCGCCGCCGCCGCCGCCGCCGAGGCCGAGGAGGACGACTACGAGGACGAGGAGGAGACATCGAGGCCGCCGCCGCCCCCGCCCCACGGCCCCAGCCAGACTCTGTGGGGGCGCTCCCGGGCCGAGCCGCTGCGGCCGGGGTTGGGGCAGGAGCCTGGGCTCTCCCAGGGCGCCCTGGCCCTGGGCCTCCTGGGGCTGGTGATCTGGCTCCTCTCCGGACCCTAGGTGTGCCCCCCACTTGGATCCCCAAAGCGCTCCCCTTAGTGCCTGAGGTCCAGACCTCATCTGTGCCCTCTCAGACCCCCAGGGACTGCAGAACTCCTGGAATCTGAGAAGCCAGAACCCGGAGGAAGGATCTATAAAGGGGGAGGGGCCGGAGGGACCTCCTTCCACCCCTAATCCCCCTTACCGCTCTCCAGGCCCCCTCTGTCCCCGGAGCAGAAATTCAGTGGGAATGGAGCGAAGTCACTGTCTGGTGGCACCCACACCTGAACCGGAGGGAGCAACATTTCTGACACTGCTCATCCCACCCGGATAGGGAGCTCACTGCCTGTCTTGGAAGCCCATTCTATCTGAAACAGCTCAGACTGTCGGGAAATTTTCTCTACAGGCCTTGGAAATCGGTCTCTACAGATTACCCCACAGAGAGAAAAAATGCAACAAGAATAATGCAGGTGGAAATGTGAAGACCAGATTCCCGCTAATGTTTCTGAATGCAGGGAGACACCCTGTTGGGAGCTAGGAAGGAGGAATGAATTTCTGCCCCTCTGTTCTCTTCCCCCACATAGGGGACCAAGGAATGGTGATTATTACCTGAGAGAGCCACGTGATCAGAGGAAGCCCCTGAGAGTGATAGGATTGAGGCTTGGGTAGGATTTTTCCACCACGGGCCATTCCCACCCTCCTTTTCCAATGCAGCCTCCTGCATCACTTCTCCCTCATCTGTTCAGTGGCTCTTCTCTCCCTTGCTATCATTTCCTGAAGGACTGAGCCCAGCTCACTCTTCTCACTCACTAATCTCTCCTCATGTCCACAAAGGCAGGGTTCCTTCACTGACTGCCTTCTTCGCCCCCTAGTCTTCCCGGACATCTCAAGGAATCCTGAGCGAGCTCATCGTTTGCAGCCTCCCATTCAGACTTTCCCCTAACGGCCACCAGCCAACCAGGGACCAGTCCAGCCCTCCTTTGGGCACGTCCCCATGTGAATATTGTACAGGGCTGCGAGGGGAGCTTCCCTCTCTGCAAAGACGTTGTATAGAAATAAACCTGTTGGAAGTTTATTTATGTTGTAAAAATGTCAACAGAGCCCCTAGCCCTGGACCCTTCTTCAAACTAAAATAAAATATGAGATTGTGCCATCCATTCTCAGCAGTATCAGACTTCAAGGTAGATTCTGGGGGCCTGGGAAGGGTGACGAGTCGGGAGACTTCCTAAGCCTTTTCATAGGTACATAGATTCAGAACTGGGACCTTAGAGAGCCACACAGACACACAACCCTTACAGAGGAGAATACTGAAGGTTATTCATCTAATAAGTATTAAGCACTCATTGTTCTAGGAAAAAAACACCTGTCCTCAAGGAGCTCACATTCTTGGAATGGGGGGAGAGGAAAAACCACCCATATACAAATAAAAAATGTGTGCAAAGCCACGGGGCCCTAAGGTCAACTTGGGCAGTTCAGGCTAGGTGACCCCCACATAGGAGGTGGGGAGGGAGCCAAATCTTGGAGGCTGTGGCAGAGGTGAGGAAGTGTATTGCAAGCATGGAGGGGGTGGGGTATGTGTGACATCCTTTGCCACGGATGACATGGAAGAGAGAAACAGAGTGGGCAAAGGCTGGTGGTCCAGTTTGGCTAGAACTCATGGAGTGAATGGAGAATAAGCCTGGACAGGTAAGCCGAAGCCGGATTGTGCAGGCTTTGAATGCCAAACCAGTCTGTATTTTATCCACCCACACCTGATCAAAAGTCCCAAGTAGAATGGAGCAGGGATCCTCTTGTTCCAAATTCTATGCTCTTTCGGCTGTGCTTACTCGGCTTGGTTTCTGGAGCCGAGATTCCTCCTGAGGACTAAGGACTGGGCTTGAGATCTGGGATGGCCTAAGTAAACCCCTGTGTGGACCCTACTCCTGATCGACCTGTCCACCTGTTACATCCGGGGCCCCACAAATCAGGAGGAATCCCACTTTCGGACATGGTTCCTTCCAGACCTGAAGCTGGCACAGGGAGCCACAAGCATCACCACCATGCGCCAGGGGTACCGGCTGCAATGAACTCCAGCCAGGGAAGTGGCAAGGATTGAGTGTATCTGCCTTGGGGCAGCTACATGGCGCAGTGGAGAGAGCACCAGCCCTGAAGTCAGGAGGACTTGAGTTCAAATCAGGTAATGACCTGATCCGATATGGAAACTGTGGAGATACTGTGGAAAATGTAGCGCCAGTGTCTTTCCTACCCCACTGCTGCCACCCCCAAAGTCACCAGACGACTCCCCTCCCTTCAGCCAGAAGTCACCCAGGCCCTTCCCTTTTCCCAAGGAAGCAAATGAATCCCCTACCCACCCCTTAGGCCAAGGGGGAAATCCCAGGAGGACAAGAGCACGGATGACTTTAGAAAATAATTTAATTGAGAAAACAATAAAGTATATTCTCTTAAACCAGACTGTGCATGGGAGGGCAATTCAGCCACAGGTACTTAACTAGCTATGTGACCCCAGATTAAGCTACTACCTCTCAGGACTCAGTTTCCTCATCTACAAAATGGGAGTAGAAATAGCACCTACCTCACTGGATTGTCGTGAGGATCAAACACAGTAATATATATAAAGCCCTTTGGAAACCTTCCAACACCATATAAACATTATTATTACAGAACTCTCTCCGGGGAATTGGTTGTTTTATTTTTATACCAACCCAGAGGAAATGTGATGCTGCCTCCCACTAGCAAAGCATTTTATATTTTCTGGGCATTTTTATCTTAATCAGTCCTTTTAACGGTCCTGGTAGGGGAGAAGGGTAGCACAGACCGAGTATCACTCCCATTTTACAGATGAGCAAACTGAAGTTCAAAGGGTCTTGTTGGAGATCCCGCAGCCAATCAAGGGTGGGTTTCTTGATTCCTGTGCCTGGGCTAGCTTACCTCCGTCTAAAACCAGCCCCACCAAAAGCCAGCTTCAATCACCGCAGCCCAAGCACCCCCAAGCCTACTTCCTTTATCCACATGGTGGATTTGGGGGGGGACATGATGTATTCCAGCCTCTCCCCCCCAGTCTCTTTCTTCCCAGGATGGGATTCAGTTTCTATAAATCAGCCTGCCACCTCCTGGCCGCTTTCTCCACCGCCACCACAGACAAGTGGCCCAACAGACTTCTCCCGGGGAGGATGGGGGAGTTTCAAGTTAAAGGATTGTTATTGTGTTAAAGCAGGATTGTCTCTGACGCAGCTGACACAAGGAGCCCTTTGGGAAGGATGCTCTGATTTCAGGGGACCCGGAGCGGGGGTCTCGGTGCACGCCGACTCTGGCCGTGAGCACCAGTCCAGAGGGGAGACTCCAAGGCTCAGGGCTCGGGAGAGTGGCCCCCAACCAGGCACTCGGTGGGGGCCCACGTCTTGTGCAGGACACGCCATCACCATCCCAAAACCAGGTCTGCCCTTTAACCTCTGAGAATTCCCGGGTCAGCAAGTGAGGTCAGTTGGCCAAGCCCACTAGGCCCCAAACAAGCCCCTAAGACCTAACGGTCAAAGGAGAAATGTTGAGGGGACAATCATAGTTGGGCATTTCTGCCCTTCTAGTGAGTTTGGGGATTAAAAGAGGAAAAGAAATGGGGGGGAGCAATAGAGAAGCCCCTGAGCCATGCTTAGAAATAACTGTCAGGGAACTCAGCCCACCAGCAAAGGAAGGTGTTACCCGGGGCGGTGGGAGAGGGTAAGGTCAGGGCTCCAGGACACAGGAGGGGCTCTTCTTCCAGGAAATCCCCTCCTGGCCCGGCTAGGGCCTGACCCTAAGAGTTTATAATGAGGGAACACGAGGATGCGATCGGGAACTCCAGCAGACAGGACCTTGTTGATCAGAAACGGGGTCCTCAATTCCCCTCTCTGGGTTAGGAAGCAGACTCCTAGAGTCCCTCCCTACAAGACGCTCGTCCCCAGGACGGTCTGCTGGCCCCTCTGATCTTGCTACCCTCCTCCAGGCTTGCTTCTGGCCAAGGGACTGCAGAGGGCCCACAGACACGAGGGGGAGGGCTGCCTCTCAGGCCCCGGTCACTGCAGGGTACAGGCTGTGTGAGAGAGAAGCAGCAGGAGTGAGCCAGCAGGCCCGGGGAGCAGGAGTCACCCCGAGGTTCCCCCCAAAGCCCCCCCCAGACAGCAGAGATGGGGAGCTCCCGGGGCCCCAAGCCGCCTCCCCTCACTAGGCCTCTGGGGGGACAAGCTTCCAGTACTCACAGCTCCGCACAGACTCAGACAGCCCATCTCTGTCCACAGACTCGGCTTCCCATCGAGTCTCCTTCATCTGGGGCGGTGAGAGAGAGAAAGGAGAGATGGGGCCCACAGAGGCAGACCCGGATAACGGGAAGGGAGAGGGACTGAACAGCGAGGGGGCCGGGGAGGACGACTAGGAGAAGGGGCACAGAGACAGCGAGAGACCTTGTGGAGACGGTCAGCGGGAGAAATGCGCCCCCAAACAGAGAAACACCCCATACCTTGATCTGCTCCTTCAGGTACTCTGCTCGCCCCATCAGGGTCTGGATCTGTCAGGGAGAGAGACCAGGGTCTCACTGTGGGCAGGGGCTGCCTTCTCAGACTCCCCCAGCCCCCAGATGCCAGTCCCCATCTCTGACCTCCTGCGGAAGTCTCTGTGGGCACCACACCGTCTGCCACCTGCCGGCTCCCAGTGTTTTTGTCTGAGCCCCGTGGGGAGCAGAGGTGGAGGGGGGAAGGGACCGCCAGTGCCCAGACCTACCTCGGCATGCAGCAGCTCCCGCCTCCTCCCCGTGGGCTCAGCTGCAAAGAGAAGGGGGCTTTGTGAGACGCAGGCCTGGGGCGGGGAGGGGCCGCCCACAGCCAGCGCTACCCTCTCACTCACCTGCCAAGAGCAGTAAGAGTTCCCCCAGGCTCTGCTGGTACAGGTCCAGGGCGTCTCCATCATCCTGGCCCTCCTCCTCCTACAAGAGACGTTAGGATCCCTAGGGAGGTCACGGTGGGCAGGGCGGGGGTCCCGGAGAAGCAGCCCCCCCACCAACCTCCATCCCCAGGGCACTCACCTTGGCCATAGCCATTGAAGCCACCTCCAGGGCAGCGACAAGGCGGGGCTTGTCTCTGGCCATTTCTGTAAGAGCAGGGGCAGAGTTTAGGGGGATGGAGGGGGAACCAGAGTGGCCACAGGGCTCTGTGCCCTCCCTCCCCCCAGGAAGCCGAGCCCCCTCAGCTCCAATCACAGTGGGGCTGCAAGTCAGCTCTCGGGGAGCACCCGGGCCTAAGCCTGGCTCACCAAAGCCATCAGTGGAGGCAGGGAGGCCCTTAAACACTGGCCTTCCCTGCGTGACACGGCCTCCAAGAGCTCTGTGTCCACACTCCCTTAATAAATCCATAAGCATGTCTAGGCTTTGGGTTCTTGGCGCCCTCAGTCAGGTGGCTGACCGTTCCCCCCCCCACCAGGCCAAGGGAATTCAAGCCATGAAGACTGAGCAAGCCACGGAGTCAGAAGGTCTGAGCGTCTCTGGTCTGACATCTGTGAGAGACAGAGGCAGGTCCACCCCCCCACCAAACGGGGGTTCCAGGACCCACTTTGTGGGAGGCTGGCGCTCGGCCCTGGCATCCCTCTCCTCGAGGAGCTTATGTCCTACTGAGCGGTTCCTGGGTCCCCAAGTAATAAACCCAAGGCTATTTCAGGAGGGGCCGTGGTAACAGGTGGCGGGAGAAGGAAAGCATGAGGACCCCAGGGGGCCAGTGAGCCGGACACCAGGGGGCCGCTGCCACAAATCAGTCACGGGGCGTGGTGAGGAAGGGCTTAGGAGGCCGTCAGGGCAGGGGTACCTTTGAGGAGGTCTCGGGCACACGTGCCCTGCTGCAGAAGGGCCCGGTTGGAGGAGTTGACCAGGGCTTTGAGCTCCTCGGCCCGAGACACGTACTGTCCAACCTACAAGAAGGGGAAGGATCAGACGGGGCTAGTGTGGGGATGGGGATGGGCGGTCTCCCCTCTCCCCACGCCCAGGCCGAGAAGCCCCAGCCCCAGCTCAGGAGGAGGAAGGTGTCCCAGCGTGGGAAGAGTCCCTCTCGCACGGCTAAGCCCCCGTTACAGAGCAGGAAGCCGAGGCAGAGAGTCCCACTCCCTAAGGGCTCTGTGGGATGGGGAGGATCTGAGGCTGGCACTCACTGCCCCCAGGGCTCTCACTGACCTTTGCCTTGATGGCCTCCTTGCGCCGGGCGTCCACTTCATCTGAGAGAGGAATGAGGGTGAGGCGGTCACCGGGGTGGGGCTCTAAGTGCCCCAGGAGGCACCAGAGACAAGTCCTAGAGCCATGGGGCAGGGCAAGCCATCTCCTCAGCCTCCCCCTGCCCACCCCGAAGGAGCTATAGGAACCTCCGGTGCCTCCTGGCTTTGGGTGGGCCTCCATGCTAGCCACTCCCTCCAGGGGCCAGCCCAGAATGGCCCCAATCTCTCACTATCCCTATGGCAGAAAGTTCTTCCTTCCACCTGCCCCAATCCCTTCTGTTTCAGTGTTAGTGCCCACAGACTTTTTGGGAGGGCGGTTGGGGCTGGGCCCGGGGCCTACTCACAGTGTAAGGCTGGAACAAAGTAGTCGAGAGCTTTGCAGTAGAGAGACAGGGCAGCCGAGAAATTCCCTTCTTGGTCTTTCTTCACGGCCTCCACCACCAGGGCAGTCTGGGAGGGCGGGGGAGAAGGTCAGGGGAGGCAGGGCCAGGGGCCCCTGGGGCCTGAGGTTCCTCACCTCCCCCACTCACCGCCTGCTCTAGGCTCCGGCCACACGGCATATGCTCAAGGTCTACAAAGGGGTGACCAAAGAAGTCCTTGAAAGAGATGCGCTTGTCAGGGTCTCGCTCCAGCAGCCGCTGCAGGAGGTCCCGGCAGTTTCGGGAGAGCTGGGGCCGGGTGGGAAGCTGGGGAGACGGGGATCTTGGTAAGCAGGGGGCAAGGGAGGAGCAGGATTGGGGCATCGGGAAAGGGACCCCCCAGGTGTGGATGTGGGTCTCTGTGTCTGCCCTAGCAGCCCTGAGCGGGGCCAGGTCCGCAGGACCTCGGGCCCGAGATCTCACAGCCCACGGACCACCCGCTGTCTGGCTGAGAAAGTCCCTCAGGACCCCACAGCACCCCCCTGCTTGGGCCCTGGACCTACCTCAATCACTCGGTTGCTACGGATTTTCTCCTCCAGCTCTGTGAATGACTTGGAGGCAAAAGGCGGCTGGCCAAAAAGAGCCTCTGGTTCACCGCAGAGGGCATGAGGGGGAGAGAGAGGGAAGATGGGGAGCAGTTGGAGAGGGATCCCAAAAGGGAATGCTAAGTCCCTTCTCCACATATTATTAGGAGATACTATATAGGAAAAAAGTGACAGACCCATCTCACAGGGGGGAAAACTGAGGATCTGGTCAACCCAACTTAGATGTCCCAGCTCTAGAACCAGGAGAATATTGTACACAGTAACAGCAACACTTGCAATGATCAGAGAGATTTAGCAATGACCCAAGACAATTCCAATGGACTTGTGATGGAAAATGCATCCATATCCAGAGAAAGAACTCTGCAGTCTGAATGCAGAGCGAAGCAGACTATTTTTACTTTTTTGTTGTTTTCTTTCTTTCTTGTGATTTCCCCCTTTTTTCTGATTCTTCTTTTATAAGATGACTAATGTAGAAATGTGCTTCATATGATTGCACATGTATAGTCTATACTGGATTGCTTCTTTCTTGGGGAAATAAAAGGAGAAAAATTTGGAACATAAGGTTTTGTGTTGAATGTTGAAAATTATTTTTATATGTAATTGAAAAAATAAAATACTACTAAGAAAAAAAAAACTACATGTAATTGGGAAAATAAATACTACTGAGATAAAAAGAAAACTATCTTTATATGTATTTGGAAAAATAAAATAGTACTAAAAAAAGAAAACAACAAAAAAAAAAATTACATGTAATTAAAAAAATAAAATACCACTGAGAAAAAAAAGGATAACTATCTTTACATGTAATTGGAAAAAATAAAATACTACTAAAAAAAGAAAACTATCTTTACATGTAATTGGGGAAAAAATAGTATTGAGTGCAAAAAAAGGAAAGAAAAAAAAAAAGAGAGAGAGAAATCCCAGCTCCAAGTTCCTGGGCCCTCCCTTCCTTGCTGGGACCAAAGGTGATAGGAAGTCCCCACAGTTCTCTCTCCGGGTGCAGATGGCTCTGTCCATTATGTCTACTGGAATTGGCCTGAGTCATCTCATGGTTGAGAAAAGCCACGACCATCAGAATACATACATACAGTATTGTTGTTGCCGTGTATAATGATCTCTTGGTTCTTCTCATTTCACTCAGCATCAGTTCATGTAATTCTCTCCAAGCCTCTCTGTATTCATCCTGCTGGTCATTTCTTACAGAACAATAATATTCCATAACATTCATATACCACAATTTATTCAGCCATTCCCCAACTAGGGGCATCCATTCAGTTTCCAGTTTCTAGCCACTACAAACAGGGCTGTCACAAACATTCGTGCACATACAGGTTCCTTTCCCTTCTTTATGATCTCTTTGGGATATAAGCCCAGGAGTAACACTGCTGGATCAAAGGGTATGCACAGTGTGGTAGCCCTTTGGGCATAATTCCAAATTGTTCTCCAGAATGGGTGGATCCATTCACAACTCTACCAATAACGCTTCAGTGTCCCAGTTTTCCCACATCCCCTCCAACATTCTGCATTATCTTTTCCTACAATCTTAGCCAATCTGACAGGTGCCCAGCATATTTTCTAAATTAGAAAACTGAGCAAAGGGTCTTTCCTCGAGTCATCCAACAAGGAAATCTAACCCGAAACTAGAATCTACACCTTCCTAAGCACCAGCTCAGGATGCCCTCCTCCCAACAATCCACACTGTGCCCCCTGCCCAGCCCCATCATTCCTTCCTTCTCTTTCTATGATCTGACTGCTTCTTTCTCCTCTCCCTGGACACACGGGACAGTGAGGAGGGGGAACGGGAGAAGGGGAGTGTGATTTCGGAAGGCTCTGCTGGGTCCCCCTGGCCCCACCGGGAGAAGGCCCCCTTACCATATAGGATGACGCCAACAGACCAGAGATCCACCCGGGCATCGTACTGCCGCCGACACACCATCTCGGGGGCCATGTAAAGGGGGGAGCCTCGGAGCACGTGCTTCTCATCCCATGGGGACATGTGCTGTGCGAAGCCAAAGTCTGGGGGGGAGGGGAGAGTCCCGGTCAGAGTATAAGGGCCAAGTCTTGGGGGATGACTGGCGGGGACACACTCCTCCCCCCCAAGCCGACAGTATTTGTGAGGCTGATGAGGCAAGGTTCTCTGTAATCTGGGCTTATCCATCCACTCCACCACCATGTCCTGTACCCCTCCACTGATCCACTGCTTCAGAGACTCTGCCCATATTGCTCCCATCCCTAAGGGCACCTTCTTTTCTCTATCTACCCCAACCCTGTCCCCTTCCAGGCTCAGCTCAAACATCACCTCCTCCAGGAAAGCTCCCCAGCTGCAGCCCACAGGGATCTCTCCCTTCCCACCCAGGACTGCATTCTATCCAGTTTCATCACTTCCTCTCATTATTCTTCCCAGCTACTGTCTTGACTACAAACTGGGAACCCTCAAAGGTTAAGGGTCAGTCTGTGGTTTAGATTAGGGCCAGTTTGTGGCCAGGATTAGGACCAATCTGTGTTTCAAATTAGAGCCAATCTGGGTCAAAGGATATAAACAGGTAGAATGAACGAAGCAATCAAAGCTATATTTAGTCATATGAAAAAATACATTGTTATTGATTACAAAAATGCTAATTAAAACAGCTTTTGCTATCATCTCACACCTGTCAGATTAGCTAACATGACAGAAGGGGAAGAAATGATAAATATTAGAGGGGATGTAGGAAAATTGGGACACTAAGACACTGACCCAAGCATTTGGGAGAGCAATTTGGAACTCTACTCAAAGTGTTATAAAATTGTATGCCCTTTGACCCAGCAATACCACGATTAGTTCTGTTTCCCACAATGATCAGGGGAAAGGGAAAAGAACCCAAATATTGTAAAATATTTATAACAGCTCTCCTTGTGGTGGCAAAGAACTAGAAACTGCAGGGATGTCCATCAAGTGGGGAATGGCTGAACAAGCTGTGGTGCCGGCTGTGATAGAATTCTAATGTGCCATAAAACATGCTGAGCAGGGTGGTCTTGGCAACCTATGGAAAGACCGGCATAATAGTGATTTTTATCATTTTTTTTTTAAGGCTATATTTCAAGCTAGAATGGAATTCATAGAAATGTTTCACTTTGAGGTTGCCAAAGAGTTAGGAATAATGAAGAGTTCGGAAATAAGAGGAAATTGTACATAGAAACAGCAACACTACTCAGGGAATAACTGTGAACGACTAAGTTATTCTGAGTATTAGAAATATTCAAGTCAATGCAATTCAAGTCAAGTAAATTACAAAGGATCTTTGACGGAAGATGCTATCGACCTCCAGAAAAAGAACTGATAAACAGATGTACAGTATGGTTTTACATATGTGTGTGTATGTGTATGTGTAGGTATGTATAGATACAGATATATATCTATAGTCATATATCCATACATGGATATAAATTTATATAGATGTCTCCGTGTGTGTGTGTGTGAGAAATGGTGGTCTTCTCTAGTGCAGGGGGGGGGAGAGAGGAAGCCAGTTTAGAATTTAAAATGTAACAAAATAAAATTAAATTAAAAAAATTTTTTTTTAAAAAGTCAATCTGTGGCCAGAGTCAGGGGTCAGCCTGAAGATCAGGGGTCCGTCTGTGGCCAGGGTTAGGGATCAGTTCCCAGATGTCGGAGTGTGACATCTTTTCACTTTCCCCACATCACTGACCATGAGTCCCCTTGGACGGGATGGGCCCAGACACAGTCCCAGCCTCAGCATGGGGCCCAGAGGCTCAGACACCCCGAAGCAGGCAGAAGGTTCTCTGCCAGGTCAAGGCTGAAATGAATAAGGCTTCGTAGGACCACAGACTGAGAACTGGAAGAGGGAGCAGAGGCCTCCACACCTGGCCCTTCCTTCTGCTGAGGGAGAGCAACTCCTCCAAGATCCCCATGGGGAGGAAGGGCCAGAGCGGGGATTCAAACCAGGCTTTCCTCTCCTCTGCATATACACCCCACATGGGCTGGCAGAGTCTTCCGACATCGGGATTCCCCGATGGGCCAGGGAACTGAGCATGGAAAAGAACTGTCACTTCCATGCCTGAGAATGACCCCAATCCTAGAGATGGAACTCTAATCCTGGCCTGCCCCCTAACTTGGACAATCAACTCCCTTAAAACTGTTCCCAAGGGATGCCAGGTGAGAGGGTTTTTGGCAGCCTCCTTGATGCTCTCCATCCCCACAGGTGTGGATGGAGGGGAAAGGAAGAGAGGGGATGGGAGAGGAGGAAAAGGGAGGGGCCGCCTCCCCTGCCCCCGCCCCCACTCACCGGCCAGTTTGAGGTGAGGCTTCTCCAGGGAGCTCAGCAGGATGTTCTGTGGCTTCAGATCCAGGTGAGAAATGTTACGGCCATTCAGAAACTGAAGAGCACTGGCTGAAGTGTGGAAAGTGGGGGGACGAGGGACTAAGTGCCAGAGGGTCTCCCTGTGCCCCTTCCCCCTCACGAGCTTCCTGTTGCCCCTAGTCCCGGAGAGGAAGCTACAATGGATCTAGAGAGCAGGGGCCAGAACACCAGCCGGACACCCCAGTCCCTATCTGGTCCCTCAAGGCCTTCTCAACTGCTCCCTCTGTGCCCCCCGCGCCATCGAAAGCCCCTGTTCTAGCTCCGGGTTCCTTGCTGCCTCCTGCCAGCCCAGGAGGACCATTCCAGGGGTCCCAGTCCCGGCCATCCCTGCCCGTGATCCCCAAAGTCTTTACCCAGTTGCTGCAGGAAGATGCGAGCCACCTTCTCGGGCAGGATGCGGCGGGTGCGGATGAAGCGGGACAGATCGCCCCCGGCACAGAATTCCATGATGAGGTAGATGTTGTCACTGTCCCACTGGGGAGCGCACAAGGAGGGCAACAGCGTCAGTCATCTTGCCGCGAGAGGCTGGCAAAGCGCTTTCGTGCATTATCTCACACGGCCCTCCCGGCATCCCTAGGGGGTGGGCACAGTCATTCTCCTTATTCACAAAACTCAGGGATTAATGGCAATAGCGTTTGAGGTGACGCTTGAATCCAGGTCTTCCTGCCTAGACCAGGGCTTTACCCCCAACCAGAAGCAGTGAGATAGCACAGTGTATACAGCGCTGGTCAGAAGATCCGAGTTCAAATCCAGCTTTAGTACGTATCCACTGTGTGACCCAAGCAATTTATATAATCTCTGTTTCAGCTTCCTTAGCTCAACCATGGAGATAGTAATAGTAACTCCTCGGAGAGCTGTTGTGGGGGCATAATAATAAAAAGTTGTTTTTAGTAGCACAGCCACCCTCCCTACGGTGCCTACTCTGTGCCGGGCACCGTGCTGGGGAGGCCCTTTACATTATGATCTCATTTTCAAGCCCTTATCATTGTAAGCCTAATAAACAGGGCTTTCTCTGCGCCACGTAGCAGTGGCAGGCGGGGCCGCCCTCGCCCTCCCGGGGCGTGATCCCCAGACCTGGAAGTCCTTCAGCTCCACGATGTGGGGGTGTCGGATAGCTTTGAGGATCTCAATTTCAGTCAGCAGGTTCTCCACGGACGCCTTGTTCAGGCTCTTCTTGCTCACACACTTGATGGCTACCACTTCCCGCGTGTCCTTCTGGAGAGATGGACCGGGAGGTGAATATAAACCTGGCCTGATTGGGGGGGCAGCCCCTGGGACAGAGAGATGCACGGTTTCCCTTCATCCCACGCTCTGGGTCGCGAGCCTGGGCAAGTCACTTAACCCCAATTGCCTCAGCAAAAAAAAAGCTTATGTTCTACTTACATAAACACGTAGGAAAAATAAAAACTTACAGAAAAAATAAGACGTTTCGTTTTACATAGGGGGGCACCAACAACTGGGAAAGTCAGGAAATGCTTTCAGGGGGAGGTGCCATTTGAAAGAAGCTGGAAATAAGAATGACCATCACTCATATGATGTTTATTAGGTGCCAGAAACGCTGCCAAGCACTTTACAGATAGCTGATCCTCACAACAAGGCGGAGAGCTCCGCGCTGTTAGTTATCCCCATTTTACAGATCGGGAAACCGAGGCAGACGGGCTAGGCGATTTGTTCAAGGTCACTCAGCTAGCGCCAGAGGCTGGTTTTCTAGGAGACAGAGACCAGGGAGGGAATCCCAATCCCAACCGGGACAAGGGCACACAGAGAGGGGGATGTCGTACATGGGAAACACAGGACGGAAAGCAGATGGTGGGAAGGACATAATGGGAGGCCGCTCAGGGCCCGGACGGTCGTAGCGGCCCAAAGGGGCCCAAAGGGACCCAGGGAGCCAGTCCAGGGCCGGCCCCACCGGCCTCTCCCGGAAATGCCCCACGGAGGAGGAGACCGCCCCGTCTACTCTGGACAGCTCCCGGAGGCAGAGCCTAGAACTTGGGGTCTCTTCCCAGTCTCGGGGAGGAGGAACTGGGTGGAATGCTCTATTGTTATTCGGGAGAGGAGGAAGCTCCCGGAGGACGGGGAGGGGGGTTCGCTGTGGGGATGGAAGCTCCCAGAGGGCGGGGAGGGGTTCGCTGTGGGGATGGAAGCTCCGGGAGGGCGGGGAGGGGGGTTTGCTGTGGGGATGGAAGCTCCTGGAGGGCGGGGAGGGGGTTCACTGTGGGGATGGAAACTCTGGGAGGGCGGGGCAGGGGGGTTCGCTGTGGGAATGGAAGCTCCGGGAGGGCGGGGCAGGGGGTTCGCTGTGGGGATGGAAGCTCCGGGAGGGCGGGGAGGGGGTTCACTGTGGGGATGGAAGCTCCCAGAGGGCGGGGAGGGGGGTTCGCTGTGGGGATGGAAGCCCCCGGAGGGCAGGGGGGGGATCTGCTGTGGCTTGTTTTTCTCTGCCTCGGTACCCCCGGTTCACGGGGCCTGGGGAAGGGAACTGAAAAGAAAATGGGGAGTAGAGCGGCCAAAGCATTTTCCCTGCCACCACAGGTGGGAGCCAGAAAGCGGCCAGGCCGGGAGGGCGGGCGAACCGGGGCGCTGGGGTCCGGGGCACGCGGGGCAGGCCCCGAGCCCCTCCTCCGGCGCGCCCCGCCTGGCTCTTCCCTCTCCCGGGCAGCTCCGGGCCCGCGGCATTGGGCTCGTTTCTCGGAATGGGCCAGGATTTCCCGGCCTGCTTCGGGGCGGGAGCGCGGCCTAAGCCGGCTCCGGGAAGCCGCAGAACCTCCCCCTTCTCCCGGGCTCCCTCCTGCGCGCGCGCCCCTCACCTTGCCGTAGGCCTTGTACACCGTGGCGTAAGTCCCGCTGCCCAGCCGCTCCGTGAGGATGAAGCCGTCGAGGCGCGGGGGCGCCCAGCCGGGCCCCGCCATGGTGGTCGCGGCCCCGGCCCCCGCCGTGCGCGGCGCTCGGCAGCGCAGGCCCGGCCGCCGCTTCCTGGTTGCGGGCCCGGCTCCGCGCTGCCCCCAGCGTCGGCCGTGAGCAGCGCAGGGCGGCCGCTCCTGGGGCGCGAGGAAACTGAGGCCCCCGGCCGGGCCCGGTTCTCCCCGTGGCGCTGCCTGCGGCCCCCCGGCCCCGGTGCCCCAGCTCCCGGCGCTGCCCGGGCCCCGGCCCTCGCGGCTCCTCTCCGGGAAGGCAACTCCAGGCCGGGCCGGCTTCGGGCACCGGTGCCTTTGGAGGTTCGCCGCCGTCCCGTTTGTCGGAGGAGAGAAGGCCCGCGCTGCTTAACGCGGCTGCGGCCGCTGGGGCCCGGGTTTGCCCTCGGGCATGCCCCCCCCCCCCGCCCCCCCCCCCGGGACTCCCGAGGAAAGATGCTTGCCCGCCAGCGCGGGTCCGTTTGTTGTCTGTGGTTTTTATTTAAAGCACAAGTTGAGGCGTCCGCACATCTGTACACAGAAAGGGAAAAGTCTCTCTCGGGAATAAAAGTAGGGAGTTGTCACAATCTCATTCATTGCCACTGCCGCTAGGAACGTTTGGGGCCACCCGGGGCCAGACAGGCAAGCGGCGCTGAGGCTGGGGGAGCGGTCACAAAGCCCAGCCCCGACTTGGCTGGATTAGAGCAGTGGGACAGGAGGGATCACGGGGGCCTGCTTCCTGCCCCAGCCCCTGCAGGACTGGCCTGTTTTGCTTCGGGGGCCAGGAGCCAGCGGTCGGGCAGTCCCCCAGCTAAACCCCGGAGGGCGGGACCCTGCTCTAGAGCCCTGCTAAGTTTTCCGGAGAACAGCCGGAAGCTCGGTCCTTGCAGTGCTCTATTGCAACGGGAAGGGGTGGTGGGGAGACAAGCAAGGGTAGAGAGCAAAGGGGCCACAGCAGAAGCGGGGTCTGGGCTCAATGGGCCAATCAGCTGCCCACGGGCCCAAAGCCTCAGGAGTGGGAAGAGAATGGAGGCCCCGACTCCCCTCTCCCCTCCACACCCCCCAGTCTGGAGCAAAGCCCCCTGAAGGGCCTTCAAGCATCTCGGTCCCCGAGGATAGGGGGAACCCCAAGCTCAGCAGCCTTGGGGGAGGGGGATGACTAGTAAGGCACTTGTTGCTCCAGGTGGGGATTCCAGTTCCCTTCCCAGGGCCGGGGTGGCCGTAGCCCGGCAGAGGCCGGAGATGGAGCTGCTCTCCAATCTGAGCAGTGAGTTAGTGTCCTGAACCCAGCCTCACCGCCCTTCTGTCATAGGTTCTCTGAAGTCACAAACACATTGATTTTTCAGCTGATGGGCAGTGGCAAAGGGGGACTCCCCCTTAGTCCCTTCCCCACTGTAAAAATTGGGGGCCACTGAGCGTCCTGATGGCCACTTGTACAAAGGGATATCGTGCTGAAGGTGCCAGCGCCCCCTCTGCCCTGCCCTGGATCCTCTCCCTGAGCCACAGAAATTTAAAAGCCCAGCCAGGGGCGACCTATCACAAACAAGGGGACTCCCACAACCAAACCCCACCGCTTGACGACAGGAACTCCACCAAATTACTAGCAACACAAAAGACAAGACAGACCTGGGCTAACTTTTGTGTTTCAGGGTATGTGTGGGTGTGTGTATGTGTGTATAAAAAACTGACCCTCCAAGAGGGAAAGCTGGCTGCTGAGAAACATGGGATGAGTGGCAGGAGAGACCCATCTCTGTCTCTTAGCTGGAACCGTTAAGTAAGCAAGGTACCCCAGAAAGTGCATCTCAGGAGGAGGCAGCGAGACGAGTGAAAGAAAAGGGCTGGCAAAGATGGGGCTAATTTCCCTGGAACGCTCCTCGAGCAGCACCGGCTGCTGTGTTTCGGAAGGTCCTGCTGGCGAAGATGCCCTGGGAGAACTCCTCCTGGGCCTGCTGGAAGCTGGCGCCCGTGCGTCGGTACAGGGAGTGCACCTGAGGGAAAGCAAGCCAGAGAACCAGAGCGGATGGTGAGGGTTCCGCCCCAGGGACCGCATTGGCATCTCTGCTCCTTTACCTCCTGAGGACCCTCTATCAGATGTGGATCTCCCTTTTAATTGGGGATGTGGGGAGGAGGGATAAACAAAGGCTTGTCTTGCCAGGCTCCTCCTCTCCATCCTTTTCTCCTCCTCCTCTTCCCTTTTTGCTCCTTCCCATCCTGCTGCTCCTCCTCTTCCCTTTTTGCTCCTCCTCTTCCCTTTTTGCTCCTCCCCATCCTTCTGTTCCTCCTTCTCACCCCCTTCCCTCCTCCTCCTCTGCATTTTCTTCCTCTCATCTGTGGACACAAGCCTTACCCGCTTCAGCAGGAAGAGGGAGAGGACAGCACAGAGGGTGAAGAAGCCAGCCACTACCATCATAATGACTGACACGGCGATGGGCGAGTCAGCCTTCACTGTGGACACAGCAGTGATCCAGCCACTGAAAAGGGAAGGGGGCAGTGAGCTGCTGGGAACTCAGGAGGGAGAAGCCCTGCAGGGCCAGCCTCATTCCAGGGCCCAAAGCTGCTTCAAAAAAGGGGGCGTCATCAGACTGGCCCGGACAGATCCGGAGCAAGGAGCCAGGTGTTTTGAGCATTGTTCAAGCAGAAGGGAACTGTTTCCCAGCTACCCGTCTTGTCCTCTCTCCCTCGGCAAGGGGTCTGTCCTTGCCCTGGGCCTTCCCATGATGGATTTGAGTCCTCAGAGCTTATCCATGCTACCAGAGGCAGGTGTATGCAATCTCACTTGGAGGTTCTTAACCTTGGGACATTGAGATTTCCGGGATTCCCTGAATGTTTTTTAAAACCCAATCTGATGGCTGCATTTCAATAGAAGTGTTCTCCTTTGTAATCACGTGTATTTTGCTACATTTAAGCATTCTGTTCTGAGCAGGGAAGGACAGGGTGGGTGATGCTGTGTGACCCAAGATTCTGCCTGGAAAGCCTCAGACTCCCCACCATCCTGAAAAGGCCCCTCTGGTGGGAAGCTATCCTCCTCAAGCCTGGGAAGAACAAGCTTCTTCATATGGCCCCCCTGCTGGAGACGCAGCCTGCAGTCTTCAAGGTCAGCCTGAAATCCTGCCTCACCACTCTGCCCTCCCTTGGCCACACATGCCCAAGCAGCCTCCTCCTGACTGTTCTTCTCCCTTCCAAATTCCAGCATTTGCCCTGACTGACCTCCCTGCCCCAGAACTCTCCCTCCCCATCTCAGCTTCCTGGCTTCCCGGGTTTCCTTTAAGCCTCAGCAAAAATCCCACCTTCTCCCTTAGCAGCTTGGCACCGTGCTGGGCACCTAGTGTTTGATAAATCTTAGTTAACTGAAAAAAAAAATCACCTTCTATCAGAATCCTCTGCCAGTCCCTCTAAAGCTAGGAGTGCCATCTGTCTGAGACTGCTTTCCATTTCTACAGCAAAGACGCAGAATGAAAGGACATTCACACAGGTTACATGTAACACATCTCTTAGGCAGGCAGAGTTGTTTGCATGAGGTCTCCCCTTCAGAGGATGAGCTCCCTGTGGGCAGGCACTATCTTTGCTTTTCTTTCTCTTTCCGGTGCATAACAAGCGCTCAATAAATGCTTGTCAGCTCAATCCAAATGAGCAAAGAAGCAACCCTGCCCGCCATGATCACTGCCAAGAAACTGCGGAGGTTAAGGATGGGCCTGCCATCACTCAGGAACCTTTCTCAGGGCTGCAGCTGCTGTGGCCCTAAATTAGAGAAGCCCTCCATTTGCCCTTCCCATGATCCTTGGGGCATGAGGAGCAAAAAGGTGACTGAGGTCTGAGAGGCTAGAAGATAACATCACAGAACCACTGAGCTGGGAAGAACCAGCCCTAGAGACAGGCCGGGAGAAGGGCGAGCAACACCAAAGGCAGTGTCAGCGAGTGACCGAGCTACCATCACTGTTCCCCCTCTGCCTCCTCCCAGGGATTCTACTAAGGTACTGAGGACCCATGGAGGCCTCTAATCAGAAAGAGAAAGAACTAGAATGAGAAGCAGCAAAGTGAGCCAGGAAAAGTACCACAGAGAGAGGAGGGGAAGGGAGGACAGAGAGAAGGGGGAGAGAGAGGAGGAGGAGAAAGAGGAAAGAAGCAGAGACAGGAAAAGAGAAGAGGGAGAAAGAGAAAAGAGGGAAGGGGAGAAGGAATGAGGGGGGCAGAGCATTCTCCTACTAGCTCAGAATTTGCTGCTGAAGGGAGAGGGCAGAACAGACTCATTCAGTCCAGGTCCTGAGTGAACAGAGTGGCAGACCTGACTTTTTCGTTGGAAATTTCTTGTGGGCACCGAGGGAGGAAGAAAGCATCAATTCTGATCTTTTCTCAGAGTCTGGTTTTGGCCACAGGCCACTGATATGTGGGAATATCAAAGACCAAACCTCTTTGAGTTTGGAGCCCCCAGAGTCCTCCATTCACAGGAACCAGGGGAAGGAGAAGGCAGCATCTAGGTTTGCCCAGCCCAAAGTCCCTGGTCCTGTGAGAAGGGATTGGGGCTTATGACCCAAAGCTCTCTCTCTCAGTCTGGCAGGGCAGCACTCTTGTATGAGCCTTTTAAAAACAAAAGGCAGCAGCCCAGTGACAGGAGGCAGGCTGCAATCTGGGGACAACAGAGCTAGCTTTGGGCAGGGGAGCCAGGAACCACAGCACAGAGAGAGGGGGTGGGAGCCGCCCAACCTCACCTGTTCCCCCAGCCCGGGAGGCCCACCAGCTGGATGACGTAGATGCCGATTTGGCAGAAGAACACAAAGAAGAACACGAAGAAGCTGAAGGAGTTGTCGGACCTGTGGAGAGGAGAGAGATGGTATCACGGCTTCCTCAGCACCAAAGTGAGCCGAGACAAGGCCAAGCCCGAGGGGACGCAGCCCCGCTCCATCAGCCCTGACTCAAAGCAGCCCACGGGGACTGCCAGGCCCCGACCCCCTCCCTGCCCCAGCCCCGGCCCCCACTTGCCTGAAGGCCTTGTAGATGGGTCGGTACCAACAGATGAAGGCACAGGGGGTGAACAGCACAAACCACAGGATGGAGAGGCCAAAGTCAACCCCCCTATAATCGTGAGCATAGAACGAGGCCAGGCAGGCAAGAAGATTCAGGAGCAAAGTCACTGAATGCACTGGGGAAGGAGGCAAGAAAGATTACACCAGGTCAGGGGTCAGACCGGCCCATTCACTCAGGGAAGGAACTGGGCTCCAGAACTGGGGAAATCAAGTTGGCAGACGGGCCAGCGTCCGACAGGACCCTTTTTAGTAACCAGGCAAAGACCACAATTCAGTGAGTCGATCACCGAGTCCTGACTAGGGGCCTAACAGGTGCAAGGCACAGTGCTGGCTCTGAGAACGGGGAGACCAAAGCAGGACGGTCCCTCCCCTCAAAGAGCTTGGAGCCCTGCCAGAAGAGACAAGGTATCCAGATGGAGGCCGAGGCAGAGACCCGGGATGATCCGGGAGGGAGAGCAGCCCTGGGGGGAATGAAGGGTCCTTCAAGACGGAGGTGAGGAGGGAAGGACTCGGGGTCTGGAGAAAAGCCTGTTCTGAAGGTGGGAGACGGACTGTCACGGGCCAGCAGCAGCTAGCGAGTCAGTGTGGCTGGACCAGGGCAAGAGAAATGAGGTAGCAAAGGGAGGCTTGGGGCCAGGCCATGAACTGCTCTCAATGCCGGGGGAAGCTGCATCTGATGCTGGGAGTAACAGGAAGTCCCGGAGTTTATTGAGCAGGGAAAGGGCACGGTCAGGCTGGCCCCCCAGGCAGCAGGGACTGGAGGGGAAGCAGGGAGAGCAGGGAAGAAGCAATGGCCGCAAGCCGGGTGAGAGGGGACAGAAGCCTGAGTGGGATTGGTGGGGCAAGGCAGGCGGAGAAGGCAAAGGAGAAACCCAGAGGTGAACACTGGCAAGCTGTGAAGCAGGGGAGGGGACAGAGTGTGGGAATCCTCAACCAAAACAGGGAGATGAAGAAGAGGGGAAAAGATTATGATTTAAAGTTGGAGATGTCCACAGGACATCCAGTCTGCAATGGCCGCAGGCAGCTAACAATACACAATTAGAGGGAGAGACAGAGGGAGAGGGAGGAGGGAAGGGGGGGACAGACGGACAGATACGAGGCACAGAGATAATGAAGTCACTTAGATCCAGGAGAAGCCTGGTGGGGCTGACCCAGTCAGAAGGCATGGCGTAGATGGTGACCCACGGAAGGAGACGGAGAAAGAAATAGGAGACGTAGAAAAGTGTCCCAGAAGCCCAGGGAGGACAGAGCATCCAGGGAAAGGAGTTCTCTCCACAGCTACCAAGGGCCACAGAGAAGTCAAGACCAACAAGGGCTGAGAAGAGGCCAAAATCCCAGCCTGCTGAGAGGCTGTCGGTGCTTTGGGAGAACTAGCGCCCACAGTCTACCAGGGAGAACAACAGTGTGGAGGAGAGATCCAGGAGATCCTGGGCAGTGGCAGCGAAGGCAGCAGCAGCAAAGGAGAGTGAGGGGAGACCCCAGAAGGGACAATGCCGAGGAGACGGGAGGAGAGGGGACCAAGATCACGGCTGGGGGCAGGGCTGTTCTGGCAAAGAAAACGGCCCCCTCTTCCCCAGCTCACTGTGCGCACTCAGGCCTCTGCCGTTTCCCCCAGCGCCGTGGGCCCTTCTGCCACGTCCCTGCCCCTCTCTACCTCCCACACCTGCACAATCTCTCCCTCTCTAGGTCTCACACGCTGCCCACAGCACCCTGACTCCATGGAACCCTAGGCCCTCGGGATACCCCGGTGAAAGCTGCAAGGAAGGCTGGCAGCCCCGTCCAACGCCAGCACAGAAGGGCTTTGCTCACCTCCTGACACATCCCATGAGTGGCTGCCAGTCTCTGCTTCCAGACCTCATCTGGAGCCCTGTCCTGTGCCCAGCAAGGGGAGCATTCTGTCATCAACCTGCACTGCTTCCTCAGCACTGTACTCTGCACACAGTAGGCACTTAGCAAAAGACTTACTAAATATCTGAGTAATGGGGAGAAGGCAGCACCTAGCTACATTTGGGCAAAAGGGTATCGGTGCTCTCCATCCTGATTCTTCATGAACTCCTGAGACTGGGGACCTAAAGGGAGTATCATCCCACAAGAGATAAGAGGCCAAGCCATTTGCAACTGCCAAAGCAAATTTCCAGGAGAGCTACAGACTCCCCAGAGGAAGGGAGGGCCGGATGCCATCTCTAGACCCTCGGCTGGAGGCACAAGGTCGGCCCGGGGAGCCTCTGCACTTAGGGCTGTGTCCTGAGTCACAGAAAGCCAGGTGCTCCCCGTGATGCTGTGTTAGGACTAGTGGGAGCTCTTAGCTGCCCTGAGTCACTTTCTACTCTAGTGACAGGGAAAAGAGGAAGAGGGGAAAAGCTGGAGGATGTCAGACACAAGGCACCTCCTCTCTGCTCCCCCAGAGAGAGCAAGTGCAAACATCAGCGGAACTCTTTTAGCCCGGCTCCAGGCTAAGCCCCCGGCGTCTTGATGCGGTTCAGGGGCTGCCATCTGTGACCACAGGGTGAGCAAGGAATCCCCTGGGAAGCCTCCCAAGCCCAGGCCCTCCTGGGCCTGCGCACATACTCACACATCCAGAGGTAATACAGCATTTTACACGTTCGCTGGTAATCAGCTGGGATCTCTGCAGAGAAATCCTGGTAGAAGCAGGGCTTGATGGGGCAGCCGGCGGGCAGTGGGGGCCAGTTGTTCGGCCTCACTGTTGAGAAAAGGAAGAAGGTGGGGAAGATGCTTAAGGGAGAACTGAGGCTCTGCTCTGCCTGGGCCTGGAAGAACAGGAGAACCCAGGGGCCCAGCATTCAGGACGCACTTAATAAATAGCGACCAAGTGGGTGGCCACAAGCACCCCCGATCTCAAAAGTGGTGTTAGGGAAGGGAAGGACTCAGAAATCACTTTTTAGAAACTCTCCAAATAATTTGTCAGACACGAAGGGCTCTGCAAAGCTTAACAGACCACGCAAGCGTGATTATTGTCACCCACCAGCCTCAAAGCCTCTTGTCCAGGACACAGAGTCATGACCGCAGGGAGGTGGTCCTGTCTCGGTCACCGTGAGGGAGCCAGAAGCACAGAGCAGGGGCGTTGGAGAGCATCCACCCCCTTTTGGAGCTGCCACGGGCCCCCTACACCGCCCCGTTCTTGGCCTTTTCCCCAGAGCGCACCCCAGGATGCTGCTGGGATGTTTAGTTTTTTAATCTAAACAATGGACAAAAGCCCTTCTTCCTGAACCCCTGAATAAAGACAGAGTTCCCCTTCTGACAGCCCTCCACTCCCCCCGCCCCTGCCCAAGGTCACACTGCTCAGGTCGGGTCTGTCTCTCAAGTTGCCCAGGAGACTTTAATTTTTTTTTTTTTGGCTGAGGCAACTGGGGTTAAGTGACTTGCCCAGGGTCACACAGCCAGGAAGTGTTCAATGTCTGAGGTCAGATTTGAATTCAGGACCTCCTGACTTCAGGGCTGGTGCTCTATCCACAGCACCCCCACCTAGCTGCCCCTTGCCCAGGAGACTTTTTAGGGAAGGAGGGCAGGCAGGAGCCCAGAGGGGGCTGCGGCGTCCCCCCAGGGCAGTAGCCTTACCGTTCAGGTTGGCTGCGGCATTTTGCAGCTCGCGCTCCTTCCTGTCCAGCTCGGCGGCCTTCCTCTCCAGCTCCTCCTGCTGCTGCAGCAGTCCAGCCTGGCCCACAGAGGCCAGCGCCTACAAGAAGCAGATGCCCAGTGGCTAGGTGGTCAGAGGGAGCCTCTGTGGCCGCCCAAAGACACCCTACTTTAGTATTAGCCCCGGGCTCAGGTCCCCAAGGACTCTCCAAGTCAGAGAGATTCTCCCAGGCCTGCTTCCTGCCTTCCACTATTCCACCCCCACCCCCAACCACTTACATCCACAACTGCAGGACACAGGTGACAAATTTTTGCCAGGTGACCAAAGATTAAAGCAATTCATTAAGGAACAGCAGAGTCCCAGGAGGATGGGTCCACACAGACCCCAACCAGACAACTTCAATGAGGAAGGCTGATTGTATGCAGATGAACACCAGGGCTTCCTAGGCTCCCCTGCCAAGCACCAGATCTGGGGGTCTGAGGACAGATACAATCCCTAGACTGCCTTTGGTTTATCTCAGTTCTGTTTAGCTGCAGGGACTGTGGGATTTAAAGCTCTGCCTCCTCTACACACTGGGCAGGAAGTCTGGGCTCCTGCGGTCAGCGTCTATTACCCAGGTCTGTAGGCAGGGATGGTGAAAGGGAAGAAGAGACAAGTCGACCTCCCAGCCTTTGAATCTCATGAATATACTCTGCTCAACACATGGTCAACTAGGGTATCCCCCAATGGCCAAAGGCAGAGAACCACACTGTCCTTTTCCTTTTTGGAAAGGGTTAGGGATTTGCCCTCCGTGTCCGGTGGTTATTTAAGCCAGGCCTTCCTAAAGAAGGAACCCGTGTTCCAGTCCATCCCCAGTCCCACAGGAGATCTTGAAAGAGAGGACACCACACGTGGTAGGTCCCCGGCTACTCTGGGAGTGCTGTGGTTATCACCCAGGAGTCCAGGACAGGGGGTCTGGGGGAGTCAGCAGAGCCAAGGCTGCTGTGATGCCAGCTTTTGAGCAGGCCCTTGCCCAGGGCTGCTGAGCAGTGAGGGCCCTGCCCCAAGGCCGAGGGATACACTTCTCACCAATGAGAGCTCTGCCTTTGTGCAGGACTCGGTTTCCAAGGATCTACTACATAGGGTCCTAGGAGCTGGCAGGGCCCTATACTTTCCAGACGAGGCATGCAGGCCAGAAGGGGTCAGAATTCAAATCAAAGACCTGAGATTTCACACCCAAAATTCTTCCTTCTCCACACACCCCCCCCCCCCCTTCCCCTGGGGTCTCCCACAGAGCTAAATAAAAGCAGTCACAGGGAGCCAGGGAGGGTTAACCAGGCCAACAGTCAGGAGCAGAAGGGGCTCAACTCCTTCACTGGGCACATGAAGAAATGTTCCCTGGAGAGGGAAGGGAGGGATCCAGAGCTCTTTCTACTGTACAATACTGAGAACCGGGTTCTGGGGAAAGTGGAACTGCTGAGGGACCTGGCTCGGCTCTGGCCCGATGGGAAAGTGGGGCCCCCAAGCATGCCCAGTTCACCCTGCCCTGGCTCGGGGCCTGGAAGAGAATGCCCGCTCTCTCCCATCTACACTTGTTGCCTACCTGATAAAGCTTTTGCTTGGGTTGCCCTTCAGAGCATTCTCTCTTCCTGGCAGTATCTGACTCTCCGTGAGCCCTGGCTGCCAGGGACTTGGTAATTGGGTACTTGTCGGCCTGTCTATGCAGGAGCTGCAACATACAACTACACTGTGTCTGACTCTAGCCCTCGGTGACTCTCTGTCACCTTGGAGAGCAAGAAGGATAGAGGAGAAACTGGGAGCTCAGGCGGGAGGCAGGCCCAAACCCTGATGATATTTCACTCTGCGTATTGTCCAGAGTCTTGCCCTCACTGGCCCTGGGATTCCCATTTGGGTGAGAAAGATAAACCCCTGACCAAAAGGACCAACTGACTTTCTCCAGAGAGGCCTCAGGATAATCTGGGGATCCCATGGAGGGGGGGGTCTTCCCCAATGGAACAGAATTAGGAAAACCTGAGGTCATGCCCCTCAGCCTGGCAGGGCAGGCCTACACCAGGCCCTGAGGGTGCTCCCCACCCCGCCCTGTCCTGTCCTGTCCCAGGCAGGGCTTCAGAGGGGAGAGGGGCAAGAGCCGCTTCAAAACGATACCTGGGGGGTTGGTTCCACTGAGGGCTGGAGGACTGCAGGCTGGGAGGGCCCCGTGGCCTGGGTGGCTGGGACTGTTGTGGCTGCATGAGTCTAGGGGAAGAGACAAGACAAAACTGATTCCAAGGAAGGGACAACCCCAGCACACAGGGAGTTTTCCTGCAGAGCAGAGACAGAAGCAGATGGGTGTCAGAACTTCTGGAAGGGACAAGCAGCAGCAGACGCATGTATGAGGCTCTGATGGAAAGAACCATGATTTGGAACAGACTAAGCCATCTCCTCTGGACAGGGGATCTCAGCTCTCAAGCTACAGGCTGTCCCCAGTTTCTTGTCCAGAACATATAAGGGCAATACTAGGCCAGATTTACCGTTCCTTTGATCCTTTATCCTTCTTACTTTGGAGAAGGCAATTTCAATGGCTTAAACCATCTTCTAATGGAAAAAGCCCCATCAGTCCTTACTGAGAGTCTACCAGAACTCCCAAGATGACTTTACACATTACTAAAAAATTGTTTCTTTGAGAGCACAGATGTCCTCAGAGCAGCCTCCTTCTCTTTATCCCACTACCCCAAAATAGGAGGTACAGAAGCTCCAGAGGGAACCATAAAGTAAGTGGAGAGGGGCACCAACCTGAAGGGGGAGAGGGAAGTCAGGGCACACTCACCAGCCGGGAATTCTCTGAGAAAGGGTTGAATTCAGACAGGCCACCCTGAGGAGGATTGGTCAGCTGGGTCACAGACGGATCCTAGGGAAAAGAAGCCCCATGAAGTCCAGTAGCAAGGGAAAAGAGCTGAAGTTTGAAGACCACTGTTAATGACAAAATGTCATTTCATTTGGAAGCCCTGAGCCCCCAAGAAGGCACATGTGACGCCCTAGCACAGGGGGCCCTAGCACAGGCACTGCTGCTGACCAGAGCCTGATGGTTCCATCTAATCCCACTCCTGACACCATGAAATAAAATGCTAGTTCTTGAGAGGACCCTCTGCCCACCACAGGGAGGGAGCCAGAGCCTCTCCCTCTGATACTGGTCCGGTTCTCTCTCCGGACACGTCTCACCGATGGCTCACTGGACATCTCCACTTGGATGTCCCACATCATAAACTCAACATGTCCAAAACAAACAAGATGCTCCTCCCAGCATAAGTTCATCACCTCTAAGCTCATGCCCTGGGCTAACTCTAGCCCTGACACCACCTCTCCAAGCCTGCTCTCTCCTCTGATTGGAAGGCTGAAGGATGGAGCACC
This sequence comes from Sarcophilus harrisii, assembly GCF_902635505.1. Classification (NCBI taxonomy): domain Eukaryota; kingdom Metazoa; phylum Chordata; class Mammalia; order Dasyuromorphia; family Dasyuridae; genus Sarcophilus; species Sarcophilus harrisii. The sequence goes on along the minus strand of NC_045427.1, from coordinate 617,052,446 downwards.
AAATTCCTCTCAATGCTTTCTTCTATATACAAAACAAACTGTACCCTCAGCTCACTCTGCTTTGCACCTGACACCCAGTCTGGTTTCAGCTCCAAAGAAAAGGACAGCCCTGTGCCAGGCACCCACTCCTGACAGTTCCTATATCCTTTTGTGTTTTATATTGTAAGCTCCTTGAGGGCAGTACCATCTTTAGTACTTAAACAGTGCTGGCCATGTAGTAGACACCAAATGTTTATTGGACTACTGGATCCTTCCACATGAGTAACTTTTCTCTTTCCCTCAACTTCCATATCTAGTCATTTACAAAGTCTTGTTGATTATACCTTCAAAACCTCTCACAATAAGGCTACGTCCCACCCTACTCCTACTCCTTGTCCCCTCTTACTCCATTAGCTTCCTTTATATATTAGTGGTCTCCCCTTTCCATATCCTCCACACAACTGTCAAAATGTTGACCCTAAGAATCCAGATCTGACCACAGGGCCTGTTCCAGAAGCTCCTTATGACCTCTTGGATAAAATACTAATGCTCTGTTTGGTAGTAAAAGCTCTTCATAATCTGGACCCATCCGACCATTTTCTGGGCCCCAGCACATAATCTATGGCCTGGCAAACTGGCCTGTTCAATATATCCCACAAATGATTTTACCTCCAGACCTCATGCCTTTCTTTGAACAATTTGTCTTCTATATTTTGAATGTTTTCCCTCGCTACCTTTAGTCTCTCAGTCGAGGTTCTGCTCAGATGCTACCTCCTACATGAAACCTTTCTTGAACAACCCCCCCCAATCTTACTGTGGATATATTGTACATGTTTTACCTCAGTAAAATGTAAGCTTCTTGAAGGCAGGTATTGGCTTTATTCGGGTATCTACAGTGCCTGGTTCTGGGTCTAGCACACAATAAGTATTCACTATATGTTCTTTGAATTAAACTGAGCCTGAAAACCAGAGCTGAAGTCCCAGCTCTGACATTGAGGCAACTTAACTCTCTGAGTCTGTTTCTTTAGCAATAAAACAAAGATAATAAATAAACATTGTCTGACCTATTTTACAGGTCTGTTGTGAAGATCAAATAAGAGAAGGTCTGCTAAGGTGGTACCGGAATGGGATGCAGACCTATTCCTATTCCAGTAAAAACCTGAAATCTGAATGAGATTGGATAATGATCAAGAAATTCAATGCTACAATAGGTGCCTCCAAATCCTCAAGTGAACAGAAGTTTGGAGCCAGACCAAGAGATGCCAGGGTTCCAAGTCACGAGAAGGAGACAGGCAGGGAGCAAAGCAGTGAGGGAGAACTCTCCACAAGGAACAAGACCCCCCCCCCCCCGAGCATCCTCAGGGCTTCAAAGGGGTGTGTCTACTTGCCCCAGATCCTCCCCATCATTCAAATCCCATTCCAACCAACAGTGAAGCTTCATCCTATCTTTACCCCATCAAGTTCACACCACAAAGTTGGAAAGAGTGTGTTTCTTGACTTCAGAAGGTATTTGGTTCCGTCACCAGCCTGCCTTGGCAAAGACTGAGCTCCTGAAGAATAAAACTCTCTTGTTTGAAAGGCTCCTGGGAGCACCAGACTCCCCTTCCTTTTCCAGGCTTAACTTTGGAAGGGACATTTGCTCTCTCCTTTTTCTTATCTAGTTTCTCAGCTCCTGGGAATGAAGGGAACATTAAGGCAACTGGAAGAATCACAGCCTTAAAGCAAAACAGATCTTTCTGGGTGGAGTGCCAGAGCCCACACTCTGGGACTTCCTAGACTGTTGCTTCTCAATCACATGCTGCAACCCCATCATTTCTTTGGGCTTTAAAGGTGACAATCTTCTCATCCTATACAAAGACCTCTGAGAAGAAGAGCACCTCATGCCACGCCTCAATACGGGTCAGCAGCCAGCTGCCAGAGAGCCTGGCCCAGCCATTCAAGGTGGAGCGGGGAGGAGTGACCACTGTCAGCATCTACCCCGCAGGAACAAGCAAAAGCCCCGCACCTGCTGGGGCCCGGCTTCACTCTAACTGCTGGGAGCTAGGACATGAAAAGACTCCCCAGAGCCCCAGGCCTGGAAACCACCCTTTCTCAGAGGCCTCTTAGACATACAGGGGTGGGACTGGGGGCGTCTCCATTTCAGTTTGATCAAGGACCAGCTGACAACTTTAAAAACTATGGCCTCTTGGGAGAGAGTTGTGGGACCTGCTCCACTTTCAGAGCCAGGATGAGCAATCTTGTTAAGGCCAGAAATCGGACACTCCCTGGCCCAGAACGAGTTATCTGAGTCTGTGGGGGGGTGGGGAGGGGTGGAGAGGGGGCGGGGCTAAGGAGCAGGCTGGGTTAGCAGTCACAGGTGCTAAAGTGCACGGACTGGGTCGGGACCTTTGGGTAATGAGTGACTCTAACAGGCAGGCTTCCCTTTCTCTAGCTGACGCCATTCAGATGCTGAGATATGAGAAGGCTGCCACAGGACAGGCGTGGCAGGACCTTCTGGGGAGAGATCACCCCAGCACCAAGAGCCAACAATCTGGGCCCCGTGGGAAGACCTTTAGGGACAGCACGGGCAACTGGAATCTTAAGATCCCCTTCTGGAGCTGAAGGGATCCTGAGGTCATCTGGTCCAGCTTTATCATTTTTCAGACAAGGAAACAGACCCAAAGGGTGAAAACTCTTGCCCAAGTCACAGCACTAGGAAGTGGCAGGCCTGGCTGCTTCACGTTAAAGGACCTGTCACCTCTTCATCACTTGGAGACTGAAAAGCTTGTCCTTCCAAGGCTCTCGGATAAATTCTGGGGACTGAGGTCCAGACGGCTTGGTCTGTAATGGATCTCCCAGGACTCAACCTCCTTCTGGCCTAAACCAGAAGTTAAAATAAAGGACTAAACTTCCTATCCCCAAGTGAGTGATTAACTTTTACTCAAAGGGAGTATTCCACAATATGGAGTAATTCCTCATCAGTGACTCAGGCCTCAGATACTTCCTAGCTGGGTGACCCTGGCCAAATCACTTCATCTTTTCTGCCTCATCTGTAAAATGAACTGGAGGAGGAAATGGTGAAATATTCTTGTGTCTTTGCTGGGATCACAGAGTCAGACAAGACTGAAAAAAAGACCTAACACTCCTATTCAAACTATATAAAATGGTGTCTCCCATTTTCCCTTGAATTTCACCGAGGGCAGAGTTAACTCCAGAGACCCCGCTCGCTATCAGGGACTTGGTATAAAGCATGGATTCCTGGAAAAAAGCCCTAGTCTGGGAGTCCAAAGATCTTGAATTGAGAGTTAAAGGATCCCTGATGATCATTCAGTTTAACTCCCCAACTGCACAGGTTTAGAGATGCATGCCAGTACATGAAGGGATGTGTTAATGTCAGACAGGGTTGGAACTCTTCCTGACGATGTCCAGCATTCTGTTCATTCCTCTGTGCTGCGTCTGGGAGTCAGAAGACCTGAGTGAAAAGCTTAGCTTTGCCACCCACTATGTGAATACTTCGTGGCTCTGAACCCTGGAAAATGAGGGAAGTGAACCAAAGATCACCAAGGGCCCCTCTTCTGCGCCAAATCCAAGCCTGTTTAGGGTCAAGTCTGGGATGGGGGGGAGGGGAGGGGGAGGGAGAGGGCCTCAGGAATGGCATCCATGAGATGCTTTTGCACTTGTTGCTGACTTCTTTCCAATGTGCTGCCCACGTCCTTGTACAGCTCTTGTGTTCTAAGTTTTTCCTGGCCTTCTCCTCTATAACTTACATCCTAGCTGAGCACTAATATCAAGATTGTGAACACAGCTGGTGCTCTACAAAACTTGCTGAAGGAATTAAAAGCATGGTGGGATCAATTCTTTCCTGCAAGGTAAGGATTCTGATTGGTGGAAAGACATCATAATTTTGAAGCTTTGTGAAATTTCAGGCCTTCCTGAGACACCCCACATGTTAAATCATTGTGCAGCAAAATGAAAAGAAAGAAACAAAGGGAAATGACTTCAAACCTCAGCTCCAGAGGGTTGAGCTGGGCCAGAAGCCCGAGAGCCCCTGCAGGTTCATCAGAGGATCAAGGCCGCTTCTGTGGCCCCTTTCTCTGTGGGGAGCAGTACTACAGTACTATAACAGCCTACAAAGAAAGCCAGAGCCCTTCCCGATGTGGCCCCAAGCTCCCTTTCTGTCCCAACAGACTCCCCTTCCTGAATCCTGTAAGATCCTAGGCAAGTTACTTGACTTTGATATGCCTTCAATTTCCTCCTCTGTAAAATGGGGATGAGGATCCAGGCAGTAGTGAGATTCAAATACACTAAAATTGCTGAGGCGCTAAGTACAGAAGCAACAGCTTTCATGCTCACATCAGACTAGATGACATTATCTACACTTTCCTGCCTCTAGGCCCAGCACTGCTCCTCCTCGGCCTCCCCTCTCAGTCATCCTCAAACACCTAGTTCAAATGTTCTCTTGCTCCTAGAGACCTTCCTTCATTCCCTCATCTGAAAGCCATTCTCTCTCCAACCTGTGTACCTTTCTTGGGACATTTACTTATAACAGTCTTTATGGCGCTGCAGTTGTCCTTGTAAATGATCTCCCTAGTAGATGAGATGCCAGGATCTTATTCCCGCCCCCTCCCCCCCAAATGTCTAACACACACACACATCCATATTCAGTAAATGTTTCTTGAATTAGCAGAAAAAGTATTCAATGAACCATTGGCTCACCAAAATCTAAAACAACCCTTCTCTGGAAGGGTGACAATTCAACCTTGTTTATTCTAGCTAAATATTACCGTTTGCCTGGTACAGGATTAACCACCAAGACAAACCAGAGCCTGGTATCCATGGGCACTGCCATTTCCCAGCAAATGTTTTTTATGTCCTCATTCTCACTTCCCAAACCCAAGAGATGCTGGGCTTGGTCTTTCCCTCACCTTATGGAAGATAATTAAGGAAGCATTCTCATTCAAGGTCACCTGACAAGGCTAGGTGGGCTGAAAATTCCCAGGATCCTGCTGTTTGTGATAGAGGACAGGACAAACATTACAGGTGTCAAGCTCTCCCTGGGACTAAACTTTCTCCATTCACAACTCCTTTTTGCTCAAGAAATTTTTACACAACCTCAAGTATATAGGTTTGTGGAAAGACATCATAATTTTGAAGCTTGTGAAATTTCAGGCCTTCCTGAGACACCCAACATGTTAAGTCATTGTGCAGCAAAATGAAAAGAAACAAAGGAAAATGACTTCAAAATTCAGCCCCAGAGGGTTGAGCTGGGCCAGAAGCCCGAGAGTGCCTGCAGGTTCATCAGAGGATTACTGATAATAATAATTTCAAAGTCCTGCATTCAGTTATGAGACCTCATATAAGGTCGTGAACTATAGTTTAAGAAGCTGGGTTTGGGACAAGTTCTCTGCAAACTGGTCAAGCATACCAATTTCTCTGTATCACTTGCCCCTCCTAAAACTCAAACCACCAGCAGCATCACCAGCAACATCAGGCTTGGGACCATTCATCAAATTTTAGATCAAGGCTACCAAATGTGGCCTCTTAAGTTCCTCTGGGAAGATTAAGACACCAGGATGAAGGTATAAGGAATGTCAGCACCCTTGTTCACATGGCCAAATCTTATTTCTTCCCTTCTCTCCCACAGTGGAGACCTGTTTGAAATCTTCAGGAATAGCCACACTACAGAGATTATCTTTTAACTGCAAAGAGGCAATGTAAGCAAGTAATATTATGTTATTTGGCAGCAGGCTGGGGCTGAAAACTTTACTTGGTTTTTCAGACCTCCATGTTTTTCAGGATTGTTTAGCAGAAATTTCCCACTAGAATACCAGAATTTATCTGGATGATCTCATTTTTCTTGAACCTTAAATGAAATCAAAGTTCATCCTATCAGGAAGTGCTGACCTTTTTCTATATCATGGACTTCTGCAGTCTAGTGAAGCCTACATATATCTTCTTAGAATGCTCTGTATGTTTTATTTTTTTTTTTTGTCTTTAATTAGAAATAGAAGGAAAGTCTAAATTTAACTTGGAATTAGTGAAAATAAAGATGTAACTTTTTCCCACCCAAATTCCCCAAATCCCTAAAAACTCTTCATAGATCTCCAAATTTGGAAGCTCAGCCAGGTCAAATGGCGGCTTACCTGGGGAACAGGCCACACCCACTGCTCAATGCCCCACCGCCCAGTCCCTCATCCCCTGTCCCCCATCCTCCATCCTCCATCCCCCTGCCCCAGACTCTGAGCCAACAAGAGACTGAAGGATCACCTGGCAGGAGGTGTCCCAGAGACAGCCTGAGGCCAAGTCCTCTCCTCCCCAGAAAGTGCAGAGCAGACAAACTGTAATTAAAGGAGGGATCAGTGTGTGCCAGCAAAGTGAAACTCACTGCGGTGGTGAAAGTTACCACCTTACCTGCAGTTTCCTATTTTGTCCAAAGAAGGCAAGTCTTCTGAACATACCCTGGACCAAGACCTATGCTAACTGTTCCTCTCCCTGGATATTTCCAATCATCACAATCATTCCTGCATTCAAGTAGAGTCATGAAAGGCCATCTCCCTTTTTGGCTGAGAGAGTTTACAATCCCTCTTCTCTCTCTGGTTCCTTCCTTGAAGGATATGTCACCACCCTGAGTAAATGAACAAGTACTCACACCCAAGCTTCCTGGGCTCTACACCCTACCAGGCAGAAAGGGCACAGACCCTCCGCCCAGCCAGAGAGTGGCCTGAAGGAGACCAGCTCTGAGCAAATGCCTGCTCTGCAGAGCTTCCTCTCCAATCCCACCTCTGGAGCACCCCAGCACAGGTCTCCCTCTTCTCTGAACACAAGGTTACCAGGCAGATGCTGCTGCTGCTTATGGGACCAGCTGCTTCCTGTCCTGCCCATACCCTGGTGGGGCTGACACTGCTCCTTACACTTCTATGACAATGGACAGTGCCAGAGTTCACTTGAATGCAGAAGCAGCCTCCAGAGTGGTTAGCATCATTTCTGGGATTGGAGAGTACACACATCATTAGAGAGCATGGAATAATGCCTCCAAAGCACTGCTAAGAAAAAGGAGCAGGCTTCAGGCTCCTCATCTTGTCCAGCTCCAAGGCTGGAAACAATCTCTTGGCATCTTTGGACACTGGCTGTTCTGGCTGGTGAACATCCAGGAATCATTTGTTTCTAGACCCAATAGGACCAAACAAAGGTAAACTTTTGTCCTGCCCACCCTAGTCTCCCACAAATTCAGTAAAACCCAACCCAACTTTTATTCTTCTATTATAGTCTGATAATTACATTAAGAAGAGATAATGGGTGGAACATACATTTAAATCATCCATTTTACTGGCTCTTGGTTAAGGGACAAATTTCCTAGAAGATCAGAAAATAACCTTATGCTGCAAGGTACTGAATGTTTGTGTACTTTGCATTTCTTAGTATTTCTTGGCAAAGATATTGGTGTGGTTTGCCATTTCCTTCTCCAGCTCATTTTACAGATGAGGAAACTAAGGCAATCAGGGGTTAAGAGATTTGCCCAGAATAACAAAGCTACTGAGTATCTAGGACCAGATCTGAATTTGGATCTTCCTGACAGCAGGCCTGGTTCTATCAATTGCACCCTCTAGCTTCCAGGCTTCTCCCCCTTTTAATAAGCAATGAAAATGCAGTTTATTTGTGATTATCACTTGGAAAGATCTGGAAACAGATAATCTAGTCATGTCATGATATACACTTGAGTGTCCTCCCACTGGCTAGGTCTCCCGTGATCAGAAGCAGCAGCAAGGACTTTCATTCACATTCACACATTAGTGTATATTTGTATCACATAATTACTTTGATATTCTTAGAAAATGAAAAGAGGGAAGTACATAGGGTGTGCTGAGTTGCAGGAAGGATTCAGGACATCAGCAACAGTTCTTCCCTACTATTACCCCCTTAAATCAGGAGGCCACTTCATGTCCACTTAAAGGAGGAAAGTCCTGTGAACCAACACAATGAGTCCTGCAAAGTCTGCAGGAAACTTAAGATAAATGAACAATCAATCAACATAGGTCATATGGATGGATTAAGTCCTTAGCTACTGGTCCCAAAAGAAGCTTTGTCAACCCAGGTTCCAGCCTACAAAGATCCCTTTTGGACAAGTGGGCTATCCTAGAGCTATAAGCAATTATTTGGATACTGGTTCAAATCTTTCTTCCCATTCCATTCCAAATACACTTAATAAACACTTATTAAGTCCAAAGCACTGGGGTAGGCTTTGAGGCCACCAAGGTTTGCCCTTCTGTGTTCAGTCAGTTCAAAAGAAGGTTCTAAACAGCAAAGAAAAAGAAGGTTTTAGTTTGCTAATAATGAACAACTGTTATTCATACCTCAAATACCCTAGTTAAGAGAAAATTCCAGCTTATGAGGTTGTCCCCTTTGCCACCATTCTGATCAGGCTGCCTCCAGGTAAATTGTAGGCGTGAGTTTCAATCTGTCAAATTCCTACAGTTCTGTCTCCTTAATCCTGATTCTGGCCAAACTCCCCTCTAGCCAAGCAAATCTGCCTGGTGTGACCCTGCCCCCAGTTTAAATTGCCCAGGTCAAGCATTTTCAAAGAAGATGTTCCCCTTACTTAGGAACACTTTATGCCTTCTGTGAAGCAAGTATATCTTACTTCAGAATCCCAAAGCTACCAAGTTAGGGCTGAAAGGGGTTGCCCGATCATGTAGTCCACTGATGAGGAAACTAGGTCCAAGAGAGTGGAGGTGGGGGTGGGGGAAGGGTAACTTGCTTTAGGGCACATAGCTATTAAATAACAGGTTAAGATCAGAACAGAGGTCTTGGAATCCAGCTTGTACTTCAAGAATCTCCACAATGTCCCTGACAAGACCTCTCCAGACTCCAAAGGAAGACCTCCAATGATTGTTCCAACAGGTCAGCCTTCCTCTTCTCCCCTTTCCTTCCTAATTCCATACAACCATACAATATACAAATATACAAATACAACCATAGCCCCTTCCCACCTCTTAATTCCATAGGTACAAAATTCAGCAGAGACACTACAAATCTCTAAAGTTGGAAGCCTTGGATTTCATGTCTGTGTTTGAGCGTATTCTTACCACCTCTGCCCTTCAATTCCCAACATTTCTTCCTGTCCAGATGAGCCATAAGGCACTCTACTAAAGCACTATATAGATGCTAATGACCAGATATATTAAGATAAGGATGGGGTCAGGTGTGTATTTCCCCAATCAATCTGGGAAGAAGAGTCTTCTCTGAAGACAGAAGCCAAGCCTTTCTTTATCTAGTTCCCTTCACAAAGTCCGAGGAAGGGGGGGAGGAGGGGAGTCTCAGCTGTTTACCAAACTAAACACTACAAAGCCCTGATTAGTTAGTTACCTTCCCCTTCCCTCCCTTCCTTCCTCAACCAATATCTACTTTCCTTATCCATTCCCCTTCAGGGCCTCTTCCGCTTACAACCACTTTTCCTATCTGCCCATTTCCCTTGCAACCCTGCTCCCTCCTTTTACAACCACTTTACTCTCTTACACAATCTACTTTCCCTGCTCTCTCCAAGTCCTTTAGAATCACCTCCCCTGCCCTCATCCCTCTTTGACCCTGGCATATACAACTATTTTTCCTCTCGTCCTACCTTCCTTGCTCCCTTTCCATCAGAGCCTCCTTAAACTCTCTTCAACTCCAGCTTTCTCTCATACTTTCCCTGCCCCTCCCCCCATACGGACGCTTTTCCTGCCCCTCCGCATTGGGTATCTGTCTCCTCCCCAAATTTACAACCACTTTCTCGTCCCTTCCCCTTTATTTACAATGACTTTCCCTGCCCTTCCCCCTCCACCTGCAACCATTTTTCCTGCCCCTTCCCCTTATTTATAACTAACTGTCCTTTTCCTCTCATTTGCAACCACTTCCCAAGCCCCCTCCCCCTGGTTACAACCATTTTCCCTGTCCCTGCCCCTTAGTCACAACCCCTGCTCCTTCTCCTCCCCCTTAAGTACAGCTACTTAGCTGCCCCCTCCCCCCCTTTGCAAACACAGCCCCAGCTCCCTGCCCAGATTCCCTGCCTTTCCCCAGTTTACAACCACCGTTCCCGCTCCTCCTCCTTAAGTGCCGATACTCGGCTGCTTCTTCCCACTCCTTTGCAACCACTTTCCCTGCCCCTTCCCCACATTCACAGCTCCTTAGCGGCCCCGCCCCCTTGTTTACAAATACCACCACTGCCCCGCCCCACACTGGGAACCATTCTCGTCCCCCTCCCCAAACACTTTTGTTATTCCCCCTCCCTCTTCCCCTCCCCAACTCGTCTCTCCGCCGCCGTTCCACCTGTTGCTGGTCCCGCCCTCCACCCCCTGATTGGCCAAACCTCGGGCTCCCGGTTCGCTCATTGGATGCGGAGCCCGTCACTAGGGCGCCACGTCTCCCGGCGACGGGGAGGCCCGGGCCGCAGCCCCAGAGCTTCTAGGGTCGGCGGCAATGCCCCATACCTGGAAAGGGTTCACGTCCACCGGGTCCGCGAAGGGGTTGGTGTCGAAGGCAGACATGGTGGGCGGGGTGGGGGAAGGGGGGCGGGAGCCCACGAGCTCAGCAGGCGCTACGACCGCCCAGGCACTCGGACTCCGTCGCTCTCTCCGCGGAGACCCGCCACTTCCGGGAGGAAGTCACGCCTGCGCAAGCGCGAGCAGCGGCAAAGGGGGCGGGCTTTGTGGCATCACAGCGTTCGGCCGGGCCCTCCCTACCCTGGCGGGTGTTCCGCGTCTGCGCAATACCTCCTTCTTCTTTTCCCTCCCCCCCTTCCTCCCAGGTTTTGTGATTTCTGCTCCGTAGCTCCCGACTGCATCCGGATTCTAACTCCTTCCGTAGACATGTGACCTCCGAGCCTCGACTTTCCCATCTGTAAAATGGAGATGAGCGCGTTTCACGTGGGTCCGGGGAAGGATGGAACGCTTCTTCATTCCCTTGTTTTCAGCTCTCTTCCCAAAGGATAGAAACCATCCCCTCCTTCTCTGTAGGTGGCTCAGGGCGCTGCCACTGGATTCTGGACGCTCCGAGTTCAAATTCAGCTTCAGCCACGTGGTCGCCGTGTGACCCTGCACTTTCCTTTTCCCTGCTTTGGTTTCCTCCTCCCAGGTTATTGTGAACACTTTTGCGGCCCTGAAAGCTGTTATTATTATATCTTTAGGAGCATCTCCATCGCAGCTTTTTAAATGGTGCAAAAGTGGTGGGAGGTTGGAGGGATACTTTCCTTCCTGGGGAAATCTCTAACCCAGCCCAAGTTCCTCTTGCGGCTTTGGTGCGACTTCACAAGAGCTGAAGTTGCAGAAACAGCGGACTGATTATGCACGTTTCAGGGAGAAGGAAACGAGGGTGGGAAAAAACTGGGTGGTTTTTGAAATTGAGCAACGTTAATACTTGGGGTCTGTGTGTGGTTTGTGTTTTACAGTTTGACTCACTCGTCTATCAATTTCATTCACTCATGGCCGCCTCTACACCGAGGCAGATGGCAACACAGGTACCTCCTGCCTTTGGCAGGTGAGGAAACGGGTCCAGAGAAGGGGCTACACAAATTGTTGGCAGAGCCAGGAAAAAGTCAAGTCAGCAACGATTGATTAAATCATAAACATTACAAATTCATTTTTATTATAAATTTTTTAAAATGGTGTTTGGTATTGGGGATACAAAGAAAATATTCCCCGCCCCCAAAAAAGAGGGGAAAGTCCCACTCTCCGGGACTCCGGGAGCTCACAGCTTAATGGGGAAGACATCATAGATACAACCATGCTCAAACAAGATATTTACAGGAAAAAGTGGAGATAACAGAGGAAAGGTAATAGTATTGAAGGTCAAGAAAGGCTTTTACCCGAGTTTTGGAAGAATCCAGAAAGCAGAGATGAGGAGGAAGAAAATTCCAGGTGTGAGGGGTGAAAATGCTAAGCTGGAGTTAGAATATTTCATTTCTTTTCTTCTTTTTTTTTTTTTATAACTTTTTATTGACAGAACTCATGCCAGGGTTGTTTTTACAACATTATCCCTTGCACTCACTTCTGTTGCGATTTTTCCCTCTCCTAGATGGTAAGCAGTCCTATATATGTTGAATATGTTCTAGATACAATATATGTGTGCAGAACTCTAGTTGCTCAGGGAGAATTGGATTCAGAAAGTAAAAATAACCTGGGAAGAAAAACCAAAATGCAAACAGTTTACATTCATTTCCCAGTGTTTTTTTCCTTTGGGTGTAGCTGCTTCTCTCCATCACTGAGTTAGGTCTCTTTGTCAAAGAAATCCACTTCCATCAGATTACATCTTCATACAGTATTGTTGTTGCCGTATATAATGATCTCCTGGTTCTGCTCATTTCAGTTCATGTAAGTTTCTCTAGGCCTCTCTGTATTCATCCTGCTGGTCATTTCTTACAGAGAACAATAATATTCCATAACATTCATATACCACAATTTACCCAACCATTCTCAATTGATGGGCATCCATTCAGTTTCCAATTTCTAGCCACTACAAAGAGGGCTGCCACAAACATTCGTGCACATACAGGTCCCTTTCCCTTCTTTATGATCTCTTTGGGGTATGAGCCCAGTAGAAACACTGCTGGGTCAAAGGGTATGCACAGTATGATAACTTTTGGGGCATAATTCCAGATTGCTCTCCAGAATGGTTGGATTCGTTCACAACTCCACCAACAATGCATCAGTGTCCCAGTTTTCCCGCATCTGGAGTTAGAACATTTCGTGTCTTGTATGAGGAACAGCATAGACTGGTGTTACTGAGGAGTTTTAACAAATCTAGCATCTATCGTAGTGTAAAGGGCTGAATCTCTGAGCAGATGCACTTTGATAACCGAGCACTTAAGGCTCATTACCAATTGGACAATAGTCTATTATCATTTGCTTGGAAAATGGCCCACCCCACCATTCTGTCCTGGCTCAATCTGTTGGCCTATAGAGAGATCTGGAGGAGGGAAAAAAGGGTGGAGTAGGATGAGTGGTAGAAGAAGGAGGAGATTCCTGTGTCCATGAGCTCTCCTCGCTTGATAAAAATCAAGTTCTTTTGCTTATCCTTACTCCTGCTGATTTTAAAGTATCCAGGGTGCTAATGCCATCCTAGTAGTTTTATTATTCCAGATTCCAAGGTGTATGGGGAGGAGTAAAATGTAAAAATACTAGAAAAATATTAGAGGATCAGGGTATGATGTCAAATTGGATTTTCTTAGTTTTCTTTCTTTTATACCTATAAATGTTAAAGGAACAAAGTCACATCTCTCTTGGAGGGCAAGAGGAACTATGCCAATTTGGACGTCTCTCTGAATTTCAATGAACTTTAAACCAAAGTTGTTTCTGCAAGATTTGAGCCCCAAACAGTGTCAGAGGCAGATCCTTCATAACACTAGAGCCAATTATGTATACAACATCATCCTGCTTTTTAGTAATAGGAAGAAAAACAACGGCACATGTGGCTAGAAAGGTAGAAAGGCTTTAAATGCCAAGTGGTAGCATTTTAAAGTTCCCTTCCTTTCCTGAGAAGATGCATCCCATGAAAAATCCAGGGTCCCTGCCGATGACTTCTCTTCTGTCTTATGCAGCTACCACAGGAGATTATATCAGAGCTATCTTGCATGCAAGGTTGAGTTCAGAAACTGCTGCCCCAGCAAATTCAGGGCCTTGTTAGAGGTAGGATCTAAGGAGGAATGGGTGACAACCTGGAGTTTAGAGTCTTGCAAGATATTGAGTCCTCACTCATTTGTCCTCATGTACTGATTTACAGCTTGTCAATTATCAACAGCTCTATCAATTATCAAGCCAGCCCTAAATATTTATTCAATACCAACTGGCTTAAAAGACGTCATGTGGGGAATGGAGCTTCATGAGACTTGGGCTGGATGAGCAGAATGGAGTATAAAAGACTTCCATACCAGCTCCTTCAAGGGTCCCCTGTGGAGACAGAAAATGGGGATATCCATCCAACAGGTGAGCGGGAAATCCAAGAGCAGTCAGAATAGAGGCATGTGGAGGAATGAGCAAAATGGAGATGGCTGGGGGGGGTGGGTCCTAGAAAGAGGTAGGTGGTCATAGGCACAAGGCAGGGGGGAGAGGGCTATAGGGTGGGAGAATGTAGAAGGCTCAGAATTCTACAAGTGTTAAGCTTGACTAATACAGGGGATTGATGTCTCCAGGCTACTTGTGTAAGAGGAAATGGAGGAAGCCCGGTGGGTCACATTCTCCAGCCCTTAACTCGGGTGTTCTTAAACTTATTTGTGCCATGAACCCCTTTGGCAGACTGGGGAAGCCTATGGATCTCTTCTCAAAATCATGCTTTTAAATGCACAAAATAAAATTCATATAATTTAAAAGGGAAACCAGTTATATTGAGATAGTTATCAAAAAGATTTTTGTTTGTTTTTAAATATAAAATTTCACAGATCCCAGGTTAAGAATCCTTGCTTAGAGAATCCTCCTACATTTTAAAGTTTTTTTTTGTTTGTTTTTTTGTTAACGAGAAAAATCAGAACAAAAGGGAAAAAACATGAGAGAAAAAAACAGAAATAATGGACATATCATGTGTTGATTTACATTCAATCTCCATAGTTCTTTTTTTCTGGATGCAGGTGACATTTCTATCTAAAGTCTATTGGGATTGCCTTGGATCATTGAGTCACTGAGAAGAACCAAGCCTTTCATAGTTGATCGCATAATCTTGCTGTTACTGTGTACAATTCTGCTTGTTTGCTCAGCATCAGTTCATGAAAACTTTTCCAAACCTTTCTGTAATCAGCTTGTTCATCATTTTTTATAGAACAATAATATTCCATTACCTTCATATGCCACTTGTTCAGCCATTCCCCAACTGATGGCATCTATTCATTTTCTAATTCTTTGCTACCACAAAAAGAGCTGCTACATTTTTGTACAAGTGGGTCTTTTTCCCTCCTTTATGATTTCCTTGGGCTACAGACCCAATAATGGCACTGATGGGTCAAAAAATCCCCTTGTATTGAAGTAGAAAACACATACCAGACATTTGGAAGCCCCTAGTCAGAAGAGATTAAATTCTGTTCAACAACTGAATGCCTACCATGTGCCAAGTGCTGTGCTAGGTAGTGGGGGCAAAATGGATCTGGCTTTTTTAAGGAGCTTACATCTCTGCTGGAGAGAAACAATATGTATACATAGATACAAGATAAATGGTGACTAAATATAATTTGGGAAGTGACAAGAGCACGGATGATTGGGGAGATTGGGAAAGTCTTCCTGGAGGAGGAAGCATCTGCCCTGTGGTTAGAAGGAAGCAGGGGACTCTTCAAGGCAAAGGTGAGGAAGAGGGGTTTTCCAAACTCGGGAGATGAGCTGTGCAACTTCTGGTGTGAGTTAAGATTGACTGTAGAAATGCCTGGAAATCACCTCTGAAGGCTTCCCCTTCTCAATAAGCACACATGTGTTGTAGCTGGGTGTATTTCTGTTCACTGGCACTTAGGGGTAAGATGGGGAGGAGCTGGTGTTTAGGTTGCTGGATTCTGGAGGGATTAGTGAGATTTGATGAAAGAGGGGAGAAAACCTAAGATTTAAAGAACAGTGGATGGGTCATGAGGGACCATCTAATCCAACCCCGTCCTTTTATTAAAGATCTCTCTTGCTCTCATCATTTTATTAAAGACCTTTCTTTTCTCTCTCTTTCTTTCTGCTGAGGCAATTGGGGTTAAGTGACTTGCCCAGGGTCACACAGCTAGGGAGTATTAAGTGTCAGAGGCCAGATTTGAATTTAGGTCCTCCTGACTTCAAGTCAGTGCTCTATTGTACCATCTAGCTGCCCCAAACCCCGGTATTTTATAGGAAAATCTTGGGGAAACTGAGGTCCAAAGTCTTGTTTCCACCAAATGTGATCCCATTTGGAGTTTTCTTGGCAGTGATACTGGAGTGATTTGCCATTTCCTTCTCCAGCTCATTTTACAGATGAAGAAACTGAGGCAAACAGGATTTGCCAGGGTCACACAGCTAGGAAGTTTCTAACCTGGATTGGAACTCAGATCTTCCTGATGCCAGACCCAATGCTCTATGTACTTTAGCGCCCCAGCATCCCCTGGTGCCCACCTAACTGTCCTAGCTGTCTAAAGCCACACACTAAAAAGGTTGAAGTGAAATTAGAAAGAAACAAAGTATCTCTCATGGCTACAATGTATCAGGCACTGCACAAGCTCTTGGCAGGTCTCATCTCCTGGGAGGATGCTGGAGTACTTGTTACTTGTCTATACTATAGGGAAGATGCCCATTTCCAGGTTAATCTCAGCAGTCCCTCCAACCTTTCTGACTTCTGTCTCTGCTCTACCACTTATTAGCTGCCACTCACCACCTCAGGGTTGTGATGCTCTCCCTGCGAACTAAAAAAGCAGTACAGGCATGAGAAAAGATCACTCAGCAATACTGGGCAGGGTCAGTAAGTGCTGGAGGAATTATGAGGAGGGAGAGACTATCAGATGACTGATTTCCCAACATTCCCTCCCCCACCACCAAACTGCACTTTTGTAAATGATGTCACCGAGCCCCATAGCTCTGGGGATGGTCACGGGATGATGAGTAACAGCCGGGATTCAAGCCCTTTAACTCCAGATAAGGAGCAGGTTTTCTCTATACCATGCAGATTATAAGTGAGAATTGACTGTATATCCTAGGATGGATTGGCGGCTGAGAGATGTGTTGTTCATTTGTTTCAATCGTGTCCAACTCTTCTTGCATTCCTTTGGGGCTTTTGTGGCAGAAATGCCGCATGATTTGCCAGTGAGGTCAACAAGGTAAAGTGATTACCCAGGATTACACAGCTAGTAATTTTCTTTTCTTTTCTTTTTTTGGGGGGATGGAGGGCAATTGGGTTTAAGTGACTTGCCCAGGGTCACATAGCTGGGAAGTGTTACCTATCTTGAGGCTGGATTTGAACTCAAGTCCAACTGCAGGCGCTAGTAATTTTCTGTGGCTGAATTTGAATTCTGGAAGAGGAGGCTTCCCCAGGCAAGTCAAGGGCTTTGTCCACTCCGCCATCTAGTGGTCAGAGAGGGAATATGGAGAGAACCAATTTGGCAGTCCCTTCCACATCTAACTTGATCTAGAGGTGGACAGGGGTCCTGCCCATGACAAGGAAAGAAGGCTTCTGGGAGAAAATGGGCTTGAAATTGATCCTTACAAGAGGGGTCAGTTCCATTGAGAAGGCAGAGAGGAGCCTGTAAGACCATTTCAGAAAATTGCAAAGTAGGAAAGAGGGAAAGGGGGATGAGGTAGACTAGCTTGTTTTAAAATGGAAGGTTGGTCTAAGGGAACAGTGGGAGATAACCGGAAAAACCATAACCTCCTTGAGAGCAGGTATAAAGCTTTTTAAAATCTAAGTATCCCCGGTACCTAACACAATCCCTAGCTCATAGTAGGCACTTAATAAACACTTGTCTAATTTTTTTTTTAATTCTTAACACAGGGCTGGGCACATTACATGTGCTGAGTATATTATTAATTGAGATGGTTCAGTCCCTTTTCACAATAGCAAGACAACCGCAAAGAGAAGCAGGAGGCAGCTTGGGCCCCACAAGGTACCACCACCTCAAGGACCACCTCTTTTGGGACTTAGATGAAGACAGACCAACTCCTTGGACCCAAGAGCTATGGGAATAGCATTACTTTCCAGATCATCAGTCTTGCTTCCAGTTGCCGAAGCAACCTGGAAGTTTGCTTCCACCTGGGGAAGTTAACTGGTAGTTGAGGAGCCAGTTAACTCCATCTGCTGCTATCTACAATCAAGTAAGTCAATAAGTATATAATAATTATTTATGTAGTGCTTGCCATGTGCCCAGATCTGTGCTAAGAACTGGGGATACAAAGAAAGGTAAAAGACAGTTCCTGCTTCCCAGGACTTCACATTCTGGGGATTAGGGGTGGGGTGGCTGGGGGGACAATAACAACTTGCAAATAACTATGTAGGAAAAAGATAAAGATCCATTAAATTGGAGATTATCAATGGAAGGTACTAGAATTAAGAGGAGTTGGGAAACACCACAGGGTTGGCAAGCAGGCCTAGCTGAAGCAGCAGTACCCTACTGAGGACATAGGAGCAATGTCATCATATGGATCACCATCTCTTCTGGAGGAGAGAACTCCAGGCAGAACCCAGGAACCTTGAGAACAGCACTGCTTCCAGACAGCTGGGCTCCCATTCATCATTAAGGAGAGAAGGGCCCCACTTCTTCCACTACTCCCACAAATTACTGACCAACCACCAGGTGAGCCTCAGAGCCCTGGCAAAGGTGGTACCACCTAAACCAGCAGCGCGCATTTAGCCTTCAGCTTGGGGAACAAGCCCAATGGAGACATGTCCCGGCTTCTCTTCCAGCCATGGGCCTGAAGACCCATAAAAAAAGTTCTGGCCTTCAGAGACATTAGTATCTTCAAGTCCACATTAGAAATATATGATTGGATTGGTGGAAATGACATAGAAGATGAGGCAATACCATCTGCTATACTGCTGCATGCTCAAGGCCCTCAGGCCTTTCCATCCTGCTAGATGCATTGTTTTCCCATTAAAATAATACCAATAAATAGTCAATATTTGATGTGGCTGAGGTAGATACTAGATAAAGGTAGGCCCCAAATGTTAGGGTTTGGTCATGTGAAGAATTCACAATGGCCTTTCTCTTTGGCAAAAGGTAGGTTTAAGGGAAGAGGTTACAGATGGGATGATGGGATATAACACCTGGAATAATAAATATAAAAGACAAGCTCTTTAGACAAACTCACAATTATTCAGGAGAAAAGGAATACCCCGTGAGGTTGGGGCATGTCTTTTAGCAATTTACATGCTAAATCCTGAAAGGGACTTAGCACCCCAAAAGAGTGAGCTATAAAGAGAAGTGGGTTTGAGAAGTATAGTATATATAAGAGGGATACAACGTGACATGGGGAAGGCATTAGGGAAAGGACAATGTCTAGGCTGACTGACCCAAAGGAGGGCACTAGCAAAACCATGGCTCATCAACTGTTTAAGTCTCAGGGATTAGCCATTACTTGGATTTCTGATTGGATTACCTTTTGAGGATGGGATCACAGAACTAAACTGATCTTGATTATCATAATCTTCTTCCTGCCTGTTGTAGGGACTAATTTATATCAATGTTTTAGTTTCTCTCTGCCTACCACACCTGCTCAGGATCTCATCAGCATTTACATAGCAATTTAAAATGTGCAAAATGCTTTACAATTATGCTTTCATTTGGTCCTCACAAAAACTCTGGGACATATTGGCCCCAGATTACAGATGACTTGAAGTAGTTGTCCACGTGGACTTGTCTACGGTTACAAAGCTGATCATTATTTGGATGGGTTTTGAATCTAGGTCTTCCTGATTTCAAGTCCATCAAGTTTTCTAAGAAAAGGGATTCTATTTAATTTTTTTTAAAAATATTTTTCATTAAATATTCTCCAATTACATTTAAAAGTTAACATTCATTTTTAAAAATTCTGAGGTCGAAATTTTCTACCTCCCTTCCCTCCACCACCCTTGAGAAGGCAAACGATATTTTTATTTTTTTCAGTTTATACCCCCAAAGCTTAGCACACAGGGCTTTGAACATAGTCAACATTTCCTAAATGCTTCCCCCCCCCCCCCTTCAGCTAAGTTGCAAAGTGGAAAGAGCCTCTGATCTTGGCAGGAAGAGCAGAATTCAAATTCAGCTTCAGACACTAGATGCATGATCCAGGGCAATGCATTTCATCTGAGTGCCTCAGTTTCCCCATCTGTAAACTAGGGATGATACAGTAATAACATGATACTACTTACCTCCCCCGGTTGTGGTGAGACGCAAATGAAACACTACTTGCACTCTATAAATGCTAGCTAGGAGTCTTCATTTTTCATTACAGGGAATCGTCAGCAAAGAAAAATCCCAAGGTCAGGGCATAGGGTCCCCAAAGCTACGCCTGCACTGAAACAGTCCCATCCTCCTCCTCACTCGCTCCTCTTCCGTCTTTATTTCCTCCCTCCTCCTTCCTCCTTTTTCTTACTCTTCCTCGTCTTCCTCACTTTCTCTCCTCCTCCTACTTGTCGCCTCTTAAAAAGTCTCCTGGGCTGATTAGGTCCGGAATACATTTCCCATAGGGCCCTGCGCTCAGACTGGTGACGTAACACTCGGCTCTAGGGAAATCCAGACGTGCAGGAAGCCAGGCGACGATGGCCGACCAGCGAGGTGACCTAAGGCGCGAAGAGGAGGGGGTGGAGAGGGAGGGAGGGAGTGGGCACTTGGTGGGGAAAGCTTCTCGCTTGGCTCGAGAGTCCTCGGAGTGGGGGTGGGGCTAGGGATAGGGGAAGCGGGGGGAAGGGGGCGCGGGGCAAGGCTGGAGCCGATCTCCGGGGAAACAGGTGCAGGACGGGTGTCCCCGTCCCGGGCTCCGGGGGCGTTTGGGGTTTAGAGCTGGATGGACCCTAGAGAGCATCCGGCCGCCTCCATAGCATACGTGGGGAAACGGAAGGGAGGCGGGGCGTCTCTCTCGGTCCCACTCCGCCAGGGTAAAAACAGCATTTGATAGCATTTAATAAGGTTTGCGAAGTGCTTTGGCAACATTCGCTCGTCCTGACCTCCCAGCGGCCTTGGGAAGCAGGAGCCATCATCATTTCCCATTCACAGATAAGGAAACTGAGCGGGGCAGCTGGGAAGCTCTCTGCCTGAGCCTCTGCCTGGGTAGGATCTGGGTCTGGGCTGGAGCGGGATCACCCGCTAAGCTAAGGTTTGGGGAGTGAGCAAGATCTAAGTCTGGCTCCAGACTCTGCCAAGGGCGCCAGGCACTGCCAAGGCACTTCCCCGCTCCCTGCCTCAGTGTCTATCTGTAAAATGGGGATCATGCCTGGCAAGCTCCCAAGGTTGTCGTGAGGATCAGATATCCGTAAAACATTTTGCAAACCTAAATCACTGTTAATTAAGCGCTGACTGATGTGATATAGACACCAGATGACAGGCACCAAAAGGTGGGGTTCAGTCATGTGAAGAATTCACAATGGCCACTCTCTCTGGCAAAAGGTAGATTTAGGGGGAGGAGTTACAAAATGATGGCATCCAATAGTCACAGGGAAGGGTAAATATGAAATTGAATTGGGAAAGTATATGAAAGACAAGTTCCTCATGGAACTCACAATTACCCACTGGACAGGGAGTACCCCATGAGACATGGGACCTGTCCTTAGCTGGCAGGCTAAATCCTGAAAGGGACTTGGCCCCTTAAAAGATTAGCTAACTGTAAGGAGAAATGGGGTAGAAGTGAGGGGGGCTACCACATGGCATGGGGGAAAGGAGGAAGATACCAGGAGGCGGCCAGCCAGGACAGACTGCCAATTGAGGGCAGCAGCCATGGGATGCCCCATAAGTAGATTTGAGAGGGAAAATTTAATCTCAGGGACGTGACTGGGATTTCTGACAGGGCATGGCAAGGTGAGACTGCTGGAGGTCCCTACGGAGGGGGGTATCAGAAGTCTAACATACCTTGGATTTTTGATTGGATGACCTCCCTAGATGATGGGAACATGGAGATAAACGGATCTCCATCAATGCCTTTGTCTGCCTCAAGGGATCAGTTTTTATCCATTTCTCTACTAATCACACCCAACTTTGAAGAGCTCATCCCAGCTATATACGGGAGTTGGGCATGTTCACTGCTGTCCAATTTCCCCCTCGACTCCATTTGAGGTTCTCATAAGCAAGGATACTGAAGTGGTTGGTCATTCCCTTCTTAAGCTCATTTTATAACTTCTTGTTTGCTTTTCCTTTTTGAAAAGGGAACTGATGCCATGATGTGCAAGTGAAGTAGATTCAACTGAGGGGGGCTGGGCAAGGTCACCAGCCTCACTGTCCCCTCCAAGTTATGTGGGGCCAGTGACCAGATGGAGATCAGGACTGGAGATGGCCTGGATGCAGTGGGAGGCCTAGCCTTTTTAAAAGTCTTCTACAGGGCTCAGTTTGACTGTGGTCACACCCATTCTGTGCTTACAGCTAAGTAGCTATTGAGACAAAGAATTTCCTCTTTCACCTAGTCCAAAAAAACCTAAATAAATGGCAGGGGAAGATCCTCAGGGTATCTTCAATCTAAGACAATCAGGACCCAAACAAGGACTCTATGGGATTTGGCCTGGGACCTATGTATGGGTGGCTAATTCCTGAGAATCCGGTTTTGATTTAAGGTGTGGTCCTCTAGAGATTAATCTCCCTGTGATGCCCTAGGAAACTGAAGCAAATCAGATTTAGTGCTTCAGAGTCACACAATGAAGCCAGAATTTGAACCCAGATTGTAGAGGACCACAGATATTGGGGAACTATGAGAAAAGTATACTTAAAGCAAAGATACTTACATACTGAGCTAACAGTAAGATTAATGAGATGGTGGTTCTCTAGTTCACACATAGTATGCTATAATGATGTAATTATACTGAGGTATTTAAGGACTGAGAGGACAGGAAATAGAGACACTCTATCTTTGACCATCTTCCTGGTGGCTCTCTTGCCTCCTTCACTCCTGCACTAAGACCAATACTGGCCCTGAGATCCTCCAGAAAGCTAGTCTGGACATTATACCAGATGAATCTTCCTGATTCCAGCGCTGGCACTCTATCCTCTGCACCACTCAATGGTCCAAGTGCTGTAGATACAATTAATAAAAAGCCAGTCCCTGCCCTCAAGGAATTTACAACCTACAGGAAAGAAAGCACACACACATGGAGGAAGGAAAGACTGTGTTGGGGGAAGAGGAGAGAACTTGTTCTGTGGAGTTGAAACCCAGCACTGGGAAGTTCTTCATTAATATAGATATTAATACAGTAAACATTTCTTAAGTGCCTACTATGTGTCAGATGCTGAGATACAAAAGGAGGCAAAGGCAGTGCCCTCCAGGAGCTCACTAAGCCAGTGTTACAATCAGTCCTATGACTTTTGTTTCTTTGATTCTCTGTTCAGTCCTGGGGCTTGTTCCTTAGCAAGAGCACACTAACTGTTTTCAAAAGGAGGAAGCTGCAGCTCCTTCCTCTAAATGGAACTGAAGCTGGGCTTCCCCTACTCCACTCCAGAGCCTGCCTCCTTCAGTCAGACCTGAAATGTTTGAATCCTGAGGAAATCGGCCCTCGGTGCCACATTGTGATGTGAGGGTGACTCAGATACTGGAGCCCTGCCAGTCTCTTTCAGGTGGTGTCCACTCTGCTTCCTGAGGCTTCATGTGGATCTGTAGAGAGAGGCCATAGCCAGGATGCTGGCCCCCCTATCTATAGGGGTGAAGCCCCTGTGGGCCAACTTGAACTCAAAAGAGAATACAGATAAGAGTCATACTGAAGGGGCTTCTTTACCAAGGGGATGAGATCCCAGAAGCATCTGGGTCTCTGAGGGGGATGTTGAATTGGAAGAAATGCCCTCCACCAGGGCAAGTCAGTACCTTATAATTTGTAATCTTAAGAGCTGAAATGTTCAGTGAATTCCCTCAAGTTCTAACAGTATGCCTTAGAGGTGGGACTTGAACTCAAGTACTCCTGCCCTTTTTCCTATTGACAACACAGTCTCAAATTTTCAATAGTATCTTCAGAAAGTATTTGTTAAAGTACTTATTAATGGGAAAGATCCTGCACTGAGGGAAGAGATAAAAACCATAAGCTCTCAAAAACTGGAAAGGCCTTTTAAGGATCATCTGTTTAAAATTGGGTTCTGCTAGCATATGGCCTCTACAAACAAATTATAGTGTAATAGGGGCAAGATGACACTTGTAACTCTGTTAATACACAGTAAGTGTGAAATTCTGAGGGAAATGTGATTTATATACTGAAGGAAATCAAGATTGACTTCTTGGAAGAAACCCTTTGAATTAGGATTAAAAAGTCAGATTAGGATTTAAGATGGGGGAGGGACTACACAGTGAGGGAAGTTTTATGAAGAAGAGATCCCATCCTGTTATACAGGGATCATTCTTGGTCTTAAAAGCTCCATAGTGGTGGACAAAGTCTGGGCAACAGCCCATGCGTGAGAACCAAATGAACAAAGCCTTTGGCCTAAGCACGTGTATGTAAAGGGGGGGAGTGGGAGATAAGGTCAGAAGGAGTCTGAACAGACTAGTTGAGCTGTGGGACGAAGTCAGGTGATGAGAGCAGTCTACAAGGAAGATTTTTTTCAGCCCTAAAAATATGGAATATTCATAGTGCCCCTCAAAGGCAGTTAGCCAGCCTCTACTTAATTACTTCAGGAAACAAGGAGCTCCCTACCTCATGAGAGTGCCTGTTAATGGGGACAAGTCATTTGAAAGGACAGAGTTCTTTGTGATGAGATCTTTTAAAGTCTCATTAGGAGGACGAGGGGGCAGCTCTGTGGTACAGTTAGTAGAACTGCAGTCAGGGAGGCCTGAGTTCAAATCTGTCCTTGGACACTTACTATACTCTGGGCAAGTCATCTAATAATCCCTCTTTGCCTCAATTGCCTCATCTGTAAAATGAGCTGGATTAGGAAATGGCAGACTACTCCAGTATCTCTGCCAAAAAAGCCCCAAAATATGAAGAGTCATAAACAACTAAACCACAATAAGGGAGATTAGAAAAAGTGACATACAAACCAAAGATTGGGAGGCTGGACCTGTGATATCCAATGGCTTAGGGCATTAGAATGAGGAAATCCCTCTACCAATGCAGGAGGCAGCTTCTCTTCAACCTTAAAGAGTCTGTGCAGTTGTCCCAGGAGCCCAAAGTCAGGAGTTGTTGCCAGAAGCAGAACTTGAGTCCGGAGCTTCCTGGCTTGACTCTCACAAAGATAAAAGATAATTGATGTTAAAATTAAAAAAAAAAAAATCCTGGAAGGAAGCACACACACACATACACACTCTCCCCCGCCGCCCCCATCCTTCCCATCATGCTCAATATCAGAGTCATGAATTCTTTTCTTCATATCTGATTCCAGAATCAAGGATTTTGTCCATACTCTGCCTCCTGTGGGTGGGCAGGGTCTGCCTTTTGGAGCTGGTGGGACAACATACATGACCTTGGGAACAAGCCAGGTCATGAGCACCATGGAATATAGGGATTAGGGGAGTTCAAATCTGGTTGTCTGCAAGCACAGTTTTGTGACCCCTTCTGCTGTTGTTGATTGGACAGCTGCACACCTGTCCCATCCATGGGACATTGGGGAGACTGCCGAGGAAGACGGGAACAATCTCCTTCTCTGAGGGGACCTTATGCTCCAAAGAGCATCACTGATTCACTGGAGTTGAAGCCACAGGGCAGGGAAATAAGTCAGGGCTCCTTCATCTGAGCTCTGTGACCTTTTTGGAAAAAGGTCCTTTGATAACTGTTTCAACATGATTTGTTTCCTCTGTAATCCTGTGTTTCATGCCATTAAAAACATTCTGAGGAAGGGTCCTTGGGCTTCTGCAGATTGCCAAAGAGATCCAAGCCCCCCAAAGGATAAAAGCATGTTTAAACAATTCGAGTACCTTCTCCTCCCTCTGCTGAGAGCCAGTGAAAGCAGCTGTACATTGTGTCGAGCCTGATCCGTGAACGTCCAGCACCTTCCTAAACCACCTTCTTTTCATGAAGCTCCAAAGGCTGGGCTGACCCTCTGCTCCTTCCTGCAGTGTTCCTGCTGTCCTGCCCTATTCAGCAGTATGCTTGGGGGAAGTTGGGCTTTTCCAGCGAAGTGGCCCAGTTGTTGGCAAGCAGTGACCCGCTGGTCCAAATCCAAGATGACGAGCCATATGCAGAGGTGAGGAAGGCCCTATCTTACATATGAACCATGCCCAGAAGTACCAGCAGCCCTGCATCCATTAGCCCCTCTTGGTTACCCACTCCTCTTTGGCAGATGATAGAAGTCCATGATAGAAGTCCAGCCCACCTAGGGCTTACAGATTGACAGAAATAGATGTGGTCTTTTTTCTGCCAGCAGAAAGGAAATGAAACACAGAGAATAATCATTCTTTTTTCTCTTAAAACTCATAGTTGGGACAGCTAGGTGATGCAGTCCTAAAGTCAGGAAGAACCGAGTTCAAATCTGGTCTCAGTCACTTAACATTTCCTAACTGTGTGACTCTGGGTAAGTCACTTAATCCCAATTGCCTCAGTGAAAACAAACAAACCCTCATACTAGTTATTGATTCCCTTTATTTTGAGGCTTAACTTGGACAAGGAAAATAGGATGGAGCCACAGGAGGGAAAAGGAGAGTGGACCAGGACAGTCAAAGAGGCTCTTAATAAAAATCTGTCATATCTTTGCTATGGTTAACATTTGACACCAATCTAGCCACCTGTGATGTCAGCAGAAATGGTCAAGTGAGTCCCAGAGAAGTTAAATGATATGCTCAGGGTGATACCTCCAGGAGGGAGTGTCAAAGTCCCCAGACCCTTTAACCCCATGCTGTGGTTGCCTGCCTGACAGATCAAACTCTATTTTCCTGCCACAGTCCAGGATGACGCCAAGCTACAGACATTTGGGAGTTGATGAGCTTGGTTTGGGATGGGCATAGTCATGGTTTGTGATTGCAAGTAAGATAAACTAAAGCACACCATTCTGTTTATTGGTAAGGCTAGCAATTACCCATAAAAGGGCACTCAATGCCTCAGGCAATCTAAAGACTATGAATTGGGGCTTCATATGCCTTCATATGGTTTGGGGAAGAACAGGAAGGCTACTTAGTATCATAAATGATGGAATACAGAGCTAGCAACAACCACTCCTTCCATCTTTTTGCTAGGGAAAGCTCACTGGTATATTGTCTACCTGCATGACTAGTCACAGGGGTATCAGTCCTGGCTTGCTTGAAGGACAGCCAGCTTTATTGCAGAGATCATGGGTATTCTGGCACCTACCTGCTTCTTGCAATGCATGTTAGCAAGATTATAGATCTCCCTTAATTGTACATGGGCATAAAATGTGTAGACACAAGTCGTCTTTGAATTATGATTTATGGGACCACTGAATTTTAAACTGACTCAGAGAAGGAAAAGTGAACATCTGGACTCATGAACTTGCAAATTTAATTCGGGGACAAAGAAACGTGACTCAAGCAGTTAAAAAAAAAAAAATTGAATCAAAAGGGGTTGTGTTATTGACTTGATCCTCTCCACAGTAAATCACCATCACTTTCCCTGTTGTATTAATGATTATCTTCTGTTTAGCTATGGATGGGAACCCACCCCCATGGTAACGCTAAGATTCCTGACATTCATATCTTGGAGAAAGATCTGGGGGAGTGGATCAACAACCATTTGTTTTGTTTGGGGGACACCATCAAAGAAAGCTACAAAGATCTGCCTTTCCTCTTCAAAGTGTTGTCTGTCAATAAGGCTCTTTCCATCCAGGCACATCCCAATAAGGTAGGACCTAAGCACAAGCAACAATGGGGAAAGAGGAAGATTTTCTTCAGGTTGTCCCCTGACAGCAGCCTTATGGCCCTAATGACCTCACTTTCTTGGTTCAACCCAAGACTCAATCTAGTGTTACATGACAGCTCATGTTTGAACTCTCTGGGGCTTGGTTTTGGCTAGCAGGCTACCCAGGGGTATGTAGCTGCCCTGCTATTGCTCTTCTCCTTACATAGCCTAGAGCTGTTCCAAAAGACCTGAAAGAATGGAAGGGACCCTTTATGGAGAGATGCAGCTAGGGTTGAAAGACATGATTTGGGTGGGGGTGGGGGTGGGGGGGATAGAATCAGAACTCGGGTATCCTGATGAGATCGGAAGATCTCTGAGAGTCAAATCCTGGGTCCCCATGTCATCCTCAAGTCTCTCCACGTGTGGATGTAGCCACACATAGAAGCCTAGATCCCAGCTGGGGTGGGATGCAGAGAGAAACAGATGGCTTCTAGGCCAGGCCTGCCTCATGGCTTCTGGGCAAGGCCCCTGGCTAGGTCCCTGCTGAGCCAGACTTGTAACTAAAGCCAAACTTAATCCAAGAATGCTGAGCAGAGTAGATTGGGGCAAACTGTGCTGCCCCTGTTGTTCGGCACCAGTTGTTTGCATAAGGGTAGGCAGGTCACACGGGGGGAGCAGGGGTCCAGGAATGCCTCCAAGGGACAATTGAGGCCCTTTGGGCCAGGGAGTTGGCCAGAGGTCCTAAAGTTTACAGTTCTATCTCCCTGACTCCCTTATAGGAACTGGCAATGAAGCTTCATATCCAGGATCCTCAACACTACCCGGACATCAACCATAAGCCAGAGATGGCCATCGCCCTCACTTCTTTCCAGGCCTTATGTGGCTTCCGGCCTATCCCAGAGATCCTGGGATTTCTTCACAGTAAGGCTAGGCTAGGTCACCGACCAGGGTGGAGGGGAGGGGAAGGGGGCAGGCCTGGAGCTATGGAAGAAAAGGGGACGACTGGGAATCTGAGTAGCAGCCATCTTAAGGATTTCTAAAAAAGTTGGAAGACCCGTTCAGATGGGATGTACTAGATACAAATCTTGGGTTCTAAGGCTTCAGCATGTCTCTCAAACGCTACAAGGAGATGGCCAAGAGCCTCAAGGCTCAGGCCAAGAGATGGTCCTGAGGAGGGGGGCTAGGAAATAAAGTGCCCCAGCTGGCCAGCAGCGTGTCCTCTGCCTGGTTTGTGCCAGCAGTCCCAGGACCATGGGAATGTTGGGGGTCTTCTCCTTGCCCCTTCCAGGGAAGGTGGAAGGAGGCCTGACCCTCAGTCTCTTCTTCCTGCAGAAGTGCCAGAGTTCCGGTCGCTGATTAGCAATGAGGCAATAGAAGAGTTGGAGCTGAGCATGGGCCAGACCATGGATGACATCTCTTCTGCCCTTCAGAACTGCTTCACCCAAATGATGAACAGTGACAAGAAGCACTTTCAGCAACAGCTCAGCATCCTGGTGAAGCGCATCTCTCAGGAAGGTAAAACGGCTTTGCTAACATGACGGGCTCCGTCTGCGCCTTGGGCCAGCCAATTCCATGTCTGTGTTGTCCCGGGGGAGAACTGGGATGCTCCAATTTTCCTAATGGGGGGCACTGAGTGAAACCAGATTTGAGGTGGGCGCTGGCTCGTTATTTCATTTTCAACAAGAACTGCTGCTTAACTGTACTTAACAAGACAGAACTTTTAAGGTAGCATTTAATTCGTAGTGTTCTGCATGGACTAGGTGACTCCTAAGATATTCAGGACTGATTTGTCCCAGTCTCTGATCCACTTTTTCACCTCTTATGAGGAAGGGAACAGAGTCTGGTGCTCCATAGGAACCCATCAAGCCTTGGAGCCTCTTGTGCTCAGCTCTTTAAGAGGACTAAGGCGTTTCTTCCCTTAGGGAGCTCAGACATACTGAGAGACTAGCACCAGACAGGTGAGAACCACGTACATAGTCAGCATCCAGAGCTCACCTCTTGGGCCTGTCCTTGCCGGCACAACACATCTTCCTTATGCTATTCTCTTATCCCTTAGGTCTAGGGAAATCCTGTGTTTAAGCCTCCCCCACCAAGTCCTCCCTGACTCCCTCGCCCACAGGGATAGCTTATCCTTGTCCTGTCAGACAGACAGTTCATAAAACCTAGCACCTCATTTGGATTTCAGCTCTGTGAAGCTTGAGTAGTGCCAGTATTTCCATTTGACAGAGGAGGAAATTGGGGCTTAAACATCTTGCCCCAGACCACCCAGATTAAAGGGGCACCCTTGCTTCTGCACTTCTTCCCATCTAGTGGCAGAAGGGAAAGATGTGAGCGACAGTAACGGAGAGCTTCTCTTGAAGCTTCACGAGGACTATCCTGGTGACATCGGCTGCTTTGTCATCTACTTCCTGAACCTGGTGGTGCTACAGCCAGGGGAGGCCATCTTCCTGGGGGCCAATGAGCCCCATGCCTACCTAAGTGGAGGTGAGTGGGTGGGCCTCTGGGCCGGCTTCCCGTTCCATAGGGTCTCAGCAGGAGAGCCATATGCTTAAATATGATGCAGTGAGGAGGGCTGGAGAGAAATGTGCAGGTGCTTCTTAGAGGTCCTGCCTCATGGCTTTATAGTGCTGTCAAATTTCCTAGGGGCCATATGTTGACCTAAAAAACACATTTAACTATGAGGATTATATTTCATTTTGTCAATCTGGCACTGGCCTGTGGGCCCCAAGTTTGGTAATTCTTCCTAAAATAAAGCTGGGCAAAGGAGGGATAAAGGGCCTGTTAGTAAACACTTCCCTTGAGTAATTCTCACGTGGGGTAAGGGGCTGCCTTCTTCAAGGATAGGGGGCTTGGCTGTCTGAGGGATAGCTAGTGGTTTGAAGATGGGGTGCTGCCTGTCAATAAAAAGTTATAATTATTTAAAAAAAAAAGAAGAAGAAGAAGATGGGGTGCTGCGGCAAGAGCTCAGTGGTCAGGGAATCTCTTGTCTTCTAGCTCCTAGGGAGAAAATGCTAGGGGAGAGGGGGAAATGAGGCAGACTCACCAGTGTGTCCACCTTTCCTAGACTGTGTGGAGTGTATGGCATGCTCAGACAATACAGTGCGGGCCGGCCTGACATCCAAGTTCATTGATGTGAAAACCCTGTGTAACATGCTCAACTACACTCCAGCCCCAAGCAGTTCAAAACTCTTTCATCCTATGCCTGATGAAATCGACCCTTATGTCTCCATCTATAATCCACCTGTACCTGAATTCCTCGTTTTATACATCAAGGTAAGCTGGAGGACCCTGGACCCTCTGGTACCCCCAGGTCAGACACTGGCTGCCCTTGTGCATGAAGTTATATGAGCCATCTTATTAAAGCTTGTTATGGACCCTCAGGCGGTGCTCCTCTGATCTGGGTCAAGGCCAGACTTGAGGTCAGGGCACTGGTGGGCCCATCTTGGTTCCACATGCTTCTCTTCTGCTAGGTTCCTGCCTCCACCCATTTCTACATGGTTGCCAACATCGAGTCAGCCAGCATCCTCCTTGTGGTGAAGGGAAAAGCCCAGGGGAACACGGGGCCAGAAAACTCTCTCCATATGCAGCGTGGCACCGTGGTCTTCATCGCTGCCAAGGAGTCTCTCCATCTGGAACTCAGTCCGGAGGAAGACATGGTGATGTTCCGGGCCTGCTGTGCGATCTAGCGCGCCTCGCCATGGTAATCCCCGTGGTCTCCATCAGGCCTGTGATGTGTGTCTGAGCAGCTGCAAGAAAGTAGGCCCAAGCATCATGCCAGCGGTGTTCCTTACCTAGCTCCAGAAACCACCAGCACCTCTGCAGGAGTGGGGAAGGGACCTCTTCTACAGGGGCGGGGGTGGGGTGGGGGGACGGCCCTCTCTGGAGGGATGCAAGCACATGCTGACTGCCCCGCCAAGATGCTGGACTTGGGGGAGGGGGATGCTGTGCACCCGTATGGTAACAGCGACGACGTGATGTGGCCTGGGCCGCCGCTGTTGGAGACCCTGGGCCTGCTGGGGCTGATGCTCAGAAACTGCAGCAGGGCCTCTCACTCTGTAGGAGGCGAGTGGCGGCTGGTGGCCATGCGGGCTCGCTCCCTGGGGCAGACCCTGGGGCTTTCTGCAGCATGGGGGCTGCCCCACAACCAGTCCTGACTCACTGGCAGGCTTCCTCGTCCGACCCTTGGTAGAGCTCTCTGTTTCTAGCAGACTTCCAACAAGCATCTGTTGAGTTGACACACTAGTTCCCTCTGGTGTTCCTGATTGTGTTATCTTGATTTTGACCTTAAGCGTCCACAAGAGGAACTTCTGTCAGTGCAGGTCAGCATCTCACAGAGCTGCCGAGGGACCAAGCTAGGCCAGCCGGGATCTGATGGGGGGACTGGAATCTGGGTTTCCTGTAATGGGCTCCCTAGGGGCTTGTCTGAACTCTCAAAAGAAATGTCACTGGGACCAGGGAGGTGCCTGCCCCACGGTGACTAAAATAACAGCCAGGGGATGGCAGAATAGGGACATTAATTTCCAAGATTCCAGAACTGAGGCTTCAGTTTGACTTCAGACCTTTTGTGAGGTTCACAAGCACTGGAAATCATGCTGGGGAGCTGAGCCTATGTTCCCTAGTCCCAGGCAGCTCAGAGGAGTGGCGGGTGGATGTCAGGAGAATCCTGCAGCTGCCATTCATAGGGTCTAGACTGAATCCAGCCATCTGAGGTGACACAGGAGAACTGGACAGGAGCTAGGCCCTTGCTAGTTGGTAATGGTGGGGGGAATCAGGAATGGGTACAAGCAAAAAATCCCTAGCTTTGGGGGCCTGTGATGTCCATGGCCCGATGACCTCAGGGCCCAGCAGACTTGTGTTCAATTTTCTCTTCTCCTCTGACTGGCCGGGTGACCAGGGCAAGACGCCAACTCTCAGCACTTCAGACAATGACAGCTTGGAGAGAAGAGAAAATTTCCTGTACCAATGAAAGCACACAGACTGATTCCCTGCCAGCTGACCCCTTTACAAAAGGCTCTGGGTTAAGAGTGAATCAAAGTGCAGATGAGGTGCTATCACCCAGGGCCAGCACAGGCTGTCACTGCAGTGACAAGTGAGAAGCATGGCAGTGCCCCAAAGTTCTTGTTCCTTCAAGCAAGAACAGATCTCTAGGATGCAAAAGTCCAATTTTTTAATCTCTCACCTGGGGGGCTCATGCTAGTAGCCCCCACAACACTGACATACACAGAGATCCTGTAGCATGAAGAAATTTATTGATATTATAAACTTTGCTCATGATAGAAAACTCTAAGCCATACACATCTCTGAATATACATACTTATGTACACCACATAAATCCGCCCCAAGATTGAGTAGCCAAAACAAACCTGTCCATTTTCTCAAGTGTACTGATTGTCACTTGCAAAGCACCAGAAGGTGAGTGACCTAAAGCAGCCCTGTCACTAGTGGGCTTCAGTAGACTGGCTCCCAAGCAGCTTGGTGGCTCCAGACAGATGGCTTGTTGATCAGACTGTTCAGCAGCCAGCCACTCCCTTACAATTTCTACCCAGAGCCTTTACAGCATGTTATAATGGAATCCTCCAGTGATCTGTGAGGCAGGATGGACATTAGTGCCAGAAACTTCAGAAGCTCTTTTCATGACAATGAGACAATCAAAAATAGCTGGGGTGGAAAGCCAAAGTGGGAAAGCTAGAGTGGGTCAGAACAGTACCCTAGTTCTGGGCCTAGAAACAGGCTCGGACTCCAGGCTTTTCTGTCCTTTCATCCCACTGAGGGATTGTCTAAACCTCACTCAAGGCCTTCTGTTACCCCACAAAAAACTCCATAATGGAGAGAAAGTAACTGTGCTTTTAATGACCTCCCTGTCCTCCATCCTTCCAATGCTTTTTTCCTCCCTACTCATCTGTTGATCATTCTTTGCAAAAACACACACACACACAATAAGCCATAAAACAACTTGGGAATACAGATGCACACACATCCTGTAAGTAAACAACTACAGTGAACAACTGCCCCAAAGGGGTCTGAGATTGAAACCAAAAGTAGGACAAAAAAAATAGAACAAAGTTTCTGTTTGTGTTTGGTTGTCTCTGAAATCCCTCTGCCTTTTTCTTGTCTAGTCTGGATCTAGCAGGCCCCACAGATCTCCTCTAGATTGAGGTGGCCAGTGGGACACCAGATTAATGGAGTCCAGAGATCCTGAAGCACCTCTGCAGCTGTCCTGATTCCCTTAACATCCCTCTTTATTCAGAACTAGGGGACCAAGCACCAACCTGGTACATGGAGTCCCCCAAATTCGCCTAAGGGGAGGATATCAAGAAAAGGGTCTGTGAGGAAGATGACCCTAAGATGCCAGATAGCCAAGGGAGTCTTGGACTGGTACATTCACAATCCCACACCAGCTCCCAACATGGCCCACACGGCCCACACACCTCCTTCTTCCTAGAAACAGCTCTGCCTTAGGCAAAACAAACTAACCAAATAGAAAAATAAAAACCTAGGGGGAAGCTGAGCCCATCTGTTGAATCTAAACAGAATTCAAAGGTCAATCCCAAGGTCTTCTATCTAAATGTTATACCTGGGTCCTCCACTCCTGAGTGAAAATGAAAATCTAAGAACATCTGTGGCTTTGGGCTTGCCTTGAGGGCTTGCTAAGCTCCATCAAGAAGGGAGTAGCAGAAGGGCAGGAGAGTCCATCTTGGGGATAGTCAGCCTCTTTGGTCACGACTGCTTCCCTGGTTTGTCCAATTCCTACTTTCTATTCCTTGGGCTAAAACATACATCAGTCTTCTAACCCTTCAGGACAGCCCTCCTCAATCCAGGACTCCAGAGTTCTTAACAAAAATTACAAAAATTTCTGGTCTGTCTCCTCACCAAAGCTGGGGGCCAGCCCCCTCCTCCCCCCTCCCCCCCCAGGATCTGAATGCCATCCACCCAAGAAAGAGACTGGGGAGCTGGGCAAGAACAAGGCCAAAAGCAAAAGACCTGAAAACCCCAATAAATAAATAAATAAATGCAGGTTGGGAGAGAGAAAAGCTAGCTATGCAAAGCAACCACAGCACCTGACTATGGGGTCTTGGCCAATCACTGCAGCTTCACAACTCCCAGGATTTGGAAATTGGTCATTACAGCGGGCCACTGCCAAAGCAGTGGGCTCACCCAGGCTTAGGGGAAGGGGAAAGCCCACCAGCAGCAGCTACAGAGAAGGTACACATTTCACTTTGGCTTCCTTGGGCCTTGCCAAGGCCAGTGAAGCTTCCTTCTATCAGAATCCCAAGGGACCAAAATTCTCCTTAAAGACTCCTTAGCTAAGGTCAGCTGCCTCAAACTCCTTTTCCTCACCTTACCATATAAAATCCTGAATACACTACACTAGAAAGAAGACACCCCTATAGAGAATGTCAAATCAACATCCATTGCACTCAAATGATAAATAGGAGTTGATGACTTCTCTAAAACAAAACAAATTTTGTTACCCTTATTCTTAAGAAAAAAATCCTGCATTTCCTTCCCTGTCTCCCAAGGTGACTGCTGCATCAGACAGAAGCTGTAGGTAACCCTCCTACCCAGTCCCATGGACTCCCCACCTGAACTCTGCCCTACAGAGCCTTTGGTCTGAAACACCGTGGCAGTTTCCTGCAAGTCACTGACCTTCCTAAATGATGAATCTGGTGCTGATAGCTCTGCCTACCAGGGAAGTAGAGGACCATGCTCTAGAGGTCCCAGGCTACTGTCCCTCTTGTGTTGTCCCCCCAGGCAGGCACTGCCTACTGGACGGTACAGGAGAATGCTTCCCCGAGGCAACAGCAGCAGCAGGTGCAGGAGGAGGAGGCCATAGGCTTGGGAGGAATAAGATCCAGATCTTCATCATCCGGCATTTCATCCAGGTGATACCCATCTTGCAACAATTGCCTGTTCAGATCCTGATTCACCTGCTGAGGGAAGAGGAGGAGATGATTAGAAGCCTGGCTGGAACGTAAGATTAAGTGCTGTGCAAAAGTAATTATGTCACATGCACTCAGTGGTCAGCTGCTATTGGTAGATGGGCCTGCTACATCCTGGTTGACATCTCTGCCACACTGTTCTCCCCAGAGACCTGTGGTCTTGCCATACATCAGACTTGTTTGATTCCAAAGAGCAGAGAGCCTCCAAGAGCCACTGGGCAGGGGCGCTCCCTGGGCATGATGAAAGGAAAATGACAAAGCCAGAGCCCCAACCCAACTCCCCTTATAGAAAGTACCAGCTCCCTGGGCTCTCCTGGCTTCTCTACCTAGAGTCAATTCTATTCAATTCAAAAAACCTGTCCTGGAAACCAAAGACAAAGCCAGAAGGGGCACATGTACCCTGAGAAGTAGAGGCCAAAGTGAGTTCCTGTGGTTTCACTGATACAGGGAATTCCCCAGTGGGCTATCCAAAGT
Organism: Sarcophilus harrisii; assembly: GCF_902635505.1. Classification (NCBI taxonomy): domain Eukaryota; kingdom Metazoa; phylum Chordata; class Mammalia; order Dasyuromorphia; family Dasyuridae; genus Sarcophilus; species Sarcophilus harrisii. The sequence goes on along the minus strand of NC_045427.1, from coordinate 617,016,750 downwards.
CACATGGGCAATAGACATCAGCCCGGAATCCAAGTCTTCCTGCTTCCTAGATCAGGTTTCTATCCACCATCCAAGGTTTCTATCCACCATCCAAGCTGCCCGCTGAATTTGAATATAAGAATTTACAGAATATCCAGAATAACAATGGAGGGAGGAGTACTTTCCTAATTGGCAGGAAGCTGGGGGTTCTGAGACAGTTGAGAATAAAGAGCATTCCAGACATGAGAGAGACAGACTGTGCATAAGTGGGGAGAAGGTGATGTTCCCCATGGGGAACAGGAAAGTGACCAGTTTGGCTACAATGTAGACTCTGTGAGGGAAAGTAATAGGTAGGCAGCCTGGAAATAGAGGCTGGAGCCAAGTGGAACTTTACAAGTTTGAGGAGCTCATATGTGCCCTCACACAGAAAGCCACAGAAACTTAAGCAGGTTGAGTGACCTGGCTGATCTCATGTTTCAGGAATACTGGTTTAGCAGGGAGGGAGCCTGAGGAGAAAATGAGCACAATAGTTAAAGCAAGAGGGGCAGAGAGGACATCGATGCTGTCCCTCGAGTCAGGGAGACCCATATTCAAGCCCAGCTTCCAAAACATCCCTGATCTTGGGCAAGTCACTGGCTAACAAGATAGAAGATGCCAATCTGCCTTCAGAGATGAGTGCTTCTACCGATGGAATCACCCCAATCAAACCCCAGCCTGAGACCAAGCTAAAGAAGGCCCAAACAAGGGCCCTGGGGTATGGCTAGAGAAATCAGAATGAAGGGCAGAGGTGTGTGGGAACTGAAGAGACAAGACCTGAACTGGTGGGGAAAGTCGATGTCTGGAGGATGAGGCTGAATTAGCACATCAGCATTTCCCTGAGGATATCGTGACCATAATCTTTCTGTTAATAACCAGCTAAGTGGCACAGTGAAAATGCTGGACTTGCAGGCAAAAAGACCCGAGTTCAAGTGCAGCTTCGGTGCTCAATTGTCTCCCAAAGTGGCTCCTTGTCATTAGGAGTCATGTGCTCTACTACAGAACTAGGTCACTCCACAACATGGAGCGGGCCTTACAAGGGAAGCAGCAGTGCGAGAGAAACCAAGTACTCAAGTTCCCAATGAAGATGCTGCTGCTCTGGGGCCATGTCCCTCCTAGCCTAAGGAGCCCTTTACAATGGGAGAGCCCCGAGGGCAGTGGCTGAGATCCTAGCACCTGGCACACAGAAGGCACTTATTACATGCCTGCTGAGTAGAATTACCTCATTTATTCCTTCCAGCAATCCTGTTAAGGAGGTATTACAGTGAGAAACTAGGAGCTGGGGGGAGGCTACATGGCCCAGAAGTAGTAAACAGCAGAGCTGGAAGCTGAACCAGCATCTCCTGGGTCCAAATTCAGTTTTCTTCCTGCTCAAACTCACTGAGGGCCCCCATCACCCATTCAAGGATGGGTGATGCAGGTCTCCTCATCCTTCAGTCCTTGCATAACAAGCATGTGCCAATTAACTGGCACTGTTTACTGTAGCAGAATCGCCAAGGCCCCCAGTCTCTCCCTTGAAGGCATGGGCAGTACTGGACAGAAAAACACATTATATAACAATAAGGCACTTGGATCCCTCCCTGAAAATCTGCTGCCAGCTGTCATAAGGCAGAAAGCTCACCACACTTCCAATATCGTTTCACAAGACATACAGCAGGGTTGTTCTTCTAGAAACCACATGCTAACAAACAAGAACTGCGAGGGAGTGACTCAACACCTCTTTTTCTATCAACCTTCTCCAAAGGCACCCCAGACACCTGGTGACATCTCGGGGAACAGAAGACTACATTCCAAAAAGGGATTCCAGATTAAGTTCTGAAAAAAACATGTCCTCTCTAGAGCCCCATCAACGAAGCTTGGGGTTTAGGGTCTGGGGGAAGGCGGATTACATACAGACAGATGAGGACTGCGTACTTGCCTCTGCAGAGGAATAGCCTGATGAGTATCTGGATTCCAATTCTCCATCACTAGGAAAAGAGAAAATAATAATAAAATATAAGGATGAAATCTAGCCCTCAATGCCAATTACAACCAGATGGAGAGGAAGGATAAAGAGATCCCAGGCACAGGCCAACTAATTACTGAAGGACCTCCCAGATCAGTAAAGTGGTGATCGTGATTGTGCCATCCTTGCACTTTATATTAACTCAAACAGCTGTGTTACAATCTTGGCCAAGGCCTACAGTTTAAACAAACAGAAGGATAGCTGAACTCCACAGAATGGCATGACCCATTAGTTCGGAAGCCAAGCCATTCTTGGCAGTTCCTATTCCCAGAAAAGAACCAAGAGGAATCTGGGTAAGTATTCACTGTCTCTTTTCCCAACTTCCTCCTGTTCTTTTCTAGAAAGAGGAAAAACTCACCTGTCTGAATCGAGAGACACCAGATTTTCATCTGCACTTTGGTTGAGGGCAGCATAACCCTTGTTAAACTTCACTGACCTGAGGGGACACAGGAATAAAGGGACAGAGGTAACAGCCTGGAATGAAGCAATGTCATCTTACATAAAAAGCCAAAGTCCATAACTGTGAAAGTGCAGAATTAATCCAATATCCTTGTTCTCCCCCCTCTGAGAAATGTACAACGTATGAATATATGTGCTTGGGCAGTGTGTGAATGTACTGGGGAATGTCCAAAAGATCAAAGATTCCTAGCTGCCTTAACTCTCTGGCTATTGGATTTATCCTCATTTTCGGGGTATAAACTCTTAAATCAGAGAATAAGTCAAAGGCACCTCAGAAAGCAGCATGTGGTCATCAAGCCTCTGTTTAAAGACGGATAGTAACAGAACCTTCTAACTGTTGGTGCAATCCATCCATTTTTGTAACAGCTCTAATTGCTAAAATGCTAAATGTCAATCATTTATTTAGCCAGTGAACAAGCATTGAAGTAGTATGCAACAATGCAAAGAGTAATAAAGGCTTGAGTTCTGGCGCCAGGTCTCACTGGATGACTCGGCAAGCTGGTTAACTTTTGCAGATCTTGGTTTCCTCCTTTGTAAAATAGTCTGGATTATAAATCCTATAGCAGCCCTTTGACCTGTTTGATTTATTATCTTTGCTTTATTTTTTTTTAACTACCTAACTTCTTGAAAGAGAAGTCAACCCTCACGGATTCCATTTTTCCACTACCCATGACTCACTCCTCAACTTGTAAACCAACTGCCTTCCATCCCTATCATTCACTAAATTGGCTTTTTTGTGAAAGTCAAAAAGGACCTCCCCAAAGCGAAATCCAATGGCTTATTTGCTCAAACTTTACCCTTCTGGCCCCTTTTTCAACATCTGACACTGGGAACCACCCTATCTTCTTGAATTCCTCCTCTGAGGTTCCTCTTCCACTTCTAGTTCCCAAGGCCGACCCGTTGGTTCTCTCTAGGCCCTCTCTCTTATAATCTCTCCTAGCTCCAAGTATTCATTCATCTTTCACTTTCACTTCCACATCTATAAATTCAGTCCTGACCTCTCTCCTAGGCACCACAGCTACATTTCTCCCTGCCATTCAAACTCATTCTTTGGTGTCAGGGATCTTGAGATGAAATCCATGCTCTCAGTACAACTTGTGTGATGTTAGGCAAGTCACCAACCTTCTCTCTAGGCTCCCATTCCCTCATCACTGCATCAGCTCAACTGCTCTTGCTGACTTTCCCCCTTTGGTTAGCAATACTGCCCTTCTCTCACAACCACAGGTTCTCCGCTGTCCCCCTCTAGGCTTCCTGTACCCAGGAACTATCTCCTGTCCACTCCATCTCAGCAGGATATCTTTAGTGGCTGTCCTCATCTCACAAGCCCCAATCTGACCAGGGCAGATACCACTAGTGCCTCGGTTTGACAAGTGCAGACCACTGCTCATGTTCACAAGGCTTTGGGGACTGCCCACTGTCTGTGCAATCACCCCTGCACCCTGAAGCCTGCTTCCACTCTCACCTGGCAGCCTCACCACCTCACTCTACTCCTCTCACTCACCTGACTTTAGCCCAAGCCTGCTCAATGAGACAGTCTCTGTCTAGGCCCTCACAGACATCATTTCCTAAACCTAGAATGGTCTTTCTTGCTCTTCTCATTCTTAACAGTTCACAACCACCATCTTTTCCACAAAAACTCTCCATTATTCTCCCAAAGAGAAGTCATGGAATTATATATTTAGATCTAGAAAGAAGCTGATCCCCCACCCACATTACAGATCAATGGTCTAACCTTCCTATGAATTATGATGACAACCTTGTTCATACTTCTCTTAAGTCCTAATTACACTTTATTTGCAAGTACTACTTTTTCATTTGATTTAGTGTAGAACTTTACCATTGTATCTCATTTAATTCTCACCACAGTATTTTATTGTGTACATTTTATTTTCCCACTAGATAAGAAGTTCTTTAATAACAAGGATAAAGTGATCTTTACCTTCAAATCTGCATTAGATCATGCCTCAGGGTCTCTTTTTCACAGGTTCATAGAATATCAAATATTTATTAAGTGCCTCTTACTGGAAACAATTTCTACTTTTCTTAACCTCCTTCCCAACAAATACCTCCACTGTAACCAAAGAGAAGGGGAGGATCCAGAATCCAATTCCTTCCCCTCATTAGCTGGCTTCTCTCTTACAGTAATATTACCTTATATTTAAACTAAAGCTTTTCTTCACCTATATTACATCATCTCCCAAAGTAGAAAGCTGGGCATTACTTGAAACTCAGTGTCCTCAATTCCCAGCCCTGTATCCTGAGGCCCAACTGCCTAAGGAGTGCTAATGTCAGTCCCTGGAAATACCCTTGCACAGAAAAAGTGAAAAAACAGTTAGTTGGAAGGAACCTTTTCCCTGAAGAGCTGGGATGATGTGAAGAGGCTCCCATCACGCCTTTTCTCCGCAGGACAGCCTTTGCCAGATCTCGGTGCTTCTCTGGAAAATTAAGAAGCCCAAGTTAATAGGCTCACTTATCATAAGATTCTTACAGCCAAAAAAAGTGATCACTCAAAGACAAACTGAATGGTATCTAATTATAATATAGTCAGATCTTTGAACTGAATAAAATACAATCAAATTACTGTCTTTGATATAGCGCCCCTCATGTAGTGGAGGAGAAAGCCCTAATATCCCAGCATCAAGGCAGCCTCATAAAGAGCCCCCAGAGGGCCAAGTATCCAGGCTTGTAGTGTCCGGCCTTCCTCCCCCCACTGCCAAAGAGGGAGGCCAATCGGCGCTCCTCTATACATTGGTCACTAAGGGGAGGACCCCATCTTCCTTCCCTTCCAGAGGATTCCTGATATTCACTGTGGTCTCTTGTGGCTTCCTATAGTTTGCTTCCTATAGTTTCCTCTGCAAAGCTGCCATTATTTATACAAGAGAAAACAAGATTCAAGTGCAATACCATAATGGGGTCTTATGCTAATCTGATAAAAGGGCAGGACTGCCAGAGGGTCTGGGCAGGCAGAGAGAGTTCTCCAGTAATCTGACTTTGGGCTGGGCCAGAACCGAGTCTGAGACTGCATCGGGCTCTGGCCCCAACAATCTACAGAGGGCTGGACTAAAACCCAGGCCCTGGGGTCCTGTCCCAGCTGTGGCTCCTACAAACAGGGCGACCTTCTGTGCTCACCTGAAAAATGAATGAGTGCAACTAGGAGACCCCTAAGCTGACTCCAAATCTGTGATTCCAGGAACTGCGATCCCCGTGGGCTCCTGCATAGGAACCAATCAAAACCCTGAATACTCACGCAACTTGGCCTGGATGGAAGGCATTCGGGTCATGATGTACGGTCCTCGTTTCTCTACTGCCTCTGGGGCCCAGTCTACCCGCTTGTAGCCACTCGCCACCTGCGGGGGCAAGCGGCAGCTTGAAGGGCAAAAAGCGGCCTCCTGCCAAGCGGGAGCCTCCTACAGCTGCGCCCCTAAAGCAATGACACCCCTTGGAGTTCTCCAGGCATCTTCCTGAGGTGGGAGGGAGGAGGGCAGGGGGAGAGACCCAGGGGTGCGGAGGTTGGGGAGTGAGGAAGGAGGAGGGACGGGGAGGAGGGCAGGGGGAGAGACCAGGGGTGCGGAGGTTGGGGAGTGAGGAAGGAGGAGGGACGGGGAGGAGGAGGGATGGGGAGGGTGGGGGAGAGAGGAGGGAGGGCAGGTGGGGAGGATGAGGAGAGAGAACTCGGGAAAGGGAGGAGGGAGAGAAGGCAAGGGGGGAAGCCGAGGGGCGCTGGACAGGCTAAGGCAGGGCGACAGGACTGCGCGTGAGGGGAGTGTCCGAGGCTCAGAGATCGGGACACGTGGGCGCGGCCCAAACCCTCAGGCCTCAGTTTCCCCCTCGGCCCTCCCCCCTCCCCGCAGCCTCCGGAGGGGTGGGGCCGGGCCCGCCCTCTCTCCCTCCCTCACCGCGCCGCCGGGAGCCCGGCCGGGCCGAGGTCGCGAGGCTTGGGCGGGGGTCCCGACTGTTGGCCCGTCGCGGGTCTCGCGCGGCGGCCCATGGGTCGCCATGGCCGGGCGGGCTCCCCACGGGGCGGCCGCTGGTCGGGCCGAGCGAGGCAGCCGCAGCCGCAGCGGAGCCGCCCTCCCACGTGACGGCGTCCTGGCCGGCGTCGCGGCGCCCCGCCCCCTTCCCCATCCAGCCCGGGCTCTCCTTTAGCGAGATGCCTGGGAGAAGTTGCCACCGCCAGCCTGCTCTCCATGGCTGGAGGACCAACGTCATCTCGGAGGTGCAAGTCCTATTGAAGAACATTAGGAAGCCAGCGCGGACCTGGATACAGCCCTCAGCTAGCCCGGCCCTGCCGGAAACTACCAGACACCTGTTAACAGGGCCTGCTGCTGCTCAGTTTGCACGTCTGTCAAACGGCGGCGAGACCGTTACGTTAGCTGTGGGATGTGAGAGCCGGCGGATGGTTGGCTCGGACCCGCGCCCCAGAGGCTTATGAGCACCATTGGTGGCCCCACCGCAGCTGTAGGCGAAAGGGGCCTTCTTTTCCATCCCGGAGCCCACGCTCGACCTTGTCTAATGCCCCCTTGTCAAGGCCCTACTTCGGGGCCAGCGCTGAAGCCCCCACACCATGTGGAAGGGTCCCGGGAGGGCTGGGGGTGGGCGTGATAGAGCCCTGTTATATGCTGGAGCCGACACGGAGGCAGCGCTCCAAAAAATAAGGGAGACAAGAATCCACTATTTTCTTTTTTAAAAAAATAAGCTTTTCTGACATCTTGTTCCTTATAGCATCGTAGTGTCAAATATTTTGTAGATACCCTATTAGTCAGAGCTAGGGCCCGGGCACCGTTTGTGTCTGTGTCCTAAGCATAACAACGATCCTCTGCATTCTGGGTCTTAACATTTGGAGGGATTCAGCTCCCCTCATTTCCAGGACCACCCATCACACATTCCCAGTCTCTGCTCCTTGTCACTGACTGGGGCACTCCTGTTCCATCAAAGAACTCTCTGGAAGTGGGTTTTGTTTGGACTGCAGGTATCCTTTTCCTCACTCTGAAATTAAATGTGTGTCTCCTGTTTCTAGCTTGCTTTGTGTGGCTCTGACCACCCAAAGGTTAGAAGCCAGTTCCGCATCCTTTCCTTTCCCTTTCCCAGAGAAACATCCTATATAACAATGTTTTTAGAAGGGAAAACTTCTGATCAAACACATTGTAGTGTGTGATACTTATAGGCTATTTCCACAAAGGTGGAGTCCCCTTATATCTCTTCATTAGAGTCCTCTTTGATCTTTATAATTTGTTACATTTACTTTTGACTTTATGGTAAGTAGTTGTGCGTTCCATTTACGTTACAGTTACTGTATTGTTGTCTTGGCTCCATAGCAGTTCATAGAAATGTTTACATGCTTGTCATTTCTGACAGCACAGTTATATTGTAACATTCACACATTGAATTTGTTACAGATGGCTAGTGTTGATCCTGGGCAAGTCACTTTTCTTAAAATCTTGGTAAGGTTGCTGTGGGACAGGACCTTTTTAATATTACCATCTTCAATTTGCTCTGCACCTAAGTAAATTATGAATACTATAACACTCACTGAGGTTTTCAATGGGAACATGCCCAATGCTCAATAAGTGAGCTTCTACTTTCTGAATTCTTAGCTATCCCTAAAAGTACTGCTGCAATTATTTTGTTGTATATTCTTATTAATTTGGTTGACACAAAAGTCCATAATGGAGTCTCTGGTTCAGTGTGGACATTTTAATTACTTTGTGTAATTACAGCTTACTTTTCAAAATGGTCGTACCGTTTTACTGACCCACCAACAGTGTTTTAGTGTGCCTCTTCCACAATCCTTCCATTTTCTATTGCTGTCTGTGGTCATTTTTGCCTATTTGTAGGGTGAGGTGAAACTTCAGGGTTATTTTGATTTGTATTTTTCTTATTAATGATTTGATGCCATGATCATCAAAGGCATCTGGTATTGGTTTAAAAAAATAAAAATAGATCAATGGAAAAGACTAGAAAATCAAAAATTAGAGACATTAATATAATTTGAGATCTGGAATGCTATTCCCTCTTAGTCTCTACTTCTGTTCATCATTTCCCTTGATGTTCTAGATCTTTTGTTTTTCCAAATGAATTTTGCTATTTTATGAAATTCTGCAAAGTACTTCCCTGGTAATTTTATAGTTTGCATTAAAAGTGTAAATTCATTTTGGTAGTATCATTTTTGTTACATTGGCAAGACTTAGTCATAAGCACTATTTCTCCAGTTATTTAAGTTGTTCTTGATTTCCTTTCAGGAACTTTTAATAATTGAATCTATACAAGTTTTTATTGCTTTGGTAGGTTGGTTACCCAGATATCTTATAGATATTTGGAGAGAATTCCCTTTCAATTATTGCATCTTATGTTTTGTCATTATATAGAAATGCTGAAAATAAATAAAAAATGCTGACTTTTGAAGACTTATTTTGTAGCTCACAATTTTGCTGAAGTTATTGATTTCAATTAGCATCTTTGCTGATTCCCTAAGATTTTGCAAATAAACCATGATCAGCAAATAGTTTTATCTTCTCTTGTCTATTTTTATCCCTTTAATTTCTTTCTTGTCTTATTGCTGTTGCTAACATTTCCAGAACTACCTCAAATAATAGTGGATAGGAGGTATCCTTGCTTCACTCCTTATTTGTTGCAAAAATTTATAGTGTATCTAAATTACATGATCTTTACTTTTGATTCTAGATGGAGGCTTTTTCTAGTTTATAAAAGATCTGTTTATACTTTGTAGAATTTTTAGTATACAAGAATGTTGCACTTTGGCAGACTTTGCATCTCTTGAGATGATCATATGGTTTTGGATGTTTTCTTTTTCCTATTATTGAACCATTTTTTGCATACCATGCATCACTTGCATAGTAAACTTTCATCCCCTCAGTTTTATTTCATGTATTCTTTGTTTTTAAAATGGTTTCTTTGTAAGCAATACATTGCAAGGTTTTGTTTTAGTATTCAACCTGTCACTTTTTTCATTTTATTGGATTATTCAATGCATTCACTTTTAAATTTGTAAGTTAGATTTATATTTTCCTCTATCTCTAATATGGGTGTTTTTTCCCCTCAAGTTACGATTCTTCCTCTGTTCTGCTGTAAACACAGTACTGTCACTATATTTTCCAATTGCACATTCAGCTCAATATTTCCAACTTAACCAATACTTACTGCATACCTTCTATATCCAGGAATAAAACTGATGTATTATTGAAGTAGAAACCATCAGGTTTATCTGGAAGGTACCTCAGAAGCCTTCTAGCTCAAGCTCTTCATTTTATTGAAGAAACTTAAGGCATAGGGGATTAAGTTACTGGGTGAAAGTCACATAATAGCATGCAAAGCTGAATTTGAACCCAAGCTCTCTCACTTCAGAACTATTACACTTCCCATTGCATAATACTGCTTCAACTCTTCTATTTTGCAGCGGTCATTAGGGATCACAAGTTCACACAAAACCAAAGTAGTAAAACTTTCCCTGGCAGTTTTTTCTCCCACAGCTGAAGGAATTAAATGAGCACCAATTCCTGAAAGAACAGACCGATGAGGCAATCTGATAGAGGAAATTATGGTGTCCCAAAAATCTTAATGTTCTTTAACATTATTAAAAGTTAAAGATAGCACTAAGACTTTTGGGACATACCATATAGCTTAAGACTCAGTTCAAATCCTACCTTCTGCAAGAAGCCTTTCCTGATTGGCCTTCCTTCTCTTCTCTCTGAGGTGACCTGAATTACACTGGATCTAGCTTGTGTATATAAAGATGTCTTTTTGCCTCACTCGTGCGTATGTAAGCTCCTTGAGTGCAGGAACTAATTTCCCCCTTTCTTTAAATTCCCAGAGCTTAATTCTATGCCTGGCACTTAGAAGCTCCTTAAATGTCTATTGGTTATTGACAAAGTATCTCTTCCCACCCACCCAATAACCCTTTGGACTGGCATAAGAGTTAGTATTCCCATGTTACAGATGAATGACAAGATCAGTCTTGTCCAAAGTCATACAGCTAATAAGTTTTGGAAACCAAGGATTGATGCTAAATCCTACACTATTCTACTGAAATGCTATTTCTTGATATTTGAGAGACAGTAGCAGATCTTTCCTCTAAATAGTTCTAAACACAATTCTATCATTATAGACATTACTTTTACTAAAGCAATTAACTCCTTCACTTCCTTCATCCCATCCCCTTTCACTGTTAGGAATCATGTATTTTTTTTTTTTTTTTTTAATTAAAAAACTTTTTTCTCTCGGGCTCTACTGGGGGAAAAATCTCTTGTAACAAGCATGTACAGTCAAGTAAAATTCTCATATTGGCCACATCCAAAAATGTATCTCATTTTACATCAAATTCATTGCTTTTGTCAGATCCTAAGAGGTAATCATCATTGGCTAGTCACTGAATGGATCAGAATAATTTAGTCTTTTAAAGTTGTTTGCCTTTACAATAATATTATTGCATAGATTGTTCTCCTGGCTCTGCAGACTTCATATTGAATCAACTTGTACAAGTCTTCTCAGGTTACTCTGTAAACATATCCTTCATCTTCTCTTACTATTTTATCAGATTTATAAACAGTAACTTGTTCAACTATTCCAATTGAGAGACATCTTAGTGTCCAGTTCTTTTCTCTCTATACACACACATCCATTACATTTACGTGTATATTTGCCTGATATGTGCGCGCACACACACACATACATTATATATTTCTCCATTTCTTTGATCTCTTCAGAGTTTGGGACAGCCAGCCATTACAGATGGCTAGTGTTGATCCTGGGCAAGTCACTTTTCTTAAAATCTTGGTAAGGTTGCTGTGGGACAGGACCTTCTTAATATTACCATCTTCAATTTGCTCTGCACCTAAGTAAATTATGAATACTATAACACTCACTGAGGTTTTCAATGGGAACATGCCTCCCTGGCCCTTCTCATATTAGCTGAAATATTTCCCTTCCAACTCCCACTCAAGCATCATCCTTCTCTGACAAAGCCTTCTATGTTTGCCCAACATCCAGCACCCTGGACTCTTCCTATATTTCCATATAACTTATAGGTACTTATCTCCTTTCTATATATCATTAAGGACAGGAACACAAAGCCGTTTTATCCCGATTTGAAACAGCAGTACAAAAGTCTGGCAATAATCACAAAAGGCTGTGCTTCTGGCATGCGACAATATCTTTGTGCCATTGTAGAACAAACTTTCCACCTTCTTAGTCATCTGATATGTACCTAATTATTTAGGGTCTTCCCTCTTAGAATGTGAGCTTCTTGCAGGCAGGGATTGTGTTGTTGTCTTTCTCTGGATCACCAGAATTTAGCATAATACTGGTGGTGCATGGTAAATGCTGAGGCAACTGCCCTGGCTGCATCAAGATCATGAAGATGTATTATCTACCATCATCCTCCTCCTAGTCATCAGTAGTAGTCAGCAATACTAATGCCAAGGAACTGAATGAGGTCAGACAGACCTTGTCTCTGTAGAGTGGGTATAACAGTAACAGCTTGTCTTTTCAGTCATTCAATCAGCAACTTTAAAATTTTGTTCCTAGAGTTGTTAAGTCAAATTCTATCAATTTAACCCAGTTATTTCTTTTAAGCAGAGCATCCTAAAAATCAAGAAGGGACGTTATGGTCAAAAACTTAGTATAGACAAGGAAATTGAAGAGCAAAGGAAACATGATTTATTTTATCCAACGTAATAAAATTAGTTAGTGGCCCCATACTATTTGAACCCTGTCCCTTGATTGTTAATATTCTTTTAAAATGTCTTTTATAATTTATTTACATGCTAGCAGCCCTGGCTTAAAATTGGTCTGTAGGGGATGCTAAAATACGTATCGACTTTGCACAGGGAGACACCTTCAATGCCAGAACAAATGCCTACTTGTTCCATGGGATACCCTTTTTAGTGCAACATCAGTGTCAGAGCGAAGTCTTCCTTGGAGGTGGTCAATCCTTGGGCAAAACTTACTATCTTCCTCCTTTGGAATCACCCTACCAGGGTGCTTCTAAGGTTTTTGAGGGACTGTGGGAAGTCCCATAGTCTCAACCAATTTAATGTAGCAACTACTTAAGCAATTTTCCAGAAACTTTTCCCAATATCCCAAAGCACCCCAAATTATGTTTCCCACAGTGCCTTTGTCACAATACACTGCCATTCTCATAAGTGAGTTTCTTATGAATACATATCATCTGATTGATCTTGGTACTTATACTCACTTAAACACATTTTAGGTGTTTAGGTGCTCTTCCAAGTTCATGCTTGCCTTGGTACCTATAAGGGCCTTATCTATACTCAGCCACTGATAGCCAACCTAATAAAGGGGATGAGTCAGGATTCAAACTGGACTGAATCCAATATGCTTAATTTAACAGATACTTATAAAAAACCCAGAATTCAGCATACAAGTGCTTAATAACACTTGAGACAAAACAACAAACCAAAATGAAGAATAGTAGAAAATGGGAAAAGCACAGCTAGACAAGTTCATTTTTAAAAGATATGAAGGGAGGTCTTAGTGGATTGAAAATTCCCAGTCAGAATAGTTTGATATGGCAGCTAAGAAATTAAACATCTTAGGTGACATAGAGGCAAAAGATACAAGAGGAGGAGTTATTAGCCCCACTTTATTCAGGCCTGATCAGATTCTACCCAGCACGTTATGTTTGGTTTTGAGTGTTACATTTTGGAAGGATAATGACAAACTGGACAGCATTCACAAGTGGGGATGAACACATCAAAGGTAGCTGAATTTACTCAGAAATGATTGAGAATGTGATGAAAAGGGACAATAACAACTGTTATTTGATGGGCACTCAGGTGTTAGAGGGATTAGACATGTTTTGCTTGGATGAGTCCTGGAGACAGGCCATGAAGCAACGGGAAATTGCAGTGAAGCAACAATTAGGTTGTAAGTAAAGAAAACTTTCCTTAGAATTACCCCCAAAATAAAATGATCTGTCTTGGGAAATATGATCGACTATTACCTATCTTCATCCCGGAAGCAGCACATTTTAATCCATTAGTCCAATCATTTCATTCATTAATTTTTTAATGGAGGTGGCCAGATGGTGCCATAGGGTTAGAACACTGGTTTTGGAATCGGGAAGCCTTAGTTAGACATTACTAGCAGTATGACCTTGGATACGTCACTGGATCCCATTTGCTTCAGTTTTCTCACCTACAAAATGAGCTGGAGAAGGAAACCCATCCAGTATCTCTGCCAAGAAAGCCCTAACTGGGGTCATGACAAGTTGGACACAACAACATTTTTTTTTTTTTTAATGTAAACTCAGGTAACAACTTCTTAAATTAAGTTCAAACTGTTTCCCTTTTATTAAGGTCCAAGTAAATATTATACAGACTGGGACTCAATAAAGAAAAACATGTTCAAATATTTTATCATCAGCATCTCCAGGTAAATGTGTATGTATAATCAAGTAGCATTACCAATCAATCCTTAGGAAGCTCATCTGAAAGAGAAAAAGGAAAGAATGAGTGAATGACATTTATGCTTTTGAGCTCTTGGCTCATCTTTTTAAATCATTTAATGTCATCTTACAATTGCAACTGTTCTAAGGGGAAAAAATGCTATTCACACACCATAGGATCATTAAGTTTTAAAACTGGAAGAGACATTAGAACATATAGTTCAAGCCCCTCATTTTAGAGATGACTAAATTGAGGTAAAGTAATAAACGACTTATCCAAGATTACGGAGCTAAGTGAATAGCAGAGACAGGATTTAAATCCAGGTCCTTTGACTCTCTCTACCCTAGGATTTCCATGGTACCATTCTGCTGCCAATTCTAACCTTTGCTAGTTACCTTCATTTACAAAGCTGTGCCAAGGTTTTAGTTTTTGTTTGCTAAGAAAAGACAGTTGACTTTGGCTTATCCATGCATAACAGAATCCTTTTGAAGGGAAGAACATGAACCAGAAAAAAATCTAGTCATGAGCTTATGGCCCCATGGGACAGTGGAAAGAATACTGGGTTGTTAGTCAGCTGGACTGGATCTGAAAACTAGTTTGATACTTTCTAGAGAACTTGTCTGCCGATTTCTTTATCTGAGAAATGAACATATTAGATGACTCTAAGGACTCTTTTAGGGCTACAGTTAAATCCATTTGACAAATAATACAGAACATCTCTGCATAGTGAAAATCTCCCAAAAGAAAATACTTTTAGTAACTTGAGTTGCCAATGGACACATATTTGTCAACAATATTAAGTAGCACTATGTCAAAAGCATTTTATAAGGCAAAGTGAATCAAGAAGAATTAGGCTTTGCAGATGGTGCATGCTTGATGACTGCCAAATTAAAATGGCATTCTTCAAATGCTCAAATGTTAAGACAATTCAACATTTTGTACATACAACACCAGCTAGTTGTACTCATTTATACCTGCACCACACATGTTCATGTTTATAAACTTCAAAGCACTATATAAATTGAATTATTAATCATTAATGACAACCTAAGGAGATTTACAAGTTAGACTATTGCTTATTTACCCACTTGAATAGTGCCTATCCACTGTTAATTGGCCCATTTCTATTAAACTTACACAGCACAACCTAATTTTGATCCCTCAGCTCAGTGTAAAGCACTTGCCTAGAATCAAGAAAAGTGGAGTTCAAATTTGACCTCAAACATTTAGCTGGTATGACCCTGGCCAAGTCACTTAACCTTTGTTTGCCTCAATTTTCTCAACTGAAAAATGGGAATAATAATAGTATCCACACCTCCCAGGATTGTTGTGAAAATCAAATGAGGTATTTATGAAGTGCTTAGTACAATGACCAGCACATAGTAGGTAATAATGCTGGCTCCCTTCCCTCAACTCCTTTTACCTATTAGTATTATAAAACAAACATTTTTAAGTCTTGCTATTTTAATTTGGGAAATAAGAATCAAGTATTGGTGAACACAAATATCTCGATGTCTAACAGTTATAGATAAGAAGATGTGTCACAAAGCATATTCTAATGTATCTTTTTACAGAAGAGCATCAGAGTCTGTAAATTCCCTCAAATAGCCACCCAGGGCAGATTTGCAGATGGCAGTATCCAACTGAGAGTTCTTTAGGGAAACATTAGTGAAACAGCATTTCACTATGTATAAGTAAGATAGATAACTCTTACTCCATAAACTTGTATAAACACTCTTCAATTGTTTTTAAGCCAGCGAGAAGTTAATAATCAATGATTTGGGGAGATTCAATTTCTCCCCTTTCTTTTCATTTTCATTTTCAGATCTCATGCTCTTTCTCCTCAATCCACAACCAACTCAGGTGGGGAAGACCCTGTGTTCTACTCAGGTTCGGGTGGGAATAACGTTTTTTGTCATTGCTGAAATTAACTTAAATGATGTAATCTCAGTTCAGGCCAAGCCTTTATTATAATATTCATTCTCTAATTAATTGGTAGCCAATCAGAGTTGTAACCAACAGTGGGAACACCCCTTACAAAAGGATATATAAGCCTGAGCTGCTGCCATGATTGCCTTTTATCTAAGAGAAATAATCCTTTTGTTAAAATTATTCCAATTATAAATTATTAGTTATTAAAATTCTGGCATTAATAAAATTATTAAATTATCGAGAAATGTCTTTCAAACCTTTTAAAATGTCACAACTATGACCACAAAGTTTAAGTGTTGGATGACTGTTGTTGGGTTTCCTGAGGGGGGTATAGGGAGAGGGTTGAGATGAGAAAACAGTATCTCAACCCAGTTGTTAAAGCATACTTAATATTCTGTCCTCCAGTGGCCCTCCTACTCAATGCTCATCTCCTCTTGCTTACTGGGGTGTAGAACTGTCTAAGTCATTTTTAGAATACATAATGGTGGTAGAAAAACCACTTATTTTCACTGCTGCTCCTTACCCACAAGAGTTTATGCTTTGTCTAGGCCCAATTCCTCTGGAGTAGAGATTCCCAATTCATCTAAAGTTGGTCTAAGTTCCTGGATAATATATGGGTAGATTTCCTTATGAGGTCCTGCTTTGTCCTAGAAGCAAAAAAAAAAAAAAAAAAAAAAATTCCCATTTAATTTAATAGACATCGAACAGATAACAAAACCAGCCTAACGTTACATACAATATATCTAGAAAAGAGGTTCCTCTACTACTTAGGATCAATTTGGTCAGTGAGAAGTCAGTTTCAATAAGGAAGACAAACAACTACTGCAGAATTTAAAGTAAAGTAAACCTTATTATAGTCTAAGAATAATTTTACCAATTGGAATATGCTAATTAGATGCCAGGAAGGAAGGTAGTGATGACAGAAAACTGTGAAGGCAGTCAAATGTGCCCAGCAGGCAACATTTATAATTGAATCAACAGAGGGAAAAATATTTTAATTTCCCTCTAATTCGAGTCCATAATTCAATTAGTTCTAGTGTTGAATGGACTGATAGCCAACAGAAGCCATAATTATCCCTTTCATTTAAGATAAAGCAATTTAATTTTCTTTCCTTGTGTAGACTGTGATTTTTTTTTTCCCCTCCTGGTTATAATAGCCCAATGGAGACTTTTCTGGGAAAATTTGTGTTTTGAGGTCACTTGTTTCTCGGATCAGAGTTTTGGCAGAGTTCTACTTTGCAATGAAACTCATTTTCCGCATACAGCTTTCTCAAGTTAAATAAACTCAGAAAATTTTAACCTGCTATTCTTTGGTCATTAGCAAATTCCAAATTATCTTTATAAAGCTTTAAATACAATACAAATCAACAGAATTCTCAGTCCATTTCTATTTCACTGACCTTTACAGCCTCTAGAATGCGAACTGCACTAGCAAAATCATCTAACCGTCTGCATGCCCTCAAAGCAGCATCAATGATTTTGGGTTCTGGAACCAAGTCATAGCCAACCAATGTATTCATTCCTATTAGATTAAAAGAAAGCGGAGAAGCAATGTAACACCAGGCATGTTTGTGTAATAGCCACACTTTCAAAGAATCATGGAACTAAAAAGAACCTCAGAAATTACCGAGTTCATCCTTCTTATACAGATGAAAATTGAGACTCTAAATTGACTTACCCAAAGTCAAAGAGTTAGGACAAAGATTCATCTCTCAATTAAGGTTTTAGTTTTGATTTGAATTACTATATTAAGGAATCTCATAAACTAGTTCAGCTAATTTATGGGATCATATGATTTATAGCTGTAACATAAGGATATAAATGTAAAGATTGGTCTAACAGCCCAAGTACTGTTTCACAGACAAAAATCTAAAAATAGAATGCTATATACTAATTTCACTTCTATATAATATGGCAAAGACAACTTCTTAAGTCTTTTAATGGAAAAACCAAACTCACTATTCTTTTGTCACTCAAAAATAATTCCTTTCTGTATGAAGAAGGATGATGTCATTATCCTTTTTTTTTAAAATATTAAGGGCTTAAAAAAAACCAAAACCCCAAAACATAGTCTCTATAATAACACAGAATACTAGAATTCACCCGAGATGTCTTACTCTGAAGGAAATCACATGCACAGATGACACATGAAGCAGTAAACTATTACTCTACTTAACTAATGTTAAAATTATGAAGAATCAAGGTACTGATTAATTTACTATGATATTTATATTACGGGGCAAACAATTACAAAAAAAAAAAAAAAAAAAATCTAATAGACAAAAATTTAAAAAACTGCCCCAGGAGCTTTTGAGTTGTTTCAAAAGTCCAAATCTCTCCAAAAAAGAGGTATGGGATATTTTATAACAGTAGAAGCAAACTCAAAACAGAAACGGGAGTCACTAAACCATTCATGGATACCAACAGATGCACATTGACTTAGAACACCAAATGTTAACATTACGTTGTATTATTTTTAAATTTACTTTGTTAAATATTTCCCAATTGCTTTTTAATCTGGTTCTGGCTGTACTTGGGAGTAGAGTGAGCTTCATGTTCAACATATCTGTTTTATGGGATAAAGTTTAAGAGTTATGCTTAACTACTAATCATTTCTTTCTAGCTGTGCTGATGTCACAAGGACTAAATGGATTCTAGACGAGCAAATATGAGACAGTTTAATTTCTGTCAGCAAAATCAATTTATAGACATATCACATTTTATACCTTTTCGTAATTCCCAGGCATCAAGATCTGGTTTGTTGAAGTATGTCACCCAGCGAGCATCGAACTCTTCATCTGTCTCATGAGACCCATGGGAATAGCAGCGAACTGAATGGATAGCTACACAGAGAAAGAATATACATACATTTTAATGATAAAACATTTAATGAAAACATCTATGTCATCTGAAAAAAGAAAATAAATCTCTAACCATATTTTTAGTATTTGAATATAATACTGGCTAAAAATCTCAGGAATTATTTCATGCGTACTATAAAGTTTCTAAATGGATTCAAGTAATAAGCACATCAATTAGGAAATACGAATATAGCATTTTTTCCTTATTCTTTAAAAATATTTGGTCTCAATAAACAATCCCTAAACACAAAGAATAAAAATATTTTCCCCCTTTCAATTATTTCAACACCTGAAAGACCATGAAGACAACAAACTAAACAGACATGAAAAGGAAGTATGATTTAATGGAAAGAATGCTAAATTGAAGCCCAGGAAATCCATAATAAATTGCATTTCCTATTTTTAAGAAGCCCAAATTCAATAGTAAATGTCAGTTCCCTTGACTTGTGAAATGGAGCTGGATGTATTATAGTTATTTAAAATATTTTAAAACAGTGACTAGTCATAAAATTATTTCAAACTATTTCATAAAATAGGCATTAATCAGTCACTAAGAGCCAAACTAAAAAACAAGTAATAAGTCTAAAGAAAAGATAATGAAACACACCTTTCTCCTACACCAGTGTATTCTAAGTGTTTCTGATTAGCAGTTTTTTCCTTAGTTACACAGAATTTCATCTTAAGAGGGTTTAGAGGAATAGGATATTCCCCCAAAACAACTTATATAAAAACAAAAGGCCATCAAAAAAATTTTAAATATGTATAATCTAACTCTTAAGAAATGGTGAAGAAAACAAAGTACATCAGAAAAGACAAGTAATGGAAACTGGCTGTATAAGAGGCTAGATAATAGAACAACACTTTTAGATCAGCAATTCAGCTACTGAACAATCTCTCTACTTGATAATGGACAATTTCATTCAGTGTTATTCACAATGAATTTCAATCGACCCAATAATGGAAATTTATTTTTGTTGCTTCTTCCAAGAGGAAAAAAACATTTTAATTCTTGAACTGAGTTATATTAATGGTTGAGAATGACATAGGTTTTTAATATTAAAAGTTCAAGAAGAATGTGTCACCAGGGCTGCTGCAACAATACAAAACGTTCAACCCAAACTTTAAGAACTATAATTTTATTATTATACCTATTGACTATTTGGATTATCTTAACTAGTTTACTTAAATATCAACCCCATTCTCCAAATTAGGAAACTGAAGATCAAAGAGGATATATGATTTGCCTATGGTCTAATAGCTGGGACAGACATAGCTGAGTTTTAACCTAGATTTCCCAACTAAATTCAGTGATCTTTCTATTATACCAATGCAAAGAATTCAGTTCCTTATAAACTAAGCACTCACAATGAACTTGAAATTTTAAGTGACATATACCCTTAACAGGTCCAATATTTGTTATCTTATGACTGAGAAAATAAATCACAGTAATTCTGAATCCTTCACTATCTGTTTTGAGGGGGTAAGAGCAATCAACAACAAAGTGCCTACTATGTACCAAGCAACGTGCTAAGGTCCGGGAATACAAAGAGGCAAAAAAAACCCTTGAGGAACTTACAACAGAACTGGAGAGACAATGGTAAAAATTTCAGTAACAAATTTATTAATTTTATCAATCAGAATTAAGAGATAAGGGAAGGCTTCCTGTAGAAGATGCTATTTTAGTTAGGATTTAAAGGAAGTCAGGCTGGTCAGGAGTCAGAGTAGAAGAGGAAGAGTATTTTAGGCACAGTGAGAAAAAATGCCTCAAAGAGAGATAGGAATATCTTGTTTGTAGAATAGCCAGGAGGTTAGTTTCACCAAACTAAAGAACATGTGAAGGAGAATAAGGTGTAAAAAAAAAAAAAAAAAAACAACAACACAAAAAACTGGAAAGGTAGAAAGGGGTTAGTTTATGAAGGGTTCTGGATTTCAAAACAGTATGTTTTGTATTTGTTCTTGGAGGCAACAAGGAACCACTGCAATTTATTGAGTGGAGGGGTTATGCTTATTTGAGAGATGTTACAAAGGTGAAATTAACAGGCCCTGGGATGGCCGAGATAGTGGAGAATCCAGAATGCCAGTCAAGAGGACTGGGAAAATGGTGTTGCCTTTTTAGTAATAGGGAAGATAGAATCTGAAGTAGAGTGTGGCATGCAAGATAACGTGTTCTGTTTGGGAAGTATCAAGGTTGAAGAGCAGGTAGATTTGAGAATCATCAGCATAGAGATGGCCGTTAAATGTCCTGGGCAGCGGATGAGCTCACCAAGAGAAGTGCTAAGAATAGAGAAATGGGCCAGGACAAAGGTTAGAGGGTGTGCTCTGGAGCAAGATCCAGCAAAGGAGACAAAGAAGGTACAGCCAGATAGATACATAATTCATGATTTCAAATATTCTCAAGACAAGAGTTATTTATAACTCATCTGCTATAAAAGCTGATTTCAATACTTCAAAGAAAAGATGATGTCAACTATATCTTCTTGGGCAGATTGCACTCCATCTTCCTTCTTTATCGCCCTTTAGCTCCAAGAATCATATGGGGAAATGGATTTTTCTATTAGAAAACAATTTGGAATCGCTGAGAGTGCTGCCTCATTTCCCAAATGTGATTGCAGCCTTCTTTCTTACTCAATCCCAGGTCCAGTTCATCACCCATTCATAGAACATGTCTAAGATCTATGTACTGATGGACTAAATCAATGGACTGTCCATTAAAGTGCATGTTACAATCTTAACAATAAGCATTTTTTTAATCCATTAAAAAACGTGGGTTATTAGGCCAATCTTCTTTGAGTATCTGTAGCACTCAGTGTGAAGCCTGTATAATATTTGGGGTCTTAATGCAATCAGCAAATCATCTAAAACCATCTGTGAACAGAAACACCAGAAACACTTTACCTCTTCTACCTGCAATTTGTGCAGACCATCCTTGACACACGGTGAACATTTTTACAAACTTTCTGCCTACTTTAAAAATTGTCTTGAGACCGACAAACAAACTCAACAAAAAAGTTATCTCTATAGTTTCATCCATATATATATATAACTGCTTTGAAAGCAGGACTGGGTTCTTGGGCTTACTAAAAGTAGGCAGCTGGGCAGTTGGTGTTGACAAGGAAAGTTGGACCCTTCTCCACAGTGGTCTTTCCCCCAATCATGGCTATAGAGCATAAATTAGAAAGAGGTATGGTTATTGCCAAAAGCTTTAGGTTCAAAGCCACTCCCATCAGCTTATAGGAAAATGGTGACAGTGGTTTGCCTTACTTTGCACATTCTACCTCTTGTCTCTTCTTCAAGGCACCTTGTTGCTAGAGCTATGCTGGAAATATACTGTCTTTCAAGGATGAATTTGCTACACCCAAACACACTTTCTTAAAGCAGGGGAAAAAAGGTACAATAGGAGTGTCTTTATGCTATTCTTAACTGTGTAAATATAAAAAGATGTGTTCTACAACAGAAAATAGTATGAAAACCAGATTATTGCCTTTTTGTATTTTTATCAGTCTCCTGGATCTTCTATCATGGTTGGTAATGTTATTTTGTTTTTTTTCTAATCATTTGGCATTGTCCTTACTTTGAAATAGCGTAAAAATGGGTTCCACACAATGCTTTCAAAGTTGCAATTACAAAGGTGTTTGAATGAACAATTGGAGAATGTCCATAGTCCAGGTAAGATAGATTACCATGTGTTGCATTTTCTTTGTGGTTCTATCTTACTAAAAGCATTAAAAACCCCAAAACTTCAGTGTTTTGCAGTTATAGCAAATCAATTTGCTAAGATAAATCCTGACACAACATGCCTTTCCTCACAAAATAGTTATCTACATTATAACCTATAAAAATATTGCCTTAAATAGTCCCAATTTGTTTTACAAACTATACTTCCAAAAAAATCTTTCTAACTAAAACAATGAACCAAATATAAATATTTTATCATTTTTTGGTGAAATTTTTCTTTTACTAACCTAAATTTACCAAGTGAAAATGTAGGCAGCATGATATATTAAAAAAGCACTCAACACAAATAGACTTGGATTTAAGTCCCAACTCTCTCATGTATTAATTCTGTGATATTAGGGAAATGCCATCTTATTGGGTCTCAGGTTCCTCATCTATAAATAGATATATTAGTATCACTAGCCACACCATATAGGGTTGGGATGAAGCCCAGAAGGAGTGTGTGTAAATATACATATGCATATTCAAAATACATGCTATATTACACATATTATCTCACTTTGTAAACTGGAAAGGACTATGGGAAAGGGGATTCATGACCTTTTATGAACTTTTTCCCCCAATAAGTTTACCAATAATTTATATTCTTGTCTAATTTCATTTCACTATGTTACAGAGCTGAGACTTGAACCTAGAGGTCCAGAAGGAAAAGTTATCTGCCTGTCATCATAGTTAATAAGTTGCAAAACTGAAATTCAAAATCAGATCCTTTGATTCCAAATCCAAGCTCTTTTCATGACTACACCTACAATTTTTCACTAGTCTAGGGTACTTCCTGAGAGAAAATTTCCTACCTTTTCCAAAATGAATCCACCACCCCAGGCCCCAGATGTGAGGAGTTGTTCTGCTAAAAGAACTAAAAGTGGCTTAGGGAAAAGGGAAATTGAAAAGCAAAGAGTTACAAAAACAATGTCAATACATACAACAGAAGCAGCACACAGAGAAGTTTATAATATACTTAGCAGGTCACCTTGAGAACTCCCAACACTTTTTCTAAGGTAATAGAAGCAATACAAGTAGATACCTGTGCTTTTCTCCCAGGGAGTTTCATCTTTACAATGCAACTTTCCATATTGTTCTACTGTTTATTACACTGACTGGGATGAACTGACAAGATGCAAAAGACTTCTTTATAATCATGATTTTTAAAGTGTTTAAAGACCATCCTTGGATACTACCACACAGCTACTCACATCAGCTTTTTAAAGCAAGTTCCATTATATTCATTTTAATATATACCTAGAATGTATCTCAGACTGTCTAAAAGTTAAATATAATTATATATAGGAAAAGATACCAAAGCTATTCAAATATAATGTAACACAGAGATCTAATTGTTATGGGATAGAATTTAGTGCTTATACCATATGGTATCTGTCCTGTACTAAAACAGTCAATAAATTTGTGTTTGAAAAAAATATATATTCTTTAGGTATCAATTAAATTAACTGACCTTCAAGGTCCCTTTTGGTACTGAAACTGATCTGTTGTTAGTTGAACAAGGCAATTTATAGCTATTTCCTACTTGTAGACAGAAGAGAGAAACTGCCTGTAGAAATGAACATATATTTAAAAATCTACATCTTAAATTAATGAAATCGTTTTGTTATGAACAAAATGGATCTTTCATTACCTTTTTCCTTTAAAAAGTATATGTATATTCCCAATATTGGAGCCAAACTAGATAAAATACTGTTACATGAACCCAGTTATAGTATATAGCATGTACTCTCGCATAGAACATTTGTATATTTCAGTAGTTTTGTTCAATAAAAAATGGTTCCCCACAAATGTAGTAAAGGCTTTATAAAATGCAAAATTTCTGAGTTGTAAGTTACTCAAATTCTTAAATTTCCTTTATAATACTCTGACTGGTGGCTTGTAATTATTTTAGTTGTCCTTCCTAGTACTCTTATAGTTATTAAAATTAGAGAAATCATTAAGAAAACCGGGGCTCAGTTCTGAGTGTAAAGTGACCTGCCTAAGGTCACTTTATGGCAGATCCTCAGCTTGATCCAAATCTAAGGCTCTTACCATGTCACTCATATTAAGGCAAAAGCTAACATAGCATAGAACTTTAATATACTGTCAGAAGGTCCTATTCTTCGATTTTCAATGCAATAATGCCATCATGTCTCCACACCCACTTCCTTTCTCTCACTGTGCTCTTCTACCTAGAAAAATAAATGTACACAACTATTTATTTCCTTCAATGCTAACTATGAAAAATTACTCGTTTCACATAATGCTTTAAAGTCTATAACCCCTTTCCTCTTAGTAGTATCCCAAAGCCTATGGGATAGGCAGTGGAAGCATTGTTATTTCCATGTTATAGGTTTAGAAATAAAGTGACCTGCTCCAGGTCAGTCAATTAAATAGTAAAGCCAGGACAAAAATTCTGGGATTCCCTTTATTCCTCCCTCTTTCCATTTTAATAGTGAATTCCTTTTAGGATACCTTCATTTTACAAATAGAATGAAGTTCACATGGTACACCCAGATATGACCCCCCCCCCCCCATCTCAGCAAATACTCAAAGCTATGTTAGATATAAACATTATTAAGCCACCTTCAGATCTCATAGGACAGGATATAAGGTCTTAACACCTTTGACTGGAAGAATTTAACATATTATCAGAAGTTGTTACTTTTTATTTCCCCTAACACCCCCAATACCAACCTCTCCTCATCCCCAACAAAAAGTAGAAGACTGAGGTCCCTTAAATTCTTTTCTGAGTTCTAATATGGATGTATGAGTTTTACATTATCATTCCAGTTTTAGATTCTATGATCAAGTTATCATTTCCTACATCTTCGAAGTAATTTAAGTAAGCAACTTTGAGACCTCACTATGTTTCAGCATTCTTGCTGTCACA
This sequence comes from Sarcophilus harrisii, assembly GCF_902635505.1. Taxonomy (NCBI): domain Eukaryota; kingdom Metazoa; phylum Chordata; class Mammalia; order Dasyuromorphia; family Dasyuridae; genus Sarcophilus; species Sarcophilus harrisii. The sequence continues at coordinate 616,991,445 of NC_045427.1, read as the reverse complement.
CTATTCAGGGTTTTCAAGCCATATTTTTGCTTGGGATTTTCTTCTTCTTCTTTTTTTTTTTTTAGAAACCCATATCTAGCTTTTTGGGTAGATAGTATAAACTTCTTCATGAAAATTATCAGCAGTACCTGTCTAAAATGAAGATCTGTAAAACCCTGATATTAAGCAAATTATAATTCTTATTACAATCATTGTTTGTTTATAAATGCTTTAAAACCCTATAAACATGAATCTTCAGAGCTTACTCATTTGACTAGATGTGCTGAAAGTACAGAAAGGGATCTTATAATCTAGCTGGTTAAAGTCTCTTGCCAGATTTAGAAATTATTTTAACATTCTTAATTTTCAGTGGCCCTCTGCCCAGTTTAAGACATAGAACTGTTTAAATTGCACATTTCTATTTTAAAGGTAAATTTCCAATGCGAAAATCCTTTTTTCGTTCAATGTAAAATGTAAATGTTTTCAAAGAGGGTGTTCAGGAGGAGAATTTCCCCATAACTCGGAATACAATATGTATTTAGTAAATGACTCTGGCCTGAGGAATTGATAGAAAGGCCCCAAACTGAAATGGATTAGAGGAATGATGAAATGATATAGACACACAATTAAATTTCATAATAAAAATTAGTATAACTTCAAGACTTTCCAAATCCTCTTTTCTGACACGATTCTAAGATAATCCTTTCAAAACTTTCCTCAAAATTTAAATTTATTCTAATAAGAGTGCTCTCTAAATATATCAACATGGAGCTTGCATAGAGGATCACAAAGCTGGACAAATAAGATAGAGAAAAACTCTAAAGTGACTGGAAAATCACCGAGTATATTATACCAATTTATACACAACAGGAAACAAGAGAATTTAGTTTCCAGAGACTGACAATACAAACCTTAGTCCCTTTTGGGTCCCCCCCCACAAAAAAAAGTTGTTACAGATGGAAGCATTTAAACTCACAACCTTAAGTGCCTGATTTCATAATGTAACATTACCAAAGGGATTCCAGGATTAAAGTGCCACTGCCACAAAACCTTCCCAGGATGATACAAGAGTAACATTACTGAAGATAATAAAATAGGAATTAGCAAAGCAATTATTCCTTGGTCGGGTTTCTCCACATAAACTGAAATTGTCCCAGGCACTGCAGAGCACAACACTCTCAACTGCAGGTTTCTTAGGATCACCCTAAGCGGCCTTTTCTTGGTTCCTCAAGACTCTTCGGGCCTGGTGCACTTCCTCTCCACTGGTCAGGTACCAACTGCTTTCTTACCTCGGTCTCAGAGTCGCTTTCTTTTAGCTGCAGCTCAAGCATCATCCGTAAACCTCCTTTCCTGATCCCAAGGCTAGTGCCCTTCCCAGGGAGCTGACATTTAACCACTGTGTTCGGATGAGAGTTCAAATCGGACCCTGGTCACTGTTAGCTGGGTGAACGCGGACTTCACTGCTTTGCCCTCATCTCCCGAAGAAGGGACAGGCAACCCCCTGCAGCGTCTTTGCCTAGAAACAGCCTCTGCCCCCTCCCCCAGCCCGGACACTCAGCACGGTCCCTGGGTTCGGGAAGCCAGTGGTGACTCGACAAAACTCACTAGGTGTTGTGTGCGCTTTCCACATACAGGTACACACACACCATGTGCCCGTTTCCCCATTACAACGACAGTCCTTTGCAAGAAAGCGTTGTGTGGCACCACATTCGCAACCCTTCTCACAGAACCTGATATATCAAATAGTAATTCATCAGCGCTGAGCGATTAACCAGCCGCTTAGCACGGATGCCCGGGCGGAGAACGCGGCTTCCTTGCCAGAGGTCACACAGCCCTCCGGAGTCCGCTCATCCACGCCGCGTCCTCCCGTGAGTTCTCGTGGCAAAGGAACCGTGACCATTGGGGGCTTTAAGACCTCGGGGCATCTGCGGAGCTGGCTCTCGGGGTCTCCGGCCACTTAACGCACGCCTCCGCTGCTTCCCGAATCGCGGCGCTCTTGCTAACCTTTGCAATCCCCAGGTTCCGGGGGTCGTTTCGGACATCCCCTCCCGCAGCCCGGGACTCCCTCCCCCAAATGCTTTACAACAGGAGAACCACAATGGGAAGCAGCCCCGCATGTCACGGCTACGAGTTAGGGACAACAGCGACATCTTGCCCGAGTTCTCGGACCCCCCGAGGACGAGCTCCGACACCTCAGAACCAGCCCGGGGATCCCCTAGGTGGGGAAGCCCGGGGCTCCGGCCCGAGGTCGCCGGGGTCAAGCCAAGGTGCCCCCGCGGACGCGCGATCCTGGGCCCTCCCGCCCCGCCCTGCCGGCGCCGAGACGCTCAATGTCACCTTCGGCGCCGCGGAGCGCCTCCGGGCCGGACCGGGCGGCCGGGCCGCCCGGGCCCGCGCCCCTCGCGGGGGGCCCCCGCCCCAGGAAGAGCGGGCGGCGAGCGTGGGCCCAGGGCCCGGAGCCGTTCTGGGGTGGGCCTGGCCGCCGCTAGGCCGCGGCTCGGGTCACCGCAAGGACGCGGGGCCGCGCGGGCCGGCTCCTTACCGGCAGCGGCGGGAGAGGGGGACGGCAGGGAAGAAGGGGCTGCAGCTCCCGGCTTCGGCAGCAGGACCCGCACCGAAGCGGAACAGCGGCGGAGAACGGCGGCCAGCATGGTGACAGCGGACGAAGGCGACGGACCGACCGAGCCACTGACTGCCGACTGCTCAGGACCTAGGCTGAGGAGCGCGAGAGGGCGCGCGGCGCATGCGCGCGGGGGAGGCTGGCACCGAGCGCGCCCAAGGGGAACCGACGGGGCGGGCGGGCGGGCGGGCGTGGGCGCGAGCCAGCCCCAGCGACGCGCGTGCGCGCGCGCTCTAGAGGCAGGTGTCTGCGGACGCCACGAGGCCGCCAGGAAGGGGGGGGGAGGGAGGAGGCGGGGCTACGGCGGCGCCTGGAGGACAAACCACATTCTGTTTCGTCCGACCTCGTGACTGGCCGCGGCCATCTTGCAACGAGGGCGGCCAGAGGGCGAGCGGGAGGAGGGGCGGAAAGAGGAGACGGAAGGCGTTTCCCCCAAAGGGACAAAAAGGCCGCGAGGCCACCAGGAGGCGCCCTCGCTCCAACCTCGGGAGCTAATGTCTGTATGCAGGCCACCGGGAGCTGTCTCCAGGTTCTCTCTAGCATGGCATACTCTATGGCAGTTTCTTCACTCGCTCCATCTGTGCTAAGAACTCTCTCTACTCCTCCCTCCCCCCAGCCGAGTGGATTGAGCATGAAGCCACGCCCCCTGACTTAGTTCCGTCCAGGCAGCGCCCCACGTGGTTGAGTCCTGATACACTCTCGGATGCCAATTGGTCTATGGGTCTCCCCTGAAGTCTCCCTGGGGATGCGGGCGGTGTCTCCCTTGAGAGACGACTGCGTGACCTTGATCAGATCCCCTCCCTTCTCTGGTCCTCGGCTCCCTCATCTGCGAAAGGAAAGCCAGTGAGATCTAATCCAGCGGTAAAAGCCCGCCGCGTGCAAGCACAACTGCCAGGATGCGCAGGGGGAGGGCAGCCCCGGTGCTCGTGGGGACCACTTGTGTCCCGTCTGGGGCGGCATCTCCCGCTCCTCGTGGGCTGGCCCGCCCCGGGCACGGTGCACTGGGAGTGAAGGCGCTTTGCTGAGGCTCCGCGCGGGGCGGGAGGGGGTGGGGTGGGAGCCCCTCCTGCTCCGCGCGGGTCCTCCGTAAAGGAATTCTCACACCCGGCAAGTCAGACTGGCAAAAAGAAGTTTGTTCTTAGAACTGAGAATCCTGCGGGCCCGCTGACTTAGGGGCGGGGCAGCGGGGAGGCTTCCACCGAGGGGGAACGAGGGTCTCGCTAGGGAAATGGTGAGAGAGAGGGAGGGAGTCATGCTGAAAGGGAATGTTTCTCAGTCAGCGCGGGCTCGCAGCTGTGCCAGGGAGAGAAAGGCTCCTGAAATGTTTAGGTCCTCTTCTTATAGTTAAAACTCCGGCCAGAGGCTGGGGGCAGTTGCAATCAAACAGAGATTTTCACAACTGAATGAGAGACAGAGACAGAGACACAGAGAGAGACAGAGACAAAAGCAAACTTCCTAATTGAAGGATGAAATTGATCCGTAGATCAAAGTACAGGAAGTGAAATTTAGGCTACCCACGGGTGTTGTTACATTATATTCCTTAACCCATCTGCAACCATCTCTGCCAGTGGGGATACAAAGCTAGCAATGACAAAGTCTCTCATCTCTTCCTCCCACTCCCCGCAATAAACACTCTCCTGCCTTCCTCTGTCTAGACTCTCTTCTTTCTGACCCCTAAATGTACATGTGGGCGTTTTTAGATTCTATTCTGAACCCTTCTCTAGGCTTCTCTCCTTATTTTGTCAATTCCTTTGTCAGTTTTTCTATTCCCATGGTCTCAGCTGATGTGAGGTTGTTACAGGGCAGTGGATGAGAGTTCAGAAAATCTAGGTTCAAATATTGACACTGCCAGATAGGTGTTACCTCTTTAGTCCTCAGTTTTCCGGAAATAGCCATTGTACCTACTTCACAGAATTATTGTAAGACTTAAGTGAGATATTGTATGCTGTAAAATTACCCATGCATATAACTTGTAAATAAAAAGCTATAATAATAATAATAATAAATCTTATACTTTAACATATTTAACATGTATTGGTCAATCTCCATATGGGGGAAGGGGTGGGGGAAAGGAAGGAAAAAGTTGGAACAGATTAGCAACTGTCAATTAAAAAAGCTATTAAAGAGAGAGAGAGAGAGATTGTAGGTAAAGTGCTTTGTAGCCCTTAAGAGAACTGCTATAAATGTCAGCCATTATTATCTATGCAACTGAGTAGCAAATCTAAACTCCCAAATGCATGTCTCCCAAGCTCCCATAGTGGGTTTTTTTTAAGTTTTCTGATGCTTTTGTTATCAGTTACAAACCCAATATGCCAGTCAATTATATTTCTCAACCTCAAATAATATTTATTAAACATCTACTATGTGTAAAATTTGCTGTATTAGTGAGGGGGATTTCAAAGATAGTGCCTAGTCCTTTGCCTTCAAAGAACTTGCAGTCTAGTAAGGAAATATGATAAATACAGATAATTAGAATACAATTGGTTATATTCTAATGATTGGTAAGTTACTAGAAAAGGTCCAAAGAGAGAGGCATGAGAGATTCAGATGGAGAAAAAGCAATTATAATGGGGTGACTCAAGGAAAGCTTCATGAAGAAAAAGGTGCCCAAAGCACCTTTTGTTACTGTTGTTCAGATATGTGATTACATCGGTGTGGGGAAGTCCCGAGCCTGAAATTCCTTTCCTTGACGCAGATCAACAATCTCTTTGTAATTTATAATCTTAGAGAGTTGGCAGGGGTACTGAGGTTGTTATGCCAAAGTTCCCTTTTAATGGGGTGACCAGTTCCTCCAATTGTCCTATTTCCTAATTCTGCCTTAGGTTATGACCGTCCCCTCTTAATGGTTGAGATAAAGGTGTTATAGACATTTCTTAATGTCATTAGAATATCAGTAACCTTTCTCTATTAGGTTATCTCCAGCTAGGTCCCTCCATTATGTCATTGTTCTTGTTATTCCATAAAAGGCTCGCTGCCCCGATACTCAGGGCTAGACTCTTTGAGATGATAGTTTCATCTAGCCCTGGGATCAACATGGATGCATTGGTCTCAGTATTTCTCTCCATTTAATAAATTATTGAATTGGTCTCTAATCTCTGTCTTGCTCAGTTTCTTTGGCATTACAAGGTGAAATGATTTGCTTTGGTCAAATAGCCTGTATGTATCAGAGGCTGGATCTGAATCCCAAGTCTTTCTGATTTTAAATATATACTTCAAGTAGCATCTACTGCCCTAGGCTGCAGATCCCTTTATTCTGGTAGCAGCAGATTAGTTGGTTGTTGTCCTTTATTTCATGTTATAGTCAAGTTAGCATTTCTGACTGTGGCTGATTAAACCGATATAAGTTTGCAATGCTCTGCCACAGATCGGACACAAATAGTCCAAATGAACATTTGGGATGGATTGTCTAACTTTGGCATCTTGAATGTTTTGTCTTTATTTTTAAATTCATAAGATTGTTTTAAGTTAGTGCTGTCTTTATAAGTGTCTTCTTGCATTATTATTTTGGAAAATATATATGTGCTGCTAATATTCAAGAATGATAAAAGAATGTGAGACATTTATAACATTAGGAGATTAAATCCTCTTTGTTTAGAATGTTGTGATTGAATGAGAGCAATCATATAGTAGAAACATTTGTCTGGAAAGCATAAGTAGTACTCGTCCTCTGATTAATAGTCTTCTTAAATATTCAAATGTGTGTTCTCCAGTTTGTCAAAGATTTCATTTGGGTTTGGTAAACAAGACAGCAGATAGTGAAAAGCTAGAAATGCTATTAGAAAGCATAATTTGAAAACAATAAGATTCACTAGGACTATTTGGAATGTAATCAAAATGTGAAATAGACTGTCTATACTGCATTTAAATGATAAGTGTGGTGATTGTTCTTTAGAAGAAGATATTTGAAAAAGTCTGTAACCTAGTCAAATGATTTTCATTTTATCTTCAACATTGTTAAAATTTTGTCAATTTGTGGCTCTTTTCAACAGCTAGGTGATCTCTTCTAATCTCCTCTTCCCTCTGCCTCCAATTTATTTCATTGCTAGTCCACAAGCAACACCTGTGTCAGTAAAGGCTGCTTTGCAACTCCTTCAGATATTATGATCCACAGCTGTAGAGGCTTTTGGAGAAATGACCTGCCCTTTTACTTAGGCATGGTCTTTAACAGAAGAGGTATGGAGAGGAGAAGGGAGAAAAAAAAATTTTGGAGCACAAGGTTTTGTTAAAATGAATGTTGAAAACTATCTATGCAGGTGTTTTGAAAATGAAAAGCTTGTATTAAAAAAAGTGTCAATTGATATTTACAAAAGGGGCTAATCTAGCCTAAAGATCTCTTATTCATATGGAAAAGGAGCTTAATCAGTCCATTGTCAGAACTTTAATCCACTCATCCTGCTTCCATTGTTACAGAGTTAGGCTAACTCCTGAGTCTGTCTTGATTAGTATATCTTAAGACTCATTTAACCTTGTACCTGGGCAAGGTTGTGTCTATGCCCAAGTGAGTTTGTTCTCCACCAGGCCCAGCCTGACCCCTCCCTACCTCCTTCCCAACTCCTCCCTAACTCCCTAACTCCTCCATAATTCCCTAGACCTTGTCCTTTTCTCCCTCTCTTCCCTCAGACTTTAAAACTCCACAATATTAGAAACATCTTGTTTAATCATATAAGATTCAGTCTTATCTAGTTATTTGATTGCCATTATGTGCCATGGTTCATGGCTCACATGATATGGTTCATGATATGGGGTTCAGCACCAAATGATGTGGTTCAAGAACCATAGGTGATGTAGACACCAGATGATGGTAGAAACCAAAAGCTGGGGTTTGCTCATGTGAAAAAATTCATAGTAGCCATTCTCTTTGGCAAAATGTAGATTTATTTAGGAAAAAGGTTATAGACAAAATGAAGAGATACAATAGATACGAAATAGCAAATATAAAATAAAGTAGGAGAGCATATGAAAAATTCCTCAGTGAACTCACAATTACCCAGTAGAAAGGGAGCATCCCAGTGTAACGCCAGAGAAATTGAGGCAAGATAGAGATTAGAGAGTTTCTAATATCTTATTTGAATTTCTGAGAGGGAGAGATTTACTGGGGGCAGATCAGAATCCATTTGACCCCCCCAAGGCTGAATTGTCTCAAAGAATTCAGCCTCGAATGTGAGATTCTAATGATTTTTATATGGCTCTATAGATTAGGGAAGACAAAGGGTGGAGTGTGAATATTGGTGAGTGAGAGAATTTCCAGCAAGGGATCATCAATTCGGTTCTGACAGGCTGGGGTAGGACCATAAATTCTTGATAACTTAGAAGGATTTAGGAGTCAGTATGTCTGAAATAGAAGATCTTCCCTTATCAGAGATTAAACATATATAGTTTATGACCCTAGAGTAGCCAGCCCTAAGTTATATCAATCCTAATAATCGGGAAGGGAGGGTTTGCAACCAGGGGGATTGAGACAGAACAATTCAAGGAACTGAGGCAGAACAATTTAGGGAAACTGAGGCACGACAATAAAAGGAAACTGTGGCACAATATCAGTAGAAAGGGAGGAGGGGGCATATCTTTGCTGGCAGGCTAAATCCTGAAAGGAAGTTAACACCCCAAAAGAGATAGCTGTAAGGAAAAGTGGGGTTGAGAGGCATAGTGGAGTTAGGAAAAAAACACATGCATGGGGGAAAGGGGAAAGGGAAAGACACTTTAAGCATAATGCCATGAGGGACTGATCTAAAGGAAAGTAGCAGCCATGGGATGGCCCATAAATAGATTTTATTGGGAAAATTTAACCTCAGGGACATGACTAGGATTTCTGATAGGACATATCAAGGTAAGACTGCTTCAGACTTCTACCAAGAATGGGTTTCAGGGGTCTGACATAAGTTGAATTTGAGACTGGATGATTCCCCAGAGGTGGGACCACAAAACTAAACTGATCTTCAGAAGGCACTTAATCCTCAGGGATTAATTTTTATCATTTCCTTTGCTAACCACACCTAACATTGAAGACCTCATCACCAATTCACAAAATAAATGGCATCCTTTGTAGCTGTGATAAATATCTCATGTGAGTTCCTCACATTGTGAATCACTTTCCTACCACTTGGTATGTGGATACTTCATTTTCTGATTCTTTATTGTCACTGATGTTGTAATGCCCGAGAAACTGAGGCAAGATAGAAATTAGAGAGTTTTTAATATTTTATTTGAGAGGGAGAGATTGTCTAGGGCCAAAACAGGATTCATGTTGACCTCTGAAGACTGAATGGGACTCTAGTCTCAAATTATTCAGCAACAAGTGAAAATTCCAGGGATTTTTATAGAACTCCAGTGATCAGGAAAGACAAAGGCAGGGGATGAGGGAAGTAGAGCACTGGTGAGTGGAAATTTTCAGGAATGAACCATAAATTTGATACTGACAGGTTGAGGATAAGGACGATAAATTCTTGATAACTTCCTAGGAGCCAGAATGTCTGAATATAGAAGATATGCTTATCTATCTCTAAATAACCTATCAACAATTTATGACTCTGTAGAATGGTGATGATCAGGGCTAATTATTTTTGTCCTAATTTATATCAGTTCTAATGGTCAGGAAAGGGGGTTGCAACTAGGGGGATTGAGTCAGAATAATTCAAGGAAACTGAAGTAGAACAGTTAAGGAAAACTGAGGCAGAACAATTTAGGGAAACTGAGGTAGAACAATTTAGGGAAACTGAGGCAGGACAATTAAAGGACATAACAATGTGAAATGTATCATATCCTCACATCATATTCTACCAAAAAAAAACTTGCTGGCTATTTTTGATGAGCTTCCTTATCTCCTTTCTCTCAGATACTTTCTGCTATAATCTTCACTCTTGATTCATAAGATGGTAGCTTTACTTTTTTACTAAGTGTTAGAAATAACACTCTTGACACTGAAAATCAGATATCAAGGAAAATTTGTTAAAGAATTTTAAGGAATCATCTTAATATTTCTGGCCAGAAGTGGGCCCTACTCCTCGTTGGAAAGAGGGAACCCTGAGTACAGAAATGCAGGAACCTTTATACTTGCTAGTGTGGTGCAGCCCCTCCCTTAAAAGAGTAAGAGTAGATTGGTCCATTTTATCTGGATTACAGTCTTTCTGATATACACACTACATGTTTGCCCTTAATATGTATAAAACATGTCCCCCCTAAACTCCCACCTCATCATAATCCCATGTTCAAAAATGATGGAAAATTCCTCCTCTGGGGTATGTTGTTTAATATTCAATTAGTCTATTAAGCGGTTGCAGTAGTGATTTGGTCAAGTCTTGTCAATGACCCCAACTAGTTTGGGTTGAATGGACTATTACCTTAAGTTTATAGTTTTCTCAAAACCACAAAAGTCTTTCTGATTGGCTGAATCTACCTGAGCCTTCCTAACCCCCCCAATTCCTTGTTTGCTCAAAGCTTCTATTGATCACTTGAATCCTAACTTTCCTTAACCTCTCACATTCTGAAACCTCTTGGTCAGTGGTATCCACTATCCCCCACCACCTCAAAGCTTGTGACACTGTGGAAATGCAACTTTTCAGCATTTCTCACACAAGGGTAACCATTCTACCTGTTCATCTCACATTCTCTCATCCCTTACTGACTATAAACATAGCCATGTTTCGGCCATTTTGGAAAAAAAAACAAACAAATTTTACCTTATTCCTCTCTTCCTTGCTAATTATAGTCCCATATCTTTTCTGCTCTTTGTATCTAAAATCCTCAAAAAAAAAAAAAAAAATCACTAATGAGCCATTTTCTCTCCTCTCGGTTTTTATTTCTAATCCTAACATTCCACTGAAACAGTTTTCTTTAAAACTACCATGATTTCTTGGTTGCTATATAAAATTATCTTTTCTAATCCTCATTCTTCAGGACCTCTATTCAACTTTTATTAATTGACAATTAATTTATAGAATTATGAAATGAGATAGGCATGCCTGGTTTTTGAGTACTCAATGGTTAAGAGCAGGATAGTAACAGATAATAAGATTTCAATCACACCAATAAGGCACAGAGGGCACAGGGATGAAAACAGAAAAAGTACAAAAAGCAGCGAGGAAAGGGGAGTAGAGAGGTAGGGAAAGCAGAGGCTGACATTGTGGGGAAGGGGATAGCTGAGGGGGAGAAAATAGGGAGGGAGGAGAATCACAGAGAGTCACTCATATAGATTTGGGAGCACTTGGCAGCATGGCCCAACAGAGATGGAGGAGTGCTGAAGTGGGGCAGGAATTAGTAATAATTAGTAATAGTTTCTACTACAGTCTGTAACCTGATTATTCTGTTATATATATATATATATATATATATATATATATATAAATTTCCATCTTGTGCCCATAAATCTTTATGATCCTCTCAGGAGGCCGAGTCTCCCCACCCATTTGCATTTGCCATTCGGATAATGGGAGTGTCTGTCCTCCTCTTCTCCCTGTTAGGATTGTCATATAACTAGATTTCTAAATGCTTCCCTTCCTGTCCAAGTAGAAAAAAGAATTTAGATCTCACCAAACCAATATAACAACCCCTGGTCCAATTCACAGGAAGGTGGATATAAGTGGTTAGGCCACAAATCCAATAGTAAACTTTTAAAGCTGGCTCTATCTGGGAGGAAATATGAGTTCAATTGGAGATTGCATCTCCCGGTCTCCCAAGGGGCCACCCAGGTACTCCACTTCATTAATTTTGATGTATTGACACTTCCATAATTGATCTCCTCTCCATAGGCACTCCTTTATATAAGGTTCCCTTCTGTGGATGACACTCCAGAAAGTGGAAAAATATCCTGACTGGATCTGGTTGTACCAAGCCCATACATAAAATGGGAGCCTCAAGGACATGGTACATTTATTCCTTAGAAACAGCTATACTATGGGATCCTTTATACCTTTTAAATTTTGGATCTCCCCCACCAATAGGTACTCATAATTAATTTGGTTCATCTTCCCATTGTGGCATGCTGCTCAAGTGCTCTTGCACTGAATATAAGTAGCATTCCATTTCCTCACAATCTTAGTACAATTTGTCTTCTTGTACACCACTTGAAGAGAGTAAGTTCACTTACACTCATTTTCCCCTAGCAAAGTTCCTTCTTCTACTATTTGTTTTAAGCTCCCTCTTCTCAGCAAGGGCCCATGTATACTCTTCCTGAGATTCCCAGAACCCCGTCCCATTATAAACTAATGACCAGTTACTAAGAAGCCATTCTGGGTTCAAAGGAATTAGAACCCACCAATCCAGCAGCTGGTGAGCTTGAAGGTGGTGGCTCATCTGGAACCAGTGCTCAAAAAAACAGTCAAGGGTACCCCCACAATGTTACACTTTGGTTACAAACAAAATAACTATGCAAGGTAGCGAAAAGACAGATGAAGATACTAAGACAAATATAACTAAAAACAAGAAGGGAATTGCAACACTAAGAAAGATCAACAGTCTTACAGATAAAGGTTCAGGGCTCATGTACCCAACCAGTCTGGATCAGGATCCAATCTCTTGCCTGGTATTTGTGCACAGGGAAACACAAGAGTGGAGTCTGAGAAATTAATCTTTTAGATTGCAAAATCTGAAAGTGTTTTGCCAAAGTGGATATATATGCTCTTACAAGCCTGTCTTTCTGTTCATACATAGGATCCCAACTCTCCCCTCTCCCTGAGTAGGTGTGACTAAAAAGAAGTTCATAAGGAGATAATCTCATATCTCTTTGGGGCTTTGTATGTATCCTAAGAATAGCCAGAGGGAGATATTTGGTCCAGGATAATTGGGTTTCTAGTATTAATTTAGTGAGATGTCTCAATCTCCTGGGTCATTCTCTCCACCTTACCTGATGAGGGAGGATACCAAGGAGTATGAAACTCCCAGGTAATATCCAAGGCCTGCATGAGGATTTGCAGAATCTTATCCATAAAATGGGTTTCTTGATCTGAGTCAATCTGTTTCACCATTTCATACCATGGGACTATTTGTTCCAGCAGAATTTTGTATACCATGGGAGAAGTGGCCCAGGACAGAGGGAAAGCCTCCATCCAAGTAGTCAGATGGTCCACTATGACCAACAGATATGTGAGATGGTCTATTGGGAGCTGCTGGGTAAAGTCCACCTGTATATTCTGAAACTGGTGGAGGCCGGGTTTGGGATTTGGCGCAAGGCAGTCTTGTTCATCCTTTGACACACAAGACAACCATCTACCAGCTGTCTCGCTAGGATGTAAAGGCCAGGTCATACATAACAGGTAAGAACAGCATCACACAGGTTCTGGACATTCCAGTGATTGCCCTGCTGCAGATGTTGAATGACTTGTCTCATACCTGATTGGGTCAGTACCTTTCTGCCATCTGGAAGATATCATTGGCTGCCCTGTTCCTGTGCTCCCAAGGATAAATCATTTTTCTGCTCTTCTGTTGTAAGAGATGGGGAAGGAAGACTCAGAAGAAAAGAAGGAATTAGAACCAACAAACAACTGGGCTGTTCAGATTCTATAGTTCTCTTTTTCTTTGCTTCCTTATCAGTAAGGCAGTTGCCCCTGGCTTCAAAGGACTGTTCAGCCTGATGACCATTCACATGGATTATTGATATATTTTCTGGTAGTTTCAGGTTTTCTAGCTCTTGGGAGATCAGAGTAACATGGGCCAGATTTCTCCCTTTACTATTTATCATTCCCTTTTCTTCCCATCATTTTTAGGAAGCCACAGCCCAAGTGGGGGAGCCCAAGTGGGGGAGCCCAAGTGGGCTCCAGACCAGCCACAGCCCAAGAATATTTAGAGTCTGTAGGATATTATCATCCTTTCCTTCTAATCGTTTTAAGGCTTCGTTTAGTGCATAAAATTCACGAGTTTGAGCTGACCATGAATTGGGCAGTTTACCACCTTCAATTAGGGAGAGGCTATCACTATTTTTTATAGCATATCCATTTATCCTTTTCCCCTCCACTACTCTGGAGGATCCATCTATGAGCAAATTTATTGCCTTCAGGATTGGGGACTCCTGAAAATCTTCTCTAACCTTAGTTTGGAGATCAATAAAATCAATACAGTACCGTTTTAAACTAGTCAAGTCCTCTCCCTCCTCTCTTCCCCCCCCCCTAAAAAAATAGGAAGGAGGCGGGATTCAAATTGTTGTCTTGTGCTCAGAACCAAATCATCCTTTTCAAGAAGGATTGCCCTATATTTTAGGATCCTAGAGTTGATGAACTACCTTCCTGCCCTCTGATTAAGGATGGTTTGGATCTGATGTAGGTCACTCAAGATGAGGCTTCCCCCAAATGTGAGCTTCCTACTTTCTTCCACCACTGTTGCCATAGTTGCCATAGTTTGAATACAAGTCGACCATCCTCTTGCCACAGGGTCTAGAATCTTGGAGAGGAAGGCCACTGGCTTTTTCTGGCCTCTTCTTATTTGGACAAGCAACTAAGAAGGGTAAGTCCTTATCTACATTTATAAACAAATGGAAAAGTCTTTCTAATGATGGGGCATTCAGCACAGGAGAGATAATGAGCACTTCTGTTTATTTTTGAACCCTTTCTCTCTTTCAAAGTCCCATTCAATTTTGTCTGGCTTTTCTATTAACAAATACGTCTACATAGGTTTGGTAAGAGCAGTATATAAGTCAATCCAATTTTTACTTTATCCCACTAATCCCAAGAACTTCCTGAGTTCTGCTAGTGGATGTCTACATTTCCACTCCACCACTGCAACTCTCCTAATCATCCCTCTTTCTTCGAAAGAGAATAATCCATTTAGGATAAACATCACCTCAGGCCACATATAGATATTAGGGCTGAGGAACTGGTCTAGCTGCTGAGAGACTACTAGGATCCTCCATCAGACTTTTCATTTTCTTTTTAAAATTTTTAAAATTTCCTATTTCTGTGGCAGTCAAGGGAGCTTTCACAAACTCTAGTCCCCCCTGTGCTAGTGGCACATCTCTCAGAGGATTCATTGCAGGTTTCTTTGGTTCTAGGGGTAAATTTTTTTGGTCCTTAAAGAGCTATCTCAATTCTCTCCTAAAGGAGACATGAGGGGATTCTCATAGATGGATAAGATTGGATTCTTCTGCTCCCTCAAGTTCTGAGTTGGGAGGGGCATTTACCACGGCTCTCAAAGGAGGTGAGGTAGAGTATAAGGGGGAGATGGAGAAGAGGATCTCAAGGTTGGCGTTTAGGTTCCTTCTTCTCTTCCTCCTGTCTCTTACCACCATTATACTTGCAGCATCCAAAGTGCCACAGAAGAATTTTTCTTCTGATTAAAAGGCTATTTACCACTTACATATAAAATTAGTTTTTGGCATACCCAGTCCTCAGAGGAGCTGAATTTTGGGCACATAGTGCCACCTCTGATATCCATTCTGCCCTAAACAAGGCAAAAATATTTGATCATCTTTTCCCTATCTTTCCTTTGTATTTTGGCAATTCTTTCCAATTTTATAATCGATTGCCTAATGGACTATCTATAAGCACCTCATATTTGTGTTCTAATTGCACTGGTTTAGATGGCTCTTACCCCATAATTTATAAGGATTGTCACCACACCCTCCAAGTTCAGAAAAACTTAGCAGAATAGAGAAGGTCATCCACTCCCTTCACATCATCCATGAAGTGTTCCCTGGAGAGTCCTTGTGTTGGGGTTCTACCTTAATTTAATTGGGAGCTATCACTGCATTCTCTGAGTCTAAACCCCTAGATTCAACAAATTACTTCCAGACTTCTGGTAGCTTACCTCTGGGTTATACACATATATCTTGTATGACTCCTCCTCACTGACTGGCTGGACTTTTCTTACTTTCATTTTGATTTGTCGGAGCCTTATCTCTGCTTCTGTTTCTCTGAGTCCCTCTCTTCAGGATTTTTCCTTTGATCAGGTAGAATCTCCACCAGAAACCATCCCCCAATAAAATCTGGGTGTGTGCTGAACTCTGTTCTCTGTAGGAGACCCCTCCTCAACCAAAGGGAAATCCTGGATGAGCCCCCAAAACTATGTGGGACAGAAGAGCAACAAACTCAATTAAAGACAGAGGTTTATCAAACAGAAGTGTTTATTTTATCGAGTCTTGTGAGAGTTGAGCATCTCCCAACTACCAGGGCAGATTGGCAGTGATGAAAGGCAGGGTACAGAAAACAAGCAGGAGGTTATATACCCTAACATAAACAAGTCTTGAGAAACACCCCAAGAACTGGACCTCCATGCTGATTGGATGACCTCATACTCTAGCCATGAACAAGGAAACATCGCTTACCTAATTCTAATACAGAAATCATAGTTATCTTATATGGTAGGGCTAATATTGAGTTGGCTGTTAGTAGAACAAGGGAGGGGAGAGGGGGTACTGCTATTTCCCTAAATCACATGATTTACAGGAATATGAAATTTAGGTCTGTCTATCAAGGCTCAAGTCAGTCTAGCTAAATTTTGGAGCATTGTCTCCATCTTATGTTCCACCCAAACCAGATTATGTGTGAAAAAACTTTCACAATTTCCTCATTCCACTCACCTCCAATCTCACATCTCCAACTGCCTTTTAAATATCTTGAACTGTATGTCCAGTAGAAGTCAAAGTTAATATGTCCAAAACAATTCATTATGTTTTCCTAAATCCTCCTCTACCCCATTTTCCCCATTACCATGGAGGGTAACATCATCCTCCCTCATAGTCACAACCTTGAAATCATTCTGGATTTCTCACTATCTCTCACTCCCTTCTCCTCCCTCCCTGTATTAGATCCAAGGCCTGAAACAAGTCTCCAATATACCTCACTTCTCCTCTCTGACACTGTTGCCCCACTGATTCATGCCTGTACTATTGCAATAGCCTGCTGATGAGTCTGCCTGCCTCAAGTCTCTTCTCCAATACATCCATCTTCATTCAGTAACTAAAAGATTTTCCTAAAGCACAGGTCCAATTAATGTTACTCCTTCTCCACCCCCAAGTCCAATGGCTTCCTGCTGGTTCCAGTATCAAATACAAAATGTTCTTTTTGGTATTAAAACTGATGAGGTCACAGTAGCAACATCTAGTTTGAAATAAACATGTGTCAAATTCACAGTGGCTATTCTCTTTGCTAAAAGGAATATTTATTTAGGAGAAGAGGCTACAGACAAAAATAAGAGATGAAATAGAATGGCAAATATGAAACAGAGATGGGAGAGCATATAGTTAGACTAACCAGAGTTAACTAGCAGAAGAAGAAAGGCACCATTAAAGAGAAGGTACCATGAGGGAGAGAAAGAGAGCACCTCATAGTGGGCTTAGTCCTGAAAAGAACTTAGCAAAGATCTTCTTCATAAACATCCTTTATGGGGGGAAATATAGTGTTTGGAGTTTCTAAGGTGTAAAGGCAGGAGAGAAAGTGCCAGGGAACAAGGGTCAGATGGAAAGTACCTGGCAGACCAGGTCCCAGACCTGTCTAAAGATATGCTAATCAGTATCTCAAAAGTTATTTAAAGATGCCCAGAAATTTGAGCAATAGATAAAACAGTTCCATTCTCACAATCATTCCATACCAACAGGATACTCTGGGAATTGGTTATATTGGATAATAGCCAGATGGGCTGACCAGGGAAGATGGTTCACATCAAAAGCCATTCATAATTTAGCCCCTCCTATCTTTCCTTTCTCCTTATACCTTATTTTCTTCAATCCAAGGACACTGACTCTCCTTACTGTTCCATGAGCAACACTCTCCAACTCTCAGCTCAAATTTTTCTCCCATGCTTGGAATATTCTTCCTCTTTAACTCTACCTACTGACTTCCCTAGTTTTCTTTAAATCCCAACTAAAATCCTATTTGTTTACAAATCCCAATCCCTCTTAATTCTGTTGCCTTCTCTGTTTTAATTATTTTTTATTTGTCCTGTATCTAGCTTGGTTTGTATATTTTTGTTTGCATAGTATTTCCCCCCATTAGACTGTGAGGTTCTACAAGAAGGACATGGACTATTTTTTGCCCCTTTTTATATTCATAGAGCTCAGCACAATGCCTGACACATAGTATGCATTTAATGAATGTTTATTGAAGATTTGGGATGGAAAATACCATCCACATCCAGAAAGAGGAGCTATGGAGAATGAATGTAGATTAAAGCATAGTTATATTCACCTTTTTGTTGTTTTTGTTTGCTTGGCTTTTTTTCTTTCTCATGTTTTTTTTCCCCTTTTTTCTGATTTGTCTTCCATGACATGACAAATGTGAAAATATATTTAAAAGAATTGTACATATTTAAGTTATATCAGATTGCTTACTGTTTTACAGAGAGGTAAGGGAGAGAGGGAGAAAAATTTAGAACACAAAGGTTTTAAAAAATGAACTATATTTACATGTATTTGGAAAGATAAGAGGCTATTAAAATTAATGTTTATTGATGTTAAGATAAATGAAGAGCCTGGAGACAGTTTCTAGGTAATTAATAATTAATTTACCAATTAGCCAGCAAATAGTCAATAAATTAATGGTCAGTGGTCTCTCTTAGTAACCAAAGACAAAAGACCATGGATTTTCATGGAATACTTTGGAAAAGTCAATTAAGTGCTCTTGACAGGAAGAGAGCAACCCTGATTGGTGAACAGTCAATGAATGGACATGTTAATGAGGAGGTGAGCCATAAGCCTTCAGCTCCTCCTGCAGAGAACTTGACTGGATCATGAAACTCAGTTATCCTAACTCCAGACAAAATAATCCATCCCCATCCAAACCACTGAAATTGAACTGCGTGGGTTTCCTAGGTATAAGGCTGATGCTTTAGGGTTGGAATTCAGCTAGATTTGATTTTCTTAACACTTTTATCAGAAATAAATTCTAACAAATGAGATTGCTCCCAAGATTGAGCAGCATGTTCCCTGTTGAGGTTAGGCCTATTTCACCTTCAGCCTAGTCATTCAGAAACTGATGTGACTTATGAGATTTGGACTTTGAAGGAGGAAGCAAAAAAGAGGAAAAACATGGATCCTGATTTTTATAATTGGTTATTAATAATTTCTCTCAGTGGATTGAATGACTTCTCATGTGAAGTACTGAGAAAGCACCTTGACAATGAACATGTTTACCTAAAGCTGATTCAGAAAAGAGAAAAAATAAAATAAGAAAATAAGAACATGAGCAAATTTGGCTCTTGTGTTTATATAGACTGCAAAAAGCCCGTCCACAAGCATCTTATTTTCAGAAGTACAAACTGAAGCCATCTTCCCATAGTGCCCAAGCAGTTTAGAAAGATATGTCCTAAGCTAATTCCATAACCATGGGCTGGAGGCTTTTCTTTTTTTCACCCCTCAAGCAGAACAGTTATTACTTTACCTTATTTATTTTCTAGGTTCTGTTAGCCAGCCTAAAAGAGCTTTCTAGTCGATAAGCCCTGCCCATCTGTGCCTAACTTAATCCTTCCTTACTTTGCTACCTTGCTTAGCATAATGCATATGATGCAAATGTACAAAGGGAAGTATTGATGTTATTGCTGTCCTCCCAAAATTACTAAATTTTTCTTAATTAGTCAAATAGTATTATTGTATCTGGATCTTTGCTTTTGTTTCCATATAAGATGATTTTATTTAAATGACTAAGTGCTATAATGATTAATATGTTTTTGTTATAGTATATAGGTATTTAAGATGATTAGAAATTTACCTTTCAGCTAAAATAGACTCCAAAACACTCATCAAGGAAACAGCTTAAAGCCATTTGTAAGCAGATTAATGTTGACTCCCAGACTTCTCCTGCTGAAAGATGGTTCCTCTATGCTAAGTAGCTATATTCCAGTGTATGTTGACTAGTCTGGCATCTGAGCCAGAGGACTAGGTCATTCTGTGTGTGACCTCTCTCTACCCCCACACAAGATGATGCGCCATCCCAGAGCAAAAAATAGTCTGCTTCTTAGAATAGATTTTTAAAATTTGCCCCCCATTGACCCTGTTTTGCTGCAATCACTGGCAGCAAATAGACTTTTTAAAAATGTAACATTTGACAGGCTCTATTTAAATATGCTTACAGACTTAGTGAAACCTTTCTATAGCAATTTATTTGTGGTTTCCATGAAGAGAGAGAATTTACTTGTTCCACTAAATGCCTTTAAATTACTGCTGGAATTGAAATGTCTATTTTTTTTAAAAAGGTATTACAGCAATTTGAATATCTATTT
Source organism: Sarcophilus harrisii (assembly GCF_902635505.1). Taxonomy (NCBI): domain Eukaryota; kingdom Metazoa; phylum Chordata; class Mammalia; order Dasyuromorphia; family Dasyuridae; genus Sarcophilus; species Sarcophilus harrisii. The sequence continues at coordinate 616,971,710 of NC_045427.1, read as the reverse complement.
TATTGGCAACTTAGAATTCAAGATATCATATTAGCTTATAAACAAAATGTCCTAGGAGAAATATGCCAAAGCTATAGAGTATGTACTTTTGGAACTGAACTTATTCACATGTAATATAAACAGAAGTATATTGACACATGTTTAACAATGGGCTCTCTGAAAGGGGGGATGTACACAAAGCACACTCTAGTTTAATCTGCATTATTAATCTGAATTAATCATATAACTATTCTGCATCATTTCTCCATTACTTTCTTAAGTCTAGACAATCAACAAAACAATACATCAAGCCCTGATTTATAGCGTTTGCCAATTTCAGAGATGTAAATGCTCACACTGAGAATTTAACAATCAGCTCTCATGGAGCTTTTTTCAAGCTAGCTGCAATATGCCCTTGAATTTGATACTATATACCATAATATAATGTAACATACTACATTATGTAATACATATAATATAACTTCCTAAAATGCTCTAGGTGGTAATAATGTTCCTTTTGGAAGACTAGATTTATATTAACTGATTAATTTTAGTTGGCAACATCCTTGTTTGAAACTTTGTACTACTCTTACTCTGAAGATTTCTTTTCAAATGTCCAGATGATAATATCTGCAATTTTCCTGATAAAAGATTGTAGAGTAATTCCTAATGAGTGCCTTCCAGAAGAAACTGTGAAAGGCTTAGCTGAGGATATAAGGAATCTTATTACCTAGACTTTGTAACAGCCAACAGTTCATTCTTCAGTGACCACAAATGTTCTCTGTAAGAAGGTATTTACTAAATGTGTGTACTGATATGTGAAATATTTGTGATGAGTGATTTACAAACTGACTATTCATGATATACTGTTCTAGTGCTGGTTGTCTGAGTGACAGTGAAGCCATATTTCTGGCTTATTACAGAATTTTAAAGTGGGAAACAAATGAGAGATGAATGGAAATGCTCCATTAGGGTTTTTTTTAATGACCTTTTTCTTTAATAACTTGCTTCCTGGTATTTTCTATGAGAAGAATTCTTAGCCTAGTCCCAATAGATTTGCTTTTTGAATATTTTGATAAGTGTGTTTCCACATAATTGATTTCCTTTGTAACTCTATGCATTTTCTTTTATTCATTTCAAAACAATGTTCTGAGAAGAGAACCACAGACTCCCCAAGACTGCTGAGGGTTCCATGACATAAAAAAGTGAAGAATGTCTGATCTAGGGAACACAAAGTAGAGTCCTGATTAGCCCCTCAGAGCCCTTACTGTTTAGTAGAAGGGAGCAAGATTAAATATTATACCTTTGTGATAAGTCAACACTGAAGTTTTAATCTGGAATGGATAGAAAAACTTAAAAGGAGACCATTAGTTGGTACATTTAGAAAAACCACTAGTCTTATGGCAGGAGTCTAATTAAATTGGCTTCAGGTGAGTTTTGGAATGCGCCACATCCTTTAAATACTGGGCAACCACAGGAGAACTCTCATCTCTTTATTAATGAATGATGTTTTTTAACTAGGTGTTTTTAACTAACTCTGATGGGCCAGAACATTCCATTAGGCCCAGAATTTTCTTTGGTGACCTACCATGGACCATACATGATACTTTGATTCATCAAGGTTGGTCTAACAATTTAAACAAAGAATTCAAAATTTCTTCTGTTTGTGATTTGGGTCTGGAGATTCTCAGGTTGGGAGTGCATCCATTCAACATGCTTCTTCCATGCCCATGTAAGAGAGGCTGGCCTCCAACTTGAGGACTCGGGCAAGTTTGCATGGGATCAGATGTTGTCTGTTGTTCACCCTTCTTTTTCAAAGAGGACCAATGTTATCATTATATTAATGATATCTTGGCTCATACGTGAATTGGATGTGAGTCAGAGTTTCACAAAGTTATCAGCCTCACTCTCTCCCAGAGTCTTTGAAGTCCAATGGCAAGACAAAAATCAAGATGGTAAGCAATGGCCTGGGATGCAGTGGGCGACCTCGCTTCATCTTAGGTGACCAAGCTCTAAGCTCTCCACTTGGTTTAGCCTTCTTCATGGAACTGTTCTTATCTGCCTGTTCCTTCAGGGGAAGTCTTCACAGGCTTGAGATAGACATCCCCTTCATTCACCAACAAGTCTGAGGTCTTCCAGTTAAATCTCAACATGTTTATTGTGTTTGCCAAAAATGTTTTATTGGGGTGTGGTCACTGTGCATGCTACACGTTCTTGGAGCCACAGGTAAAAGTTGGGTGTAAAAGTATCCCCTATTTCCCAAGTAATCAAAGTGATCAAAGAAGAATAAGATTTTTTTGTTTATGAATTTTTAAAAAAATCACATTTCAGTTATTTGATCTTCTATATCCCCACCATCCCATTGAAAAATTAGAAAAGCAAAAACCTTGTAACAAATATGCACAGTTAAGCAAAGCAAACTTGCATTGACTATATTAAAAATGTGTGTCTCTTTTTAGTATCTCTTTTTAGAGGGTAGATAACATTCTTTTTCATTGGTCTTCTGGAATCATGGTTGGTCAATGCATTAATCAGAATTTTTGAGTCTTTCAAAATTGCTTGTGCAATGTTATTAGCAATATAATTGCTTCTCCTGGTTCTTTTAACTTCCATCTGAATACAGTTCATACAAGTCTTTCTAAGTTTTCATAAAAGCATCCATTTTATCATTTCTTATAGCACAACAACATTTCATTACATTTATATACCATATTTTATTTAGATGTTCTCAAATTGATGAGTACTCCTTAGTTTCTGGGTTTTTTTGGTCACCACAAAAAGAGCTTCTTTAAATATTCTTTGATTTCTTTGAGGCATGAGTCTGATAGAAGTATCACAGAGTCATATGGCATGCCCAGTTTAATAATTTTTTGGTATAGTTTCAAATTGCTTTCCAGAATGGCTGGACAAATTCATAGCCCCATTAATGTTCCTGTTCTTCCAAAGTCCTTCCAACCATTTAATATTTTGCTTTTTTGGTCAACTGTGCCAATCTCTTAAATATGAAGTAGAATATCAGAGATTCTTTAGTTTGCATTTGTTTAATTATTAGTAATTTGGAGTATTCTTATATGGCTGTTAATAGTTTGTATTTCTTCCCATGAGAATTGCTCATTCATTTCCTTTGACTTTATCAATTGGGGAATGGCTCTTATTCTTCTAAAAATAAACTGTCTAATTTTATACCTTCTTTAATAGGCTTCTTCAGTCACTAGTATCCTGTCTGAATTTATTAGTCAGTGATTAATATATGGGATCATCTAATATGCACTCTATCTGAATGATCCTGAACCCTTATAGGTTGACTCCACTCCCCATTTCCTATTTCCAACTCAATATATCTTCAGACTTATCCATCTGAATCCTTCCTCTCCCCGTAATGCCCCATTTCAAATCTGCCTTCCCCTTTTGGTCTTCAGAATCAATGATCCAAAATTAACAAATTTCTTTTCATCTTAACCCTCATTCTTTCTCCTATTTTTCAGTTCTCAGTGAGAATTGAGACGGGGTTCCCACCTGATTATATATTATTGACTATATATGATGAGGGAAGCAGATTATTCCTTGCTTTCCATTGCTACTTGAAGATCCTCTTCCTACTGCTTTCTCTAAGGAGCCTCTTCTTTAAGGTACACATTATTTACATTTATCATCCAATCCAGATTTTAATAGCTACTATGTATAGATCCTTTAGCACATTTTACTTCCTTCTTCAAAGAGTTCAGTATTTGGTTCACAATCTTTTCCTCTAGTGATCCACATGTGCAAAAATGTTTGTGGCAGCCCTTTTGGTAGTGGCAAGAAACTAGAAACTGGATGGTCATCAATTGGGGAATGGCTGAATAAATTAGGGTATATGAATGTTATGGAGTATTATTGTTCTGTGAGAAATGACCAGCAGGATGATTTCAGAGAGGCTGGAGAGACTTACAGGAACTGATGCTGAGTGAAATGAGCAGAACCAGGAGATCATTATTTGGCAACCACAAGACTATAGGATGATCAATTCTGATGGACGTGGCTCTCTTCAACAATGAGATGATTCAAACCAGTTCCAATTTTTCAGTGAAGAGAGCCATCTACTCCCAGAGAGAGGACTATGGGAACTGAGTGTGGTTCACAACATAGGATTTTTGCCCTTTTTGTTGTTTGCTTGCATTTTATTTTGCTTCTCTCTCTCTCTCTCTAATTGGTTTGGTTTGATTTTTCTTATGCGACACTATAATTATATAAACATGTATGCATATATTGCATTTAACATATATTTCTACCATGTTTAACATGTATTGGACTACTTTCCATCTAGGGGTGTGTGTGTGGGAGGGCTGGGGGAATTGGAATACAAGGTTTTGCAAGGACTAATATTAAAGAATTGTCCACGCATATGTTTTGAAAAATAAAAAGCTTTAATAAAGAAAAAAAATTTTTAAACCCAATATTTCCCTCCTTCCCGTCTTCTACCCTTATACTAGAAGTCTTCAGCATGTAAATCTAATCTCAACTGGACTTTCACGGCAGCAAGATAATAGTTTTATTCTTCTCTAGTTATTCATTATTCCACTTGATAACTCCCTCAAATAATCTCATCTTCTAGTTCTCAATTTATTAAATTTCTATGACCAACTTTTCTACTCCACCTTGTGTCTCTATATATAGACATATAGAAATTGTCATACCCTTTACCTTTGCAAACCTTTTATTTTCAAGATTTACAATTCTTTTTATAATTTTATATCAGTCTATCATTCCCTCTGGTCTCCCACATCTCCACCTCTACCCTAGGACCCCTCTTCTTCCTCTATTTCATGACCAGCATTCCCTTCACCACTTGATTTTTTTCCCAGGCATGACCCATGGACTGGCTAAACTATTTTCCATTCCCTGTCTTGACCACTTGGTGAACCATTATCAATTCTACATTACACTTTCAATTCCCTTTCTCCCTTGTCCTATCATTACTTATGATTTTCCAAGCCCCAATCCTGGATTATTCTCATTATATCCTGTCCTGTTCCCCCTCCTATATTTACATTCCATGAACAGAATTGGAGGAAATGAAACCATGTTACCTGGGCCCATGATAAATTAATGTCATCTAATCCTTTCTGTGGCTGTATTTCTTTCTTTCTTTTTTTTTTTTTAAATTTTTTATTTTCCCCAATTACATATAGAAACAACATTTTTATCCCCCTGGTTATACAAGTACTCTTCTTCTTCTTCTTCTTCATTACAGGACGTGTTAAGTGTCTGAGGCCAGATTTGAACTTAGGTCCTCCTGACTTCAGGGTGCTTTATCCACTACACCACCCAGATGCCCCTACATGTACATTCTTCAAAAAAGAACAAAATAAATTTCTTTATGAACCACATTGGGAGAGAAAAATCAGACCAAAAAGGAAAAACCATGAAAGCCAAACAAACAAAAACCAGAAGAAAAAGGAAAAAAAAGTGAACATAGCCACTGTTGATTTACATTTAGTCTCCATAGTTTTCTCTCTGGATGCAGATGGCATTTTCTATGAAGTTTATTAGGATTGCCTTGAATCACTGAACCACTGTGAATAATGAGCATTATGAATAATCATAGTTGATCATTGAGTGTCTATACTTCTTGAGAATGCAATCTGTAATCAGTGCCTCTTTTCTTATTTCTTTTCCCTGATTTTAACCTTCTAGAATCTGGCTTCCAAATCTCATTGTTCAACTGAAACCAAAACTACTCTCTGTAAAATCACCAATGATCTCTTAATTGCCAAATCTAATGGCTTTTTCTAAAGTATTTGATACTTTTGTCCTTTCTCATACTTTCTCTTTGCTATATTTTCTTGACATGTCTCTCTCCTGATTCTCCAACTTGTGATATCCCCGGTATATCTGACTGCTTCTCAGTTTTCTTTGTGGTAGGTTCTTCATCCATATTATGCCTTCTATCTATGATTCCCAAGACCCTGTCCTAAGTCCCCTTCTCATTTCATTTTCTACTATCTCATTAGAGAATCTTATCAGCTCCCATGGGTTCAGCAATCATTCCTATGCCATTGATTCCCAGATCTATATGTTCCATAGTTATCTCAAAGTCAATATGTCAAAAACAGAACTTTATCCTTTTCACCAAACCTTCCTTGCTTCTGAATTTTTCTATTACTATTGAGTATACCACCATCCTCCCAGTCAGCTCAGTGTCATCCTCAACATTGTCAAATCTTATTAAATAGGAAAAGTTTGATATTTCTTCAAAAGGAAACTATAAATTAACCAAACTATAGGTTCAAATGTAATGCCTCAGTTTCCCTGAATTGTTGTTCATTGGTTTCCCTGAGTTGTTATGCTATGTCCTGAGTGGAATTGTTGTGACCATTGCCCTTCCATGCCCCATTGGGACAGAGAGAATTGGGGCCTTGAAGCTCTGGCCACTCTCATATTCCAGTGAGTAATAAAACTCCAGGTGGCTTATCTTAAATGCTTGGGTGTTGCTTACTATCTCCTGCCCTAGACAATCTGATTCCTGCCTTGACCTTCTTTTCCTGATCCCCATCCTGTCAGAATTAAGTTATGATCCTTTCCTGGAATTTCCACTCACCCAATGTTCTACCTCCCCCTTCCCTTTGTTTCCCTGATGGCTGAAGCCCTATAAAAACCTCTGGAATTAATTGCTCTCGACTGAATGCTTTGAGACAAGAGTCTCATTCAGCCAGCTGGCTTCAGCTAGTCTTGGCTAGCCCAAATTCTCCACTATTAAATTATTAAAAAATAATCTCTGTTTTGCCTCAGTTTCTCCAGCATTACACAGATTCCTCTTTTCTCCTACCTTTCCTTCCTGACAAACAATTTCTAGGGTGGATGGACAAAACAATTTTGGGAATGTATAGAACAAACTGATTTAGCCCTTACGTACTTAGACCATATGTTGAGAACACATATCTCAGGGTCAGCAAAAGACATGTCTTTGTTTAAATTCTAATTTATGTGTTGTTTTCTTGTTTTCCCACTGGTCTAACACTTGTATTCAAAGCCAGTGTCAGATTATTTTAATGATTGATGCTTCCTAATATGGTTTTTTTTTAAATGGCTTTTTGCACTTAAAATAAAAGGCCAAATTCTCAGCCAATGAGGATGAGCCAGCAAGGGAGGTTAATATTGCATCAGGAAACATATATATTGTTTTATGATGCTTATGCTCGGGGCTCCATTTTTACCTCTTGTATGGTGAAAGTGACATCCACTTCTCATGGGAAGTAAATAAAACTTTTTCTTTACACCTTAGGAGATCTCTGAAATTTATTAGGTGGATTATATCCCACACATTATCTTTTCCAATTTCACAATATTGTGAGAAATGCTGAAAAGTTGGGTTTCCAGTGTTGCAAGCTTCTAGATAGCATGGAATAATGGGTACACACTGACCAAGAGATTTTCAGAATGTGAGAGGTTAAGGAAGGTTAAGATTCCACAGAACAATTAAGTGATCAATAGAAGTCTTGAGCAAATAAAGAATTGGGGAGCTAGGAAGGCTCAGGTGGGTTCAGCCAATCAGAAAGAGTCTTGTGGTCTTGAAAAAACCTCAAACTTAAAATAATAGCAGATCCAGCCCAAATTAGTTGGAATCAATGACCTGACTTGACCAAATCACTACTATGCTAATTGAATAATTTGGTTAATTGAATATTAAACAACATACCTGTAGGAGTTTTCCACCATTTTTGAACATGGGATGTATGATGGGGGAACATGTTTAAACATATTAAGGGGAAACATGTAGTGGGCGTGTCAGAAAGATTATAACTTGGAAGAAATGGACCAATCAGTTCTCTGAAGGGAGGGACTGGGACACGCTAGCAAGTATAAAACTTCTCCCACTTCTGTACTCAGGGGTCCCTCTTCCCAAAGAAGAGTATGGCCTGCTTCTGACCAGAAATGTTAAGATGATTTCTTAAGATTCTTCTTTAATAAATTTTCCTCGATATCTGATTTTCAGTGTCAAGTGTATTTCTTACAGTATATATTTTATACATCTTGCTTTCTATTCATATAGCCACAACCCTAGTTTAAGCCCTTATCACCTCTCACATGGATTGATATAAGTGTTTTCTAACTTGTCTTCCTAACTCAAGTCTTGTCCTCTTCCAATTCTTCCTACACTCAACTGCCAAGGAGATTTTTTTCTAAAGTGTACAATCCAAATGTAGCATTCGCCATTCAGAGAGCTCTCGTGGTTCTCTATCACCTCTAGAATCAAATATAGACTCTGCTTGGCATTAAAAGTTCATAACAATCTGGCCTGTTCAACCTTTCTAGCCCTTTTATATTTTACTCCTCTGTAATCCAGTTACATTGGCTTATTTATAATTTCTTAAAGACAACACTCCAACTCCCATCATATCTCCCATCTCTCTGCCTTTACCCTGCATTTCTTCCATTCCTGGAAAGTTTTTCCTCCTTGCAATCACCTCTTGACTTCCTTAGTATCTTTCAACACTTAGTCCAAGCCCCACCTTCTCCATGCCTCTCCTGATCTTCCCAATGATCAGCGGAGGGGGGGTGGGTGGGATGGGGTGTGTGTGTATGAAGGGAACTGAATTTAAATTATTTGCCCAGGGTTACACAGCTAGTAAGTGTCTGAGGCTGGATTTAAACTCAGGTTCTCCTGACTCCAGGGCTGGTGCTCTCTCTGCTGTGTCACTTAACTACCCCTTCCTCCATATTGAAATGTAAGCTCCTCAAAGGAAAATACTGTGGGGGTTTTGGGGGGGAGGGTTGCCTTTTTAAATAACTAATCTTTAGCAAATTGTGTGGCCCTTATTAAATGCTATTAAACTGTTTGGATTAGGATAAGATAGTTTAATAAAAATTGTTTCTGGAAGTCTAGACTTAAAACCACAAGAGTATAAAATTTTCTTCTACATTCACTAAACTTGCTTTTTAAAAGTTTTATTGATCTTGAATGGCACAAGTGAAGATTTCTCAGAAGACTATAGGGTGAATTAGATCAGACCTCAGGCCTAAATTTCAGGAAGCCAGGTGATCCCTATTTCCAGAGGACTATAGGGCAGAAAAGGTCAAACCCTAGGTCTAAGCCTTAGGAAGGCACATAATCCCCAGGAAGTAGACAGCATTGTTGACCATTGGTCAATGGTTACTTCCTTTTCAATCCACCCAATGAATTTAACAATCAACACTACCCTCCCCCCCACTTTTGCTATATAATCCAGTTTCCACTTCTGTCCTGGGCCACACATCATGCTGGACTGTTCAGTAGTTATGCTTGGTCTGTTTCTTGTAAGAACTGACTGAATAAATGTTTTCTGTTTGTATCTGGAGATGCCTCCAAGTAGTTATTTTGGGTAAGGGGAGGGGGACCTAGCATGCCATCCCACACAACACTTTTTGTTTTTACACCATTTAAATTTACCCATGTATTTCCCCCCTCCCAGAGTTATTCCTTATATTTTATAGCAGAAATAATATGTCTAATAGTTTTCACCTGTAGACTCCCCCTACACACAAACATACACTCTTGATCTCCCCTTTTTCTCTCTATCTTTCCTGCAAAAGAGTTGAGAGAGGTGTCTTCTCACATGTCTCTTTTGAGTCCATTCTGATCAAACTTCCTTTTTTATCTTGGGCAAGTCATCTTCTTCCTGAGGCTTCACTGACTTCATTCGTCAAAGGAGTTGGATTAAATAATCCCTAGGGGTCCTCCCTCCCTGACATCTGCTTTGGTGCCTTTGTATTGAGAAAGATTCCTGATCTCACTGATGAAGTTTATGTCCCCTTCACAACTTCTTATTTGTGTTATCCTTGTTTATGTCTTTCATAAATCTGCTGAGGATCTTCTCAACATTCTGGAGGCCCACCTCTGATTTTTATAGAACTCCACTTTTATCATCAGGAAAACTTTGCCTGTTACCTCTTATTTCTCATTTGTACCATAAGACCAACCCACCTCTTTTGGATAACATATGGAAAAAAAAAGATTCTACCAAGAAAAACAAAATATATATTGGTGAAAAGCAAATACTAAAACTTTATAAATACATATGCAGCATTTCGACCATTCCTCCACATGAATCTTCAGAAAGCTACCCAAAATTAAACTCAATAAAAAATCCTATCCTATTATTGTATTTCTTGCCTGTCATTAGATGTCATTAGAATATCAGTAACCTCCCTCCATTAGGTTATCCCCATCTAGGTACCTCCATTATGTCATTGTTCTTGTTATTCTATAAAAAGCTCGCTGTCCCAATACTCGGGGCTAGACTCTTTGAGATGTTAGTCTCGTCTAGCCCTGGGACCAACCATGGATCCATTGGTCCCAGTATTTCTCTCCATTTAATAAACTATTGAATTGGTCTCTAATCTTTTGTTTTGCTCAGTTTCTTCGGCATTATAATAGTTAGTGAGGAAAAAGACAAATTCCCTGGGAGAACTCACAATTAACTAGGAGAAAGGAAATACTCCATGAGGTGGGAAGAAAGCTATTGACCAGTAGGTTAGGTCCATAGAGGAGTTTAGCAAACTAATCGGAGTTAGCTAGAGTAAAGAAAAAGGTACCATTAAAGGGAAGGCACTGAAAGAGAGAGAGACAGACAGACAGACAGAGAGAGAGAGGGAAGGAGGAAGGAGAGAGAGGGGAGGGAGAGAGAGAGAGAGAGAGAGAGAGAGAGAGAGAGAGAGAGAGAGAAAGGAAATACATTTTAGGGGGCTTAGTACTGAAAAAAATTTAGCAAAGACCTTCATCATAAACAAATCTTTTTTCCCCCTGAGGCAATTGGGGTTAAGTGATTTGTCCACAATCTAATCACACAGCTAGGAACCCTTAAGTGTCAGAGGTCAGATTTGAATTTAGGCCCTCCTGACTTCAGGGCTGATGCTCTATCCACTTCACCACTTAGCTGCCCTGTAAATCTTTTTATAGGGGAAATATAGGGAAGTAAAGGCCAGAACTCAGGATCAAAGAGCCATTTGGAATGTACCTGACAGAAAAGATACATAAAAATATGCTAAATAAATATCTCAAAAATTGTTTAAAGATATTTAGAAGTTTATGGTTTAGACTAAAGAATTCCATCCTCACAATCACTCTATACAAACAGGATAGTCTGGGAATTGGTTATATCTGATAATAGCCAGATGGGCTTCTTCCTAATGGGAAGCTAGTTCGCATCACACTGATTTTTTTAAAAAAATCATCTAATGAAATGGCATTAACAGATAAGTCATTAGGAAAACTGACAAATCTAGGGGTAATTTTCCCATAGGTTTCCATACCATCCTTGGGTAAAGGAGGCACATGCAGGGAAAATACATGGAGGAACAAATGCATAGAGCACACATAAGGCCAGGGAATAAAGTGGAGGGTTCCAGGGGAAATGGATGTCATGGCCATGGCCTCAGAAGCTAAGGAATGGTCAATATTCTCTGAAGATGTCATGGAACAGCTAGGTTGTGCTAGGTGATGCCTTCAGAATATTTAAACTTCTCTTTTCTTATCTGCTAGCCTCTATATGCATCTCAGCTTCTTTACTGCCATTTACTCTCTTCTAGTCTTCACATGCACTGAGAAGCTTGGACCCTCAGTTTTTCCTGGCTGGATTTCAACTTTGATTTAGCTTCTTCCAACTCTAGTTTATAACCGAAGGAACTAGCTTTAGTTCTGTGGTGAAGTAGACTCTGTCAGCTAAAGAATTCCTGCTGACGACATATTTTCTAGCAGGTGTTAAATGGGCATGTCTTTTTTCCTCTTAGGAAATGCAGATAAAGTCCCAGAAATTCCCAGACCAATAAACTCATCGATTCATCAGATCATCTGATTAATCCCATATACATACAAAGACGCACATTCTAAATATTAATCAATAATCAATAAACTTTATTAAGCTTCTAAGTTCTGGAGATAGGAATACATATAAAGATAGATAATCCCTACCCTCAAGAAATTTTCAATTTGATAAGAGAAGAAATAAAAAGGAAACTGAGAAGGAGCTAGAGGAAAAAGGTACTGACACAGGGGCATGATGAGAAAGTATAAATAAATTTATAGGTTGTTGAGTTTCTGGGACTTTTTAGTTGCATCATCTTATGGAAAGAATGGACATATCCATGATACCTACTGTAAGATGTCTCAGGAATTACTAAGACTCTTGTTTGACAGACATAATGATGGAGCCCAAATAATCCTGTCACTATTTCTCCCTTGGATCTCATTAAAACAATTTTTTCCCCTTATTCCAGAGACTTTTCCCATTCATATTTTATCTGAGATTGTTCAAAAGTATGCAAAATCTCTTCTGAGATCTTCCAGTTTTCCTGTTCTGTCTAATTGTCCTGTTTTGTTTTTCTTACTTTCCCTTCTTTATATAAATCCTGGCCTCGCTCTACTCAGAGAGGCTGGGTTGCCTCTTTTCCTTAAGGAGGAGACCCCACAGAGTGTATCACTCTTTACACCAAGTAAATGCCCAAATATTAAAAGCCCCTGCTTGATTTGGCAATGATTTTTGTGCCTGAATTCTTTCAGAGACAATTCTGTAGTCCATGGCTCAGTATTCTATGTCTCTGGCATTTGCCTTTTTTTTCCTAGAGAGATCTGAAAGGACAGCAGAACTAAGAGTTACTTGGATCACTACAGGAGGTGGAGCGGGTTCCTACCTAGAGATAATAACTACAGCTTTAGAGCAGAAGCTCTTGGAGGAGACAAAGGTGCACTCTTCCATATGACCTGACCTCTTAAGTTTTGGTGAGTTAATGATGAAACTCTCTCCACCAAATGGTAACCGTGGAAATAAAAATCCCATGGTTTGAATGGCAGGAGTTTTTGAACTTTAGGCTCTGATAGAGGAGGGAGCTCCAGAAGAGTATAGAGTTCCTGAACTCTAGCTACCTAGATAGAGGAAAGATTTTTTGGGCAGCATGATCCTGGGATCCAGGTCAGCCTTCTAGTCGGGGAGGGGTGATTCTTGAGCAATGCCAGTTTGTTATTGCTTCCTCAGCAACTCTAATGTAGAGAATGGTAGAAACCAGAATTTTATCAATCAATATACATTTATTGAGCACTTTCTCTGTGTCTGAAGCTATCCTATATCCTGGGGAGACAAAAGTTAAGCAACCCCTGTCCTTAAGGAGTCTACATTCTAACAAAGGAGATATATAAGTATATACTGGGAGTATATAAATATATACCAAGTATTCTCTCATCAACCACCCTCTAGAGTCAGTTTGCTATGACAGTTCCTAATGGTTACTGAGTGCCTTGAGGTACTCTTTATCTGGTGTGCTGATGTCTTTTCTACTCCCCATGGCTTTGAGCTCTAGCTGGCTCTTTCTCCCTTGAATCCATGGTCAAGGTCTCAATACCATTTAACTTGTTTTTAACATTCATTGGATTTTTTTCAAAGCTAGGTTTACTTTAATGATACAGCAAGAACAAAGATAAAATATTTTGCTCTAATACCTCTGGGTTATGCTGCCCCCTGTATCACCTCAGTCTCCTGGGACAGGTAGGTTCAAGTTGGCTTAGTTCCTACAGAAAAATAGTTCTATCACGGTCATGCACAAAATTGGCATCTTTGCCAGATGAGTCTCAGTTGTCCCTTGGGTTGAAGCCCGAAAGGTCTCTCCTTGCTCTTTGAGTATTTGAGTATTGGCTCTGATATCCAGACTAGGTGACATTGGTATTCTCCCTTGAGTTTTTGAAATCACAGAGTTAGAGGCTCCAATTTCCTTCATCTAGAAGGGAAGTGACAAATTCAGAGGCCAAAGCCTAAGGCATTTCTAAGGGACCATAAAAGGTCAGAAGGCCTCATATCCTCTCCCCTTATGGCATCTTTTGTTGGATGTTATGACCAAAATATTCCTGAATAAAGCAGAGATGTCTGAAGCTTTCAGGTCTTAATTAAATGCTTTCAGAGCCAATTTAAGAACTTCTTCTTCAACACATGGTTGGCTGACCAGTTATAAAATATCTATGCATGCACCACATTTTCTCCAAGATACTCGCATCCCACATCATCACATCTCTCAGGAGAGAGTAGCTTTTGCTACGTAGACACATAAGAGGCACTTTGCACACATGCCAAATCCCCATTACTCAAGGAACTATAGTCAGAATCACACAAGATCTGACAAGTTCCATTGTAAATAAAAGAAGACCTTGGAATACAATATAATATAATACAGCCAAGAACAAAACTCTGGCATATTGAATATCATCCTTCTGAGAATGAAAAAGGGTTTTTAATCCTTTTTTTTTAATTTTCAGGCATTTCAGATGAAAAAATATCAAAAATGAATATGTACTTTGAAATCCAAATACAAGAGGCAGAGAAACCTAGAAAGATAAATTTATCTGAGAAATTGGATAGAACTGCATGATGATGTGGTGCTAACATTTTAATAGAGGAGGAAGAAACAAGTGATGTTCACAACCTTAAAGTATTAAAAGGGAGTTTAGTAGGAAAAACATATCCTGAATAGATTGGTTCTGTTTGAATTGAGGAAAGAAAAAAGAGAGCAAAAAGAATACATTAGTGTAGAAAGAAGGAAAAGGGAACAACTTTTTCTCATAATTGATCAAAAATAGAGAAATATGGAGGAAAGGGTGAAGGAATTGGCATCAGATAAATTTCACCCTTATCTGAAATGGACAAAAGAGGCTTGAATATACCTACTGGGACAGAAAAATAACTGGAGATAGAAGAGTTAAAAAGACTAATATTGGAAAGGGAATGATCACAAATACAATAAACTTGCTGATTCTAAAGAGGTTTTAAAAGAGGAAAAGAAAAAAGAAAAACAAGAAACTAGAATCTAAGGGCTGAGGGTGGGGAAGTACTTTAAGATTATTTCTTAGACCAGTGAAAAAAGACAACAAATTGTGGCATAAGAATATGATGGAATATTGTTTTGTCATAATGAAATAAAGAAAATTATTTCAGGGCAAACTGGGCATGAACTGACAGAATGGAATAAACAGAACTAGGAGAAACTATATTTGAGGATAGAACTATTGCATAGAAAACCAACTTTGAAAGACTTATTAAGAACTTGGATCAAATACAGTGACTAGCCATGATTTCAGAGGTCATGTCATCCAACTTCCTGTCTGAAAAGTGATGAATACGAGGTGCAGAAACATATATTTTTTGGACATGCACACTATGTGGATTTGTTTTGTTTGGTCTTGGTTAGTTATTATTAGGTCCCCCCCTCCTTTCTTTATCTTAGGATGTGTGTGTGTGTTGTCCTATCCGTCCTTCTGTATGTAGTGCTCTATTTATGGCCTTGATTATGTGAAAGAACTTCCTACATTCTTCTTCTTTCCCTCCTTCTGCGTCCCTCTTTTCCATTTCCATTCTTTTAAGATCATCAAAACAAAACATGACTACTACCAGTTTCTTTACTTTAGTAGATGCCTTTTATGATCCCTGATAAGGATTGGGTTCTGAGGAGACCCATGTATTATCACTTCATATTAGAATATAAACAATCTTGATTTAGTTCTTTTTAATTACTTGCTCATGTTTGCCTTTTTATCTTTTCATCAGTAATTCTTGGAAGTTCCCTATTTCACTAAAAATCTATTTTTTCCCCTTTTAGGATTGCATTCAGTTTTGCTAGGTAAGTTATTCTTGGCCATACACAGATCTATATCTTCTTTTTTTTTTTTTTTTTTTTTTTGGAACGTTAGACTCCTAGCTTTATACTGCTTTATACAAGTGACTGCCAGATCTTATTTGATTCTGGCTGTGATTCCTTGGCATTTAAATTTTTTCTTTCTAGCTGCTTGAAATAATTTTTCTTTCACTTGGAAGTTTTGGGTTTTAGCTATAATGTTCCTGAAAGTTTTAATTTTGGAGTTTCTTTTAGAAAGTGATTCTTTCTATTTTTACTTCCCCTCAGTTTCTGAGAGATCTGGGAAGTTTTCTTTTTGTTTTCCTGAAATATGATATTCTTAAATGATTTTTCCTTAATCTGTTTTCCTGCTTGGTTCTTTTTGCTATGAGATGCTTTACATTTTCTTCTAGTATTTTTTTTTAATTTTAGTCTTTTTATTTTATTTTAACATTTGTTGTTGTCTCAAGAAATCATTAAATTCTAGGTCCCATTCTAATTTTCAAGAGGTTTGTTGGTTTGTTTCATATCTCTTCTGTCAAACTATTAATTCTCTTTTCAATTCTTTCTTCATAGCTCTTATTTCTTTTTCCTCCTCTCCTCCCTCAATGCTTTCGTTTAACTTATGAAAACATTTTTAACTCTTAAAAGTTTTTTGCTTTATATTTTGCAGAAATTTTAGTTGAAAATATGCTCAAAACACGTTTTTCTTTGAGATTTTGCTTGTACAAATTTTGGAATCATTCTTTTTCTGGGTTTGTGTTTTGAGTGTCTCTGTCACTATAATAGCATTTTATGGCAGGATACTTTTTTGTTTGCTCATTCTTTAAGACTAATTCATGACTTTAGACTTTATGTTGAATTAGGATCTACAGACTTCTAAAAACAATGCTGGAATGAATTTGTGTCCTCTTGGGTCCCAATACTCCTTTCTGGGGCAGTGTTTATTGAGTTCCATATTATTTCAGGATCTTAGCAACATCTCAGGCCGGGAACCTGTGGCCTTTCAATATTCCTAGTGATTTAGGGCATTGTCTAATTGCTGCCTTTCTGGTTTGAATTCTATAAGTTCCTAGCCTGAGTTTGGATCTGAGCAACACATCTGTGTGCTTGCTCCTTGTGGGAGTTCCATTAGACTGCTGTTGGATTCAGCCACTAATAGCTAGCTTTCCAGCTATATTGCTCATTCAGAAATTTACAGGACTAATTGGAAACTGGAACTGGTCCTGTGGCATTCCTAGAGCCAGAGCCACACAACTATAGAATGCTTTTGAGCTTGCTTTTTTCTCAGGACCATTGCCTAGGACCCTGACCATTCCTTACTCTAGAAGCACAGGGACTTTCTTTTTGTCTCTTACTTTTATCTGTGACATAAAATTGGAAATGAATGATTAAACAGTTAGTTGACACCTACTCCTGCAACTTGCATGAGGTCTGGCCTCTCTCTATTTGGGTTTGTAAATTTCTCTTGCCCCAATATCTAGATGTAACTCTATTTCACTCCATTCCGATTTCATTCCATCACAGTAAGATGGAATGCCCCATCTTACCGTTTCTAATTGGACTTCATTCCAATATTCATTGACTTCTCTGTCCCTGAATAACATAGAGGAGAAAAATAACTGATTTTTTTTCTTGGATTTCCCAATTGGGACTTGATTTGATACATTTTCTATCCACACAGAACATCAGCTTCTACAGAAAACCTTTCCTGATGTCCTAATTTCTAATGCTTTCTTCCCAACCCACGCTATTTTTTCCTAAAATCACTTTGTATTTATTTTTTTCTAAAACCACTTTAAATTTATTTATTTTATATTAGTTCTTTATATATTTACATATATAATAGTCATCTCCTCATGAAAATAAAAGTTTCTTTTAAGTAGTTTTCTTTCTTTGTCTTTTATCATCCAGAACAATGTCAGACACACACAACAGTTGCTTAATAAGTTATTGTTGATTGATTGATTGAGGTTTATTAGAGAGGAGGATAGAAGATCTAAATCATTAGGTAAAATGAGGTTTGTGTTACACCTATGTTTTAGTCACTCATGTTCAAATATCTGTTATCAAAGGCAATTGATAATTGGCCCTACAAGTTTATCTTGTGTTGAAGAAAAAATATTATCATACTTTGCATTTTAGACACAAGTCTATCTAAACAATTTTCATGTATTGTTATTTAGTCATATCCAACTCTTTGTAACTCCATTTGGGGTTTTCCTTGAAAAGATACTGGAGTAGTTTGCCATTTCCTTCTCCAGATCATTTTATAGAAGAAGATTAAAGAAAACAGCTGATAAGTAACTAAGGTTGGATTTTAATTCAGGTTTTCCTAATTCCAGACCCAACACTCTAACCACTGAGCCATCTAGCTGTCTTTAATCATTCTTCTAAACTAAAGCATTTCTAGCTTGAAGAAAGAAATGTCCAAATGGATATTTGTCCTCCTAATGTCCTTGGCCATCTGTCTAAACTAAGAAATTTTGAAATATCCTTTATGGGATTTTTGAGCAAAGAAAAATTTCACAATAGGATAAAACATAGTTTTACAATTAGAGTTTAGATAAAATTAACATTTTACTTCATCACATAGAAAAATAATCACTTAATCCTGGAGGGAAGGTCTTTCTCCTAAAATTATTCAGTTACTCTATGACCATTCTCCTCAAGGATTTGTCTTTCCTTCTCCCAACTTGGTTCTAGGTGACCCGAAGTAATAATAATAAAAAAAAAAAACCCTCTTCTCTCTGATCAATGTATTTCTCTCTTTAGTGTGGAAGGAAATTATCTCTTTTTTTGTATGCAAGTATCACACTTTTATTGATATTTAATGACTACAGAGGGCATTTTCACAGAACAGATAAGAGACAGACCTAATCTGAAAAAAAGATAACATATAATGTAATATTCCTTACCTTCATTTTCCCCCTTAGCACTATCTCCTTCAATCTCCTCATAATCCTTCTCCAAGGCAGCTATATCCTCCCATGACCCACAGAACTCTCCTTCCTCCATTCTCTCTCCCACATACCAATGAACATAGGCAGCTTTGTATATATCAGATTGACTTTGTGATCTAGGGGAGCCCAGGCAGACTTAGCAACAGCTATTGTATTGCTCAACATGCACACAGCCTCTTGTACCTTGACCAGGTCTTCACCAGGAACTACAGTGGAAGGCTGGTAATTTATGCCAACCTGGAAGCCAGTTGGACACCAAGTCACAAACTGGATGCTACACTTTGTCTTGATGATGGCTATGACTACATTAACGTCTTTGGGAGCCAAGTCGTATAACAAGCCGTGAGCCATGTATTTACCTTTTTTAAGGGTCACATTTCACCATCTGGTTGATAAGCTTAGAGCAAGCATTGCTAATCTTTGTTATAGTTAGCTGCTCACAGTAGGCCTTCTCAGCAAGTATGACTGGGGCATGAGATAATGGGAATGTAGATAATGGGATGGGGAACTAGGCTGGTCTGGAATTCTATTGGATCAACATTCAATGTACCAACAAATCAGAGAACAACAGAGGACACAATTTGGTTAATAAGACAATTCAACTTATATTCAACTTATATATTTAACATCTACCGGTCATCCTGCCATCTAGGGGAGGGGATGGGGGGAAGGAGGGGAAAAATTGGAACAAAAGGTTTGGCAATTGTCAATGCTGAAAAATTACCCATAATAACTTGTAAATAAAAAGCTATTTAAAAAAATAAATAAGACAATTCAGATTAGTCTAGGTTAGACATTTGATAAATATAAATAGCTTCATTGTCTACTATGATGTTATAATCCAGGGTGATGTGAGTGGACAGAATGGAGGTGCAGGGCTTGTATGAAATTATTTCTTTTTTTTTCTACTTCCTTATCCAGAAATCAGCCAGTGTAGGAAATCTTAGGCAAAGATTTACCCAGGCTAATGTCTAATCAGATCATAAAAGAAATTCTAAATTTGGGCTAATGGGTTCATTTCTGCTTATCATGTTTGCTCAGATTGGTCTGGGAAAATGTCAATCCTCCTTTTTGTCAGACAGGCAATATAGAAATTGCTTAGTCTTTTAAACTAAGATTTGGGTGACCTAAGTAATGGAACCCAAGACCTCCATTGTAATATAGATCATAACCTCATTGCAATATTTATTCTTTCATTAATTGCTAACCAGAGTGGATTGCCATCCTCAGAACTCTTTGAAGAGTGTATAAACTATGAGCTCACCACCATGAAGAGTGTTTGACTTAAGAGAGATGACCAAATTGACCATCTTCTTATTAAAATGCTGGCATTATTAATACAACTATTAAATTACCCAGAAACTGTCTCCTAGAACCTAAAAAAACTTTTATTTTTCTTTTTAATTTGTTTATTAATTTTGACATTTACCCTTGTAATATTTTTATTTTCTTGGAACTTTTCAAATTGTCACAGGATCAACTACAGCTTATGAAAACCCGAAGGACCAAGTAAATGAAGAATTTCAAGTTAGACTTTTGCCATAATCAACAGATATTCCATTGGCAGAGAGATGAAATCAGAGTCATAAAGCTGTGGAAAACTGAGATGCATTGAAGACCTGTTCACTGATCAGCAAGCTCCTGAATTCTGTCCAGAGCTAGACTGATGATTGCTTTTGTGATTGGTGGCATCTCCTTGCCAGTGAGCAGTTGCTCATTGTGGAAAAGCTGGTAATGGGTTCCAGTAGGAGCTTTCTCAATAATAGTTCTAACTAGACCTACCAACATGATCCCAGGGAAAATTCATTGAAGAAGAGGTTGAAAACCATTTGCCAATGGTCTGTCACTTGCTATCTGACCGTCAGGCTGGATGTTCTAAGCATTACAGCTCCCAGGAGGCATTGCCACTAAAGATAACAATATGGATAGTCCATGTGGCCATTATGTACACATGATGAAAGTCCACTAGATGCTACTAGGCTAAGAAGTGGAGTATCAGGAGACATTTTCCTTAAAGAAAGGAGTGAGTCCCAAGAGAAGAATGGGGGAAAAAGAATTTTAGAAAAGGATATTGTTTACTGAAAGATTTGATTAAGTGCTGATAAAGTATCCATCTTTTAGCTAAATCTAGAAGAGATTTTAGACTTGAGAATTTTTTTCCTTTAATATTTTCAGTTGAATTAAAGAGAAGGTTTTTAAATATTTGCTTCCATATCCAGCCATTAGGTCTCTTAAATCATAGCCACACTATTGTTCATTATAGTCATGTCCTGCCCTATGTGTCCCCATTTGGAACTTTCTTGGCAGATAACTGGAGAGGTTGGCTATCCAGTTTTACAGATAAAGGAACTGAGGCAAACAGGGTTAAGAGACTTGATCAGTCACAAAGCCAATAAGTATCTGAGGCCAGATTTGAATAGGCAGGTCTGACTCCTTAGTTTAAGGAAAGAGTTTATAGGTCAAGAAGGAAAGCAAAGCTTCTGGAAAATGGACTGAAAGATACCTAAAGAGACTTAGAGAAAGGCTTCAGGCTGGTTGGATCATCTCCTTCCATCATGAGAAATGTTTGTCCCCCTCCCCTCCACTTCTCCCACCATTTAGTTGCCTATAGACACATTGTCAGTACAATATGCATGTGGAAAGGATGGACTTTTGCTGCAGAGAGCATCTTAGGACCAAGGCTGTGAAGTCATGTAGATTATGGGTGCTAGGTGGTCA
Source organism: Sarcophilus harrisii (assembly GCF_902635505.1). Taxonomy (NCBI): domain Eukaryota; kingdom Metazoa; phylum Chordata; class Mammalia; order Dasyuromorphia; family Dasyuridae; genus Sarcophilus; species Sarcophilus harrisii. The sequence goes on along the minus strand of NC_045427.1, from coordinate 616,950,441 downwards.
GCCCCCATCCTACCTATTATTTTTCAAGATCAGCTTCACAGCCACCCTCTGTCCTGAGGGCCTCTATTCAATTGGAAGTTGGAAAGGTCTTTGCAGAACCTCCATTTAAAGCCCATACAATGACCAATCATGGCCCCTCCTTCTTTTTGGAGGGTAAAGATCTCCTTACAGAACCTTCATTTCTGGGGGTGCCCTGATCAGCCCTTTTCACCTTCTTTTCACACAGCAGCAGCTCTCCTTTGGGCTTTTTAGCCCTGCTCATTTGTGAGATGGAATAATAATAATAATAATAAAACTTGCCTCCCTGACTTGGGAGAATATTTGTAGTGTTTTGTGAATCATAATTATGTATTATTATTATTAATTAGCTTAGTCTCCTCAAGTTGCATAAGGAATCAGACTTTCATAGTCACACACAGCTTAAATGAGTCAGAGGCAGTATTTGAACACAGGCCCTCTATAGAATTGCAGTTAGTATTCTTTCTTTTTATGCTTATATAAGTTGATGCTTAATAAATGTTTATTGTACTCTCTCTGTCTTACTAAGAAGATCCTTCCATCTTACAAAGAAATCCCTTTGACCTTCCTCTGATAGGGGAGTAAACGAGTTTGCCAGAACGCCACTATTGGGGAGATCACTAGCTCTTAAGGTAGCCCATTCCATTTTTTGCATAGTGGTTTTTTTTAGAAACCACTCATATGGAATAGAAACCTGAATCCTTCTTCCTGCTGCTAGTACTCACTGCTCTCTGGAACCAAATAGAACAAATCTTATACTGCTTCTCATGACATATACAGCAAATGATTGAAAGATAGTAATTATGGAGGAAATGTAGAGTTCAAGTTAAATATGCCAAACTCCTTTATCCAGTTCTTCAGCACCATAGTCTCTAGTCCTGCTATCCATGGTACCTCTGGGTTGGGAGGATCTGACGATAATTTTCCTTTATCTTTTTTTTTTTTTTTCTTTTGTTCAGGACTATTCCCTGGTAGACCCAGTGAAAAAATTTAATATCTACCACCACCTTCCCAGTTCCTCAAGGAAGTTATCCCAATCTTCCTCCCTCCCCTATCCTGAAGAGACTCTGTTACCCTAGAATAGGAAGGATTGGATTACGAAGGGGCTGAGGCAGGGAGAGGAGGATCTGCAGTGTAAGGAGGTGGCCCATGCTGAGCCAAAGGGAGTAAGCTGTAATAGGAAAATGTTAGGCAGAACTCATGATAAACTGTCTGGGGAGGGCATTTTGGAGTGGAAGGGGGGAGGAGGCTTCTCAGTGCCCCTCAAGTCATAGCCAGCAAGTCACTTTCCAGTTTTTCCTATCAAGGCAGTGAGATCCATTAACTGGTTCTGTCAGCCCCAAGCCTGTGTGAGATATAAATGTCCTTCCCATCTCCCCCCCTCCCTCCCCTTCTTTATCTCTGCTCCTTTCCACACAGGATCCCATAACCGTGGATCTGCCTAGAAAGGGATACAGGAATTCTGCAGTTTATGCCCAAAGGCTCAGGTGAGGAGTGTAATCACCAGGCAGGAGGGGACGGTCAAGCCCGCTTTCTTATTTTGGTTCTCCCCCCCTTCAGATTGTAGCACTCAGTAAAGAAGATACCAGATTTCAGCTACAGATGTGAATTGTGCAAGTGGGAAGAGAAAATAGGCTGGGGAGGGGGAGAAAGACAGGCTTAGGAAGCCTCCTTATCTCTCAGCAGGCAGCTGTTCTCAAGCTGGAGGCAAGCTACTTATCAGCCCGGGGCCCACACTGATTCCTTGGCTTTCTCCGAAGCTTCTGTAATTGAATATTAATTTCCAGCAGTGAGTTTGGGCTTGTTCCCTCCCCCTCCCTTCATCCAGACGTAGTCCTCGGCCCTTCTGGGCACAAAGGGGTTTGAGGCAGGATTTAAGGGTGGAGGCTGGGCAAGATATTTTCTCTAGTTCCACCAGAGAGAAGGCTTTGTGTGAATACAGAGGCAGGAGGCTGGTCTTGTTGGTCTGCAAGGGAAATGGAGGATCCAAAGGATACCTTGATCCCTAGGGGAAAGGGAAGGAGAACAAAACAAAAGAAGCCCTTTTCAGAAGAGGCTGGGAGTCTGACTTCAGGGAGGCTGTTTTAGGCCTTCCAGGGACTTACTTAACAAGGAATGGGAAGAATCGTAGAGGTTCGGGGTAGAGTGGATTGGGGGGATGAGTGAGGGGAGAACCAGAAGCTTGCTAGAGCTATTGCTCTGACTTCTCTTCCCTCCTAGGGGTGAACTATTTTCATTTCCAAGTTCAGCCCTTCAGTTACTAACATTGGGAATGGGGGTAGGGAAGACACTGGAAGCAAAATCCAGAGAATTTGTGAGACATCTAGAATAGGCTTTGGTTGCCATTTAATTTTTGTTCAGGCACTCAGTGCCTTCTGCATTGGACAACTAGGGAGGGGCAGGTGTTCAGAACTGGATGGGAAGCAGGATTATCCCTTAGGCTTCTTTACCAAGCATCTCTCACAAGTACCCTCCCTCTACCCCCAGCCTGGACCAGTCATCACCTTTCTTGGAAGTAGAGGCAGAAATCCTTGTTTTAAAAGGCAGCAGGATACACCAATTCACTAAGCCTCCAAGTCTGCAAGGCTTCCCCCCAGAAAGAATACTATGCCCGAGAGGCAGATCTCCCTTTTATCTACTTCCCGAGGCTTGGAGATGGGGGTAACACCCTGTGAAAGATGAGAAGGAAGGAGGGGGGCGAGAAAAATCATCCCAGAGCAAACACCCCTATCTTCTTGTTTATGTGTTTTATTCCAAAGGAGCTAGGAGCCACAAGTCACTGGAGCTACCATTAATAACACTGACAGTGTCTCTCTGGGGTGATTGAAGGGGCTCCCAGATGAAGGTGTTACTGCAGCCAGCCATACCACACATTATTCTCAGGGCCCAGCTCCTCTAACTGCCTACCCATCCTCCCCCCACCCCCTTCTTCCCTCCCTCCTAATGTCTCTCTCAAAGCTCAGTGTCTCCCAGCTCAGCTTTTTAGGGACTTGCTGCATGAAGCAAGGATTTTCACCAACTTCAGGACTAGTCAGGAAAAAGAGACCCCCCACCCCCCCAAAAAAATCTGATTTCTAGGTTTCTCTTTATAAACTCTTCCTTTGACATGATATGCGTTGGGTTAGGGGATTGCCTTTTCCTTTTAGGGATGGGCAAAACTTGGAGATCCTGGGAGCCTGCATAACACCCCACCTTTTACCTAACCTAACCTTCCCTCAATCGATGGCTCTTCATTAGAGTTAATACTCATTCATCCTGCTCTTCTCTCCCACCCCCACCCTCATCCCCTATCCTGAATCTAGGGTTAGAAAGAACTCTCTTCTCCTTCCAAACCTATGGTGTGATTTCAGGATCTCTTTACAAAGGAAACAGACTATAAAGAAAGTAAAGTATGGATGTGGGGAATGATCCCTTTCTCCCCTCCAATGTGTCAGGCTTCCTGTCAGATTTCTTCTATGCATCCTTTCCGTGTGTCCTGATCTCCGGTTCTCCCCTCTCTCCCTCACTACCTTACCTTTAACTCCCCAAAAGACCCACACAGAGAATCCAGACTAAGAGATCTCTCTTGGAACCTCTCAGGAATTCATCTCCCATTGATTTGTGGAGCTTTCTGAGTCTAGGGAGACTGTATCGGGAAACAGAATTAAGTGTCGGGTGGGGTTGGGAGTGTCAGTTGGGTGGCCCGAAGTCCAGCCCCGAGATCAGACACAAATGGGGACACAGCCTGGGACAGAAGAAATGTCCTCAACTATCTTCGGGATTCTCAAGAATTCCTGTTCTACCTTCACAAGAACCACTCCTGCAACAACGCCCTTCCCTCCCCCTTCCCCTTCCCCACCTAGGTCTGAAGTAGGAATGGCTCCGTGGAGGGGGGGGGGGGGGGGGCAGAACCCACACCTGATGGCCAGATCCCATTTCCCCGCCAGGAGACTAGGGTGTCTTTCCCAAGGTGGGCATCTTCCACGCATTTCGGCAGGACACTCCAGCGGGTCCACCGGAGAAGGGAGCGGGAAGCAGGGAGGCTGGAACTGAAGTCAGAGGGACTAAAGGCAGGCTTCCAGGCTGGCAGCGGCTGTTTCGAGGCTCCGCTAATTGGTTTTCAACACTCTGAAGATCGCATTTAGGACGGCGAAGGGGAAAGGGGTCCACTCCAAACGCAGAGCTTTTCTCTCTCTTTTCAGGGAGAGGCGACTGATAGTGCAGGGTCATTCCGGGGCATGGTCCGAGAAAGGACAGTGATGAGGGTCGAGTCAGAAAAACTGCGTTTGAGGAAAGGGGAGCCTGCCCACCGTGCTGATCTTAAGGAGAAGGGTGACTCCCGCAGCAAAGAGTTCTCAGCCGGCTCCGTCCCAGCTCCCCTCCCCCTCTGCACCCGGCCTTTCGCGGCCCTGCAGCCTCTTACTCGCCCTCTCCTCGGCCGCGGGCGAGCCGGGGCCCCTCTTCAGTCCGGGGGCAGCAGGCGGCGCTGGCGCCAGCGCCGGCGCCCAGATCTGCGCGTCGGGCCGGGGCTCTGGGGGCTGGTAGCCGGGCTGCCCGGGGTCCAGGGCGTCCTTGGAGAGCAGAATGGAGACGGCGGGCACGTTCTTGTGCACGCTGAGGCTGGGGCCCGGGCAGCCGGGGGGCGGCGGGCGGCTCTCCCACACCTCCCGTAAGCTCCGGTAGCGCAGCCGGGTGACCTGGTGCAGGCCGGCCAGCCGCCGCTTGAGAATTTCCACGCAGGTGACAGTCTTGGTGACGGCGCGGCCACAGCCGCTGAACACTATGGTGCGAGTGGCCGGCTGCTCCATGCGCGCCGCGGCGAAGCCCAGCAAGTTGCGGATCTTACTGCCCTCCTTCACCTTCATCTCCACGGCTCCGGGGGCCAGATCGGCGAAGGGCCCGAGGCTCTCCGCCTCAGTGTCCGCCTCTTCCGTGCGCACCTTCTTGAAGTTCTCCATGCGCGGCCGGGGAGCAGCGTGGAAAAGAAGCAGGCTCTACCGGGGCCCTCCATGGGCCAGCCGCCTGCCCTAGTCACCGGGGGGGACCCTGGCAGCACCAGGATGCCCGCCGGACTCCCCGGCCCATCGTCTCCCCGCCCCTCCCCCTACCGGACACCCCCGGATCGGGGTAGGGGCGCCCACGGGGACCGTCTGGACGCAAGAGTCCCGGGGCCTCTTCTCAAAGGCTCAGTCTCGGGGCCAGACGGGGCGGACAAATCTCTCCCTCCCTCCCCAAACCGCTAGCTCCCAGCTGGCCCAGAGTCTGTCCGGTCCACTACATCCCGGCTCCTCTTTCGAGACTTGGAGACTGCCCAGGAGCCCAGCTCCTTTCACCGCTGGAGCTGTCCCTCCCTCAGCCCCGCCTTGGTCCCGCCCCCGCCGTTTCTCAATCTCCCCCCAACCCCCCCCCCCCCCCACTCCCACCCTAGACCTAGAGTTCTCTCTCAGTTGTTCCCATCTGGTGAAAGGGAATGGGAGAGAGGGGAAAGGGAAAGGGAGAGGGGGGAAGGGGACAGGAAGAGAGAGGGAGCCGAGGCAGGGACAGAAAAGCTCCTAGATGGGAGTTGTGTTCCCTCAGATCGGAGCTCTGTGCCTTCCCGAAGCCCGCGGCTGCCTGCGTTCTCCCAGCCCTCTCAGTTGCCGAATTCTCTCTAGCTCAAGGACGGGATCTGCTCTCGTCAGCAAAGTGCAGGCGGCGAGGCAGCGGCGTGGCTCTCCCCAGCTGACGGCCTCCTCCTTCCCAGCTCAGCCTGGTGGGGAAGGGGGTGGGTGGGGGAGGGGAAGTTCAAGAGAGGCTCCCTAGGGACCGGAGTTCTCCACTCTCCTGCGCCCACATCCCTAGCAAGCAAAGATAGAAGGGAGTTGATCAGTGTGAGAACCCCGAACCCTGTACTTCAGTCTCGCCGCACTTTGGAATCCTTAAATTGGCTCCATCAGTTAGTTAGCCGTTCAGTGCTGGGTTGAGCACTTCACCTTTCTGAGTCTCAGTTTCTTCATCTGCGAAATGGAGATAATCGCGCTGGTACCGCCTTCTATAGCTCAAAATGCTACAGAAATACAACCTGTGCGAGGATCCTGTCCTTGGAAAATTGGCTTTCGGGATGATGGGAGAGTGACCTAAAAGCTAACTCTAAGCCCAGCCTGTGGCTTTACGTGGTGATTTGGAGGCGTCTCTGTAAGGTCTCCTCACCACCCCAGGTCCCCTCATCTGAAAAGTCACTATTCCTTTCATAAAAGACTATATCAAAGTCGTGTATAAGTGGGAAAGGAAACAAGCAGGTGGCAGGCAGGTGATCAACGATGGACTTCCGGAGTGTTACTGGAATGGCTTGTGGGATGGTGGAGAAACGAGGGAAGGACATAAAGAAGACTCGCAAGTGATAACAAAGTGGGGAGGGGGAGTGGAGACAATGAAAAAATCACAGCTCTAAGGTAACCCTTGGGTTATGGCACTATATGTTACTAAGCAGCATCTTCTAACTACTCAAACCCTCACAGACCATTAACCCCGAGCATGAGTTTCTTACAGTCTTTCCAAGCACCCTTTTTTGGATAAGATTTTTTTTAATAAGAAAAAAGAAGGGAATGAGAGGTTCAAAGAACGGCATAACCCCTTTCTAGGGTAGACACAGACAAGAGAAGGCAAGAAGAACCTCTGGGGTAGGGAGGTCATGGAAGATTAAATAAAATAATATTTGTTTTTCAGCAAGGTGATTTAGGCTAGTTCCAATGGTCTTGTGATGGAGAGAGAAAACGGCATCTAAAGAGAGGAGTTTGGGAACTGAGTGTGGATCACAACTTGGTATTTTCACTTTGTTGTTGTTGTTGTTGTTTGCTTGCATTTTGTTTTCTTTCTCATTTTTTCCCCTTTTTGATAAGATTTTTCTTGTGCAACATGATAATTGTGGAAATATTTATGGAAGAATTCTAAGAGTAACAGATATTGGATTACTTGGCGTCTAGGGGAAGGGTGGGAGGGAGGAAAAAATTGGGAACACAAGATTTTGCTAGGGTGAATGTTAAAAACTATGCATATGTTTTGAAAATAAAAAGCTTTAAAAATATTTGTTTTTTTAAAAGGCACATAGCATAGTATCTGGCCTATAATAGTCCTATATAAATGCTTATTCCCTTCTTGTCTGACCTTTTTAACTTCCCAGGCTTGCTAAGGAGGCAGCTAGTCCAAGCAGTACATCCTCCCCACCTCCTGTTTCTCCCCCCCAGGAATCAATAAGGTAGAACTGAGTACTTTCCTTTAGGAGTATAGATGTGAATGAAAGGGGAAAGCCCAGTTCTGAGAGAAGTACTATTCTCCAGGAGGTTCAGTTTGATGAATTAGACATCCCTCAGGGTGTCCAGCTCTGAGGGTGGGGACTCGGAGTTGACCAGCTTTTTTTCATTTGTTCCTGAGGGAAGAAAAGAGAGAAAAGGGGGGGAGGGAAATCGGTTGGTTTCTCTCCATGTAGGAAAAACCTGGAAGAAGGGAGAGAGGAAAAGAGTGGGACGGGAATGGGACAGATGGAGAGATGAGGGAAGAATGCCCAGAAGGAATGAACATGCAGAGGAAACCCCATTTTCACACTCTCCTGCCCTTCTCCTCTGAAGGGAGTAGCCTGGGGCCCTTAGATAGGGACATGGTCTGACCCCAACAGTGCCCAAAGCCAGCATCCGAAATCTGCTCTCTCTCCAGGGCTGGGGAGTAGGGGTGGGGTTGGGAAGTAGAGGGGAAAGTAGAAAGCTGCAATGAGGGCAGAGCAGCAGGAAGGAAGCAATTTAGTGACCTCTGCAGCCAAGTCAGGAGAAGAAAAACGGCTCCCCTGGAAGGGAAATCTGATCAATATCCACTTACTGAGGTGCAGATTCCCCTGCCCTGTCACTGAAGGGGAAGCGTGCGATAGAATCTGGTCCTGGTGACAGGGCCTGACCCTCTTTCCCCGAGCACTTCTGTAATGGCATGGCTCCATTATGTAACAGTCCTGCTACTTCCTTCCTCTCTCCTCTGCACCACCCCCTTTGGCCCCTTATTCCTCAAGTCACCTTCTTTCTTTTAACCTTTCTTCTCTTTGTCATTTCTCTGTCTTTGTCTCTCTGTCTTTGCCTGCTTGTCTGTCTGTCTGTCTGTCTCTTTTCTTCTTCTCTCTGTCTCTCTCTGTGTGTCTCTCTGTCTCTGTCTCTCTCTCTCCTTTCCCCTTTCCCTCTCTCTCCCTCCCTCTCTCTCATCCTCTTCTCTCTCTTTTTTTCTCTCTTCTCCCTCTCTCTTCCTCCCCCTTTCTGTTTTTCTCTCTCCCCCCTCCTTCTCCTCTTCTCTCTCTCCCCCTTTCTTTCCCCCCTCCTCCCCATCTCTTCTTCTTCTTCTTCTTCTTCTTCTTCTTCTTCTTCCTCCTCCTCCTCCTCTCTCTCCCCTCTCTCCCCTTCTCTCTCCTTCCCTCTTTTCCTTCTCTTCTTCCTTCTCACACCCTCCCTCCCTTCCTTTCTCTCTCTCTCTCTGTCTCACCCCCCTCCTTCCCTCTCTCCCTCTCCTTTGTCTTTCTGTAAAATGTAAAGCAATCTGCAAACTTCAGAGCATTCTATACATGTCAGCACTTATTGCCTGGCTCTTTTTTCAATCTATTTGTCCCTTTCCTCTCTATTTCTTCCCTTCCCGATTTTCCTCCTAGCTCTTTGTCTCTATCTTTACATCTCTCTCCTGCCATTCTCTTTTGGGGCCACTGTTTCTGTCTGTCCATCTCAATTTTTAGCCTTTTCTGGGCAATGAGGTAGAGTGGAAAGATCCCTATCTTTGGAGTCAGGAACCTAGCTTCAAATATCAGCTCTGCTATTTGCTATAGGGATGACCTCGAACAAGTAATTTCACATATCTGAGGCCTTCTTTGGACAATGAGGGGGTTGGACTAGGTCATTTCTATAAAATCTCTTCCAATTTCAGTTCTTATAATCTCCATCTCTGTCTCTGAAGAAGGTACAGCTTGTAATCCTGAGGTCTCCTGACCTTAGGGTGCTATTGTTCTAACAATTTATCTGTCAGTGACTTTAAAGTCTTCTGGCCTTAGGATAGTCCTACAAATATTGGTGACTGCCAGATAAATAATCTGCTGGTCAGTGATAACCAAGTTCCTGAGACAATAGTGAATAGACCATCCCTCAAACCTACTTATAAGCCATAAAATTAGCAAGTACATAACATGAAGATCTTTTCTCTGTAACTTTGGCTTATAAATTTATCTTCTTTCTCCTCATTCTTTGCTGAATACTATTGGAACTTACCTGCTTCAATTGACATTACAATTACAAAAAACTTTGCCCCTTGACTTGGAAATGGGTTCGAACTTGCAAATTCTTTTCAGATACTTCGTGATACTGATCTGGGACCCCAACCTTTTAGAGTCTCTTTCTGAACCTCCTCTTCTCTTATCTTGCCTGTCTTTCCAGAGTGTTGTGAGATAAATTCACCCTTTTGTCAGATTTATGGAAGCAATTTCACAACCATTGAAGGATAGAGGGAGATATATTCTCCATGTGTTAACCCCTGGTCCCAGAGAATTAGCTCTTGCATGGTATTCATCCAGGTCTCTTGGGTAACCTCCCTTAGTTCCACCACAACTACTTCCCCAGTTCTTGACCTTTCTGATTTCTCTCTTCTGTCCTGAAAAATAAGAGCAAGTCAGTAGCTTTGGCTGACCCAGAACAGCAACTTGTTTCTATCCCATGCTTAGTTTTCTCTTGGGTGTGTCTTATTTTCCCTATGGATGAGCTCTTGAATGGTGGAAACTCAAGGCTTTGAGAGAACCTGTCTCTTCTAGTCTCCCTCCAGAGTACATGTGTGTTGAATTAAAAAAAAAAATCCTCCCTGCCATCCATTCAAAGCATCAATGGCATGATCAATGTCCTCCCCCTCTTCACTCCTGCCTTCCCCCATTCCCAACCTACCTTAGTTTAGACACTAGGACATCCTATGGCCAATTTCAGACCTATTGCTGGTAATAACTCATTTCCTCTGGCAGGTTCTTCCTGATGTCCTGTTTTAGCTCGTCTTGCTACACATTTAGTCAGCCTCCTCTCTTTCCCTACTCTGGTGGAGATGTGCATTGAAATGGAAATAAATAAATCCTAGTGGTAACCTTTCAGTTCTATTGACTTCCCAGATAAAGCCAGATTGTTCCCCTCCAGAATGTAATTGGGAGGGAGCAGGGAACAAGGCTTTTATTTTAAAATACATAATCCTTCAGCTCAGTCACAAATATATGTGTACCCCAGAAGAGCATTCTGCATTGCTAGTTAGGAGACCTGGATTCTAGTTAAACTCCTCTAGACTTCCTCACTATTTGACTTTGGACAACAAATTTCTTTTTCCTGGTCTCAGTTTCCTCATCAATAAAATGGGACTAGATAAAATGACTTCTGAGGTCCTTTTCAGAGATCATATGCTAGGCTCCCAGTAGCCATGTCCTCATGTCTTTCATCCCAAACACATACTGATGAGGGCTGAGGGTACAGAAATTAGGCAGGAAGGGTGAGGTTCAGTGTTCTCCAAGGCCAGAGTTCTGGAGAAAGAATTTCACTAAACCAAAAGGCTATGGCAAAAAAAAGCTTTATTGTTAAAGAAACACTAAGAGGGATTCTCTTAGAGGGCATATCATTCTCAGAAGTGATCTGCAAAGAGTCATTTTCTGAAGACCCATTTTATGCATGAGTCTAAGGAAAGTCTCCAGTGGATGTGAAATCTTGCCGGAGCTCCTGACTTCCCCCAAGAAAGCTTATCTTGCTCCAGAGCATGCAAGACCATTTGGGTTTGTAGATCAAAGGAGACATTTTGTTGATGATTTTACATAATTTTACAGGGCTGACTCAGATCAAGAAGAGTTTTACTCTCTTCGATACAATGGTGGGGTCACCTGCATGGTGAGGATCAAAGTTTGGGAAAGTCTCAGGACAGCCCCCTCTGGATTGTGCTTCCCAAGGCTTTCAGGATGTCCCAGTCTCTCCTCTTAGGGATGAAAGTAGCCATAGGAAGCATGAGATTTGTTCCAGAATAGGAATTGGAGGTGTATATGAGAGTAGGGATGGGGGATGGGCTCAAAGATGTTTGGACAGAAGCTTTGCTAACACACATTTTTGCTTAATTCTGCTCTTTTGCAGCCCTGCCGGGCTGCTTCTTCCATTGTATGCCTCTGATTGGGCATTTAAATCCAAGCCAGTGTGTACCATCTAATCACCGCTTAACCAGCTCTCCTCACACAGTTTCCTAAATGGGGAAGATGAGGAGGCAATCATGTTAAATAGTTTCCACATCAGTAACACTGATTGGTACAGAACAACCTTCATCTCAGCCAGGCTGGGTGGAAGCGGGGGGAGCCGAGAAGGAGGGAGGGTTGAAAAGGCCCCAGACTGCCTCTCACTCCCTCCCAGCCTCTCTCCCAGCTCCCACTGCAGTACTTAAAATGTAAATGAATTTCATTATTAGCAGCTCCATCACTAATTACCATCTGAAGCCATTCATTACCATGTCAGCTTATTTGTTGGAGGACAACAGAGCGGTTCATTGGTACCGCACAGTGGAAATGGGGGCATGAGCTCATACACATGGAGAGGAGACAGGAAGTGAGGGGAAAAGAAAGAAGAGGCTGTCTTGGGGCATTGAGCGGGGGACTGTAGGACCTGGAGGGGAAAGGAGAGAGTGCAGAAAAGGAAAAACTGGCTGAGGAACGAAGGAAAAGGAACAGAAGAGGAAAAGAAGGGAGGACAAGAAATGGAGGAAAAGAAAGAATAGAAGGATCAAAGCAAGAGAGATTAGGAGAGAAGAAAGGGTAAAGGGCAAAATGAGAAAAAGAAAGAAATTTAGAATAAAAGCTTTAGAAGGAATAGGAAAATGGGAGAAAAAAGGTTTAGAGAAGAACAGGAAGAGGGAACAGAGATAGGGAGAGAGGCAACAGCTGTCAGTCATAGCATTTATAGAGCATCTGCTGTGAATGGTTTTGTTTCCCACCTGGGGCAGGGCCAACACGTGCCAATGATTAGGCAATCCTCCAGGGGTTCTGGGGGCTATGACAGTTGGAAGGAGAGCAAACATAAACCAAAAGTTCAGTCTGGGTTCAGAATCTGCCGAATGCCAGCATCCAAATTTGAGAGAGGCAGAAAGACTTCAGGGCAGAAATTCAGAGCTGAGGGAGACCAAATAAGATTAGGAAGCTGAAATTCAGAGAGAGCCAGGGAGATGACCATTTTTCTGCTTCAATCTGATTCTCCAAAAGCCAGATTTAAAGAAAAAAAAAACTGTCCTGATTTGCATTCTCTGACTCCTTTGCTACTCATAGTCCAGTTCTAGTTTAGTGAGATGGCTTTGGTGGAAGAGTCCTTCTAATCTGGGGATGTGTTCATGTCCTCCCTTCATACTCTCACCGACACCATTCCATCTATGAGTCAATGACAACCTGAACAATGTACTTTCCCTGTTCATCCACAATAAATATGTCGGATAAGGATTTAGTTTACTTTAATTGGTTTAATCTGGGATTGAGATTAACCCCTTATAAGAAAAAAATAACAACAAACAACCAACTGTTATGGATGATTGTCCACTAGACTAACTACTCAAATGATAAAGAAGGAATTTCCCAGGTAGAGATGTATTAATGCTCAACAACTTGCTCTCAGAAAAAAAAAAGAACACATGCTGAACTTTAAAGTTTAATCAGCATTATTAACATTTCCCCATCACTTTCTTTAATCTATGGAATCCACAAAACAAGAAATTAAGTTGTGACTTATAGCATTTGCTGATTTCTGAGGTATAAGCTCTTGCCTTGAAAATTTAACAATGGGCTCTCTCAAGATGGCTCCAGCTGGCTCCAGTACATCTGTGCCAGGGGTGTGACAGTGGCGATCCCATTTTGTTTGTATAACTCTTTGGTTGCTTTTAAGGTGAACTGTATTCTGAGGATATTGATTGAAAGGGATATAATATATGGAGTAAGTACAAAGGAAAAAGAAAAACACAAATAATATAGGAGAGCATGTCCTGGGAAGAGGGAATTGTCAAATTTCTCTCTCTGCTCCCTCCCCTTTCCCTAGACAGCAAGTAATTCAATATAAGTTAAATATGTGCAATTCTTCTACACATATATTCACATTTATCATGTTGCCCAAGAATAATCAAGATAAAATGGGGAAAAATGAGAAAGAATAAAGCAAGCAAATAACAACAACAAAAGATGAAAATACTATGTTGTGTTCCTCATTCAGTTCCCATAGTTCTCTCTCTCTGAATGCAGATGGCTCTCTACATCACAGATCTATTGGAATTAGTCTGAATTACCTCATTGTTGAAAAGAACCAGGTCCATCACAGTTGATCATTGCATAATCTTGTTGCTGTGTATGATGGTCTCCTGATTCTACTCAATTCATTTAGCATCAGTTCATGTAAGTCCCTGAAATCCTCCTGCTGATCATTTCTTATAGAAAATAAAATTCCATAGCATTCATATCATAACTCATTTGGCCATTAGCCAACAGATGGACATTCATTCAGTTTTCAGTACCTTGCCACTACAAAAAGGACTGCTACAAACATTTTTGCACATGTGGGTCCTTTTCTTTTTAAAAAGATTTTCTTATTCTAAACTGAAATATCAACAAAATGAACATCTTGGTCAAAGGATATGAACAAACAATTTTTCAGACAAAAAAATTAAAGGCATTTCTAGTCATATGAAAAAATGCTCTAATTCACTATTAATGAGAAAAATGAAAAATAAGACAACTCTGAGGTAGCACTTCACACCTCTCAGTTTGGCTAAGATGATAGTAAAGGATAATGATAAATGTTGGGAGGGATGTGGGAAAACTGGGACACTAATACATTGTTGGTGGAGTTATGAAACCATCCAACCATTCTAGAGAACCATTTGGAACTATGACCAAAGGACTATAAAGATGTACATAGCCTTTGATCCAGCAATGTCTCTACTGGGCCTACATCCCAAAGAGATCATAAAAAAGGAAAAAGGACCCACATGTGCAAAAAATGTTTGCAGCACTTCTTTTTGTGGCAGCAAAGAATTGGAAAACGAGTGGATGCCCATTAATTGGGGAATGACTGAATAAGTTATGTGTATAAAAAGAATGGAATATTATTGTTCTATAAGAAATGATGAGCTGGTTAATTTCAGAAAAAACCTGGAAAGGCTCACAGGAACTGATGCTAAGTGAAGTGAACAGAACCAAAAGAACATTGTACATAGAGCAACAAGAAGATTACACGATGATCAATTCTGATGGATGTGGCTCTTTTCTATAATGAGATGATTCGAGACAACTCCAATAAACTTGGGTATAAAGTACTATTTGTATCCAAAGGGAGAACTATGGGGACTGATTATGGATTGTAAAGCACTGAAACTCTTTGAGTTTATACACTGATGTCGGACAACTGGACACTTAAGGTTAACTACCAATAGGACAATACTCTATTAACATATGCTTGGAAAATGGCCCTTCCTACAATCCTATTCTGGCTCAATAGTTGGTGTATACAGAGAATTATAGGAGGGACTAGGGGGTGGTGTAAGACTAGCCAGAGTCTCTTTGGCAGTAGATGAGGAAGAAGGAAGGTTGTGGAGATTTTGCTTTCATCCAATTCACTTCTACCATTAAAGACCAAGGACTTTTGCTTATCCTGATTCCAGCTGATTCTAAAGTATCCAGGGTGCTAACATGGTCACCACAGTAGATTGAAGGTATTTTCACCTTTTCTTGTTATTTTTTTCACATTTGATCTGATTTTTCTTGTATGGCATGATGCATATGGAAATATGTTTATGATCTTTGTTGCATATCTTTAACCTATTTCAGATTATTTCTTGCCTAGTAGAGGGGGAAGAAGGGGAAAAAAAGAGAAAAATATGGAATACAAGGTTTTGCAAAGGTGAATGCTGAAAACTCTCTTTGCATGCATTTGGAAAAATAAAATGCATTAAAAAACAACAAAGAACATTTTAATACATAAAGAAGAATAAAAAAAAGAAATCATTTATTTCTGTTCTCTAAAGTTTGTAAGAGCATATTCAATTTAAGATGACAGCAATGAAATTGCCTAGTTTGTGTCTACCTTGTGAATTTTTACATTTTCTTTTGGAAATTTTAAAATGTTTTACTGATGTTCTTTCCCCTTTTTTACATCTCTATTATCACTCTCAACTCATCTTACTCTCAAAACAAATGAGTCCAGGCAAGCAAAACACATAGGCTATGTTGAAAACTGTCCATCTTCCTTTGTACCTCGAGTCCATTAGCTTTCTGCCAAGAGTTGGGGAACCATGCTTTATCAGCATCAGTCAGTTGAAGTCCTAATTTGTCACTGGCTTGGTCAGAACTATATAGTATTTCAAAGTTTCAGTCTCCTTGTAAAGTATACAAGTTAATTTTCGAAGCTTATGGGGAAGAATGATAGAAAGTTATAGACTGTACAGAATCACAAAGAAATAAAAGGCAATAAAAAGGGAAATAGACTTATAATGTGAGACCCAGCTAAAATAGTTGACTGAGAACATTTATAAATGGAACAAGAAGGATAACAGATGTCTGTGAAATAAACTCAGCTGTGTCATGATAGTTGCCTCTTCTCATCCCTAATTGAAGAATCATACTCCTACCCCTTTTACTCTATTGTTTTGGTGGCCAATATAATATAACAAAAGTGGAAATGGTTCTGACAAGGATGATATAGTGATGAATGACTGGACTTGATCAAATGCACATAGCAGAAAATTGTGTTGGAGGCAACACAGTTCTAAAGACACCACTAAAGGGAAGGTGAGTTGTGAGAGAAAACCCTGACAGAGCTTACCAAGAAGAGAAGAGGATGCTTATTCCTTAAGGCTCTTCATACATATGTAGACACAAAGCCAGCCCAGTCCAGCTCAGTTCAGCTAGACAGACACCCTTTGTTGTTATTGTTCAGTCATTTTATTCATGCCTGACTCTTTAGGATCCCATTTTGGGGTTTTCTTGGTAACAATGCTGGAGTAGTTTTGCCATTTGCTTCTCCAGCTCATTTTACAAATTATGGATTGTTTCTATGATTTGTTGTTTGACCTACTTATTCATTAGAATTAGATTATTTAATTTCCAATTGATTTTTTAGTCTATCTTTCCCTGGCCCTTTATTGAATATAATTTTTATTGCATTATGGTCTAAAAAGGAAACATTTACTGTTTCTGTTACTGTTTCTGCCTTTCTGCATTTGATTGTCAGGTTTTTAATGTTTTACTACATGAACAATTTTTTGTGTAGGTGCCAAGGTATATTCCTTTCTGTGATTAACAGTTTTCTCTAGAGGTCTATCATATCTAGGTTTTCTAGGATCCTATTAACCTCCCTAGTTTCTTTCTTGTTTCTTTCATGGTTAGAGTTGTCTGATTCTGAGAGGGGAAGGTTGAAGTCTCCCACTAGAGATGTTTTGCTGTCTATTTCTTCTTTGCTTAAAATCTTCTCTAGGAATTTGCCTGCTCTACCACCTGGTGCATATATATTTAGTATCATTACTACTTCATTATTTTATCATACTTTTTATCAAGATCTGCTTTCCTTCCTTATCTCTTTTAATAAGATCTATTTTTAATTTTGCTTTATTTGAGATCAGAATTACTATCCCTGCTTTTTTTTTTTTTTTTACTTCAGCTGAAGCATAATAAATTATGTTTCAGGCTTTTACCTTTACTTTATATGTGTCTCTCTGTGTCAAATGTGTTTCTTGTAAACAACATATTGTATTCTGTTTTTTTAATCTACTCTGCTACTTGCTTCTGTTTTATGGGAGAGTTTATCCCATTCACATTATGATTACCAGCTGTGTATTTCCCTCCATCCTATTTTATCCCCCGTATATACTTTTATTCTCTCTTTTCACCCTATCTTTAGTAACATGATTTTTTACCCACCCCACCTTCTACCTTATCTCTTATCCTCTTTCCCCCTTCTCTTAGTAGAGTTTTTTTTTTTTTTTTAACTCTATCTACCCACTACCTTCTCTTCAAGAGTTATAGAAATTGTTTTCCCACCTAGGAATGTAAACAGTTTAACCTTTAAATATATATTTTCCCCCTGTTTGTATTTCTATATAGTTCTCTTGATTCCTATGTTTGTAGATTACATTTTTTGTTTAGTTCTGGGTTTTTTTGGTAGAAATGATTGAGTCTCTTACTTCATTGAAGCTCCATCTCCTCCCCTGAAGATGATGCTGAATCTTGCTGGATAGGAATTCTTGCTTATAACCTAAGCAAGGTTTGCCTTCTAAAATATAGTATTTCAGGCCCTCTGATCCTTTATTATAGAAGCTGCCAGATGTTGGATAATCCCGACTGTTGCTCCTTGATATTTGAATTGTTTTTGTCTGGCAGTTTGTGGTATTTTTTTCTTGAGATTATAATTTTGGAATTTTGCAACAACATTCCTTGGGGTTTTCCTTGGGGTTTCTCTTTCCAGAGGTTTGATGGATTCTTTCAATGAGTATTTTTCTCTTTGTTTCTAGAATATTGGAGCAGTTTTCCTTAATGACTTCTTGTAGAATGCTATCCAGGCTCTATTTTTGATCATGGCCTTTAGGTGAGTCAATAATTTTTAAACTGTCTTTCTGGATTTATTTTCCAAGTTGGCTATTTTGCCAATGAGGTATTTTATATTTTCTTCCATTTTTTCATTCTTTTTAGTTTGTTTAATTGGTTCTTGCTGTCTCACCAGCTCATTTTACAAATGAGAAAACTGAGGCAAAAAGGGTTAAGTGACTTGCTTAGGGTCACACAGCATCTGAGATCAGGTCTGAATTTAGGTCTTCCTGATTCTAGGCCCTTCACTCTATCCATTGTGCCACCAATCTACCCTCCTTCAAATTTTCAGGAACTGATAAGGTTGAGAATGTGAAAAAATTCTTTCATCTATGGACATGGGCAACCAAAAAGAGAAGATGGAGATAAAGAGATTGTGACAAACTCAGGAAAGTTTCTTCTGAACCACTTTCCTTGAAGTATAAGAACAGCATTGACTGTTGAGGTCTGTGACTGTGGAGGACACTTGCAGAAGCATAGTAGGGACCAGGGTCACAGAAGACCTACTTTTACATATTCATAATTATAAGTAAGGAAGTGGGAATCAAGGCTGCATTTTTTCCTTCATTACTCTGGCCTTCTCAATGTTATCATTAATTGGAGTTTTCCAGGAGGCACAGCAGCTGAAGCCTAGTCATAGCAAGGAGGTTCATGACAAAAAGAAAGGCCTTTAATACATTAAAATATTATATTAGCACTTTTCTTAGTGGCAAAAAATTAGTGCTCAGAAATTGGGAAATGGTTAAACAAATGTGAAAGATATAAGTGACACAAAACAAAGTGAGCAGAATGAGGAAATTGATATACAAAATGGCTACAGTAATATAAATGAAAACAAAACAAACCACCTATAATCTGAATACTATGTAATCTTGATGACTAAACAGTCCTAAAGAAGAAAGGAGAAAAGATATTCGCTTTTTTGTGGGGAATGGGACTTTACATGTGGCTAATTGAACATACCTCAGGCCTGAATAATGTGCTTTTTGCTTGTTAATGTTATTTTTACTTTATTCTTTGAAGAAACTGAAGAAGAAGGGAATTAATTCAAAAATGAAAGAACAAAGAAGTCAGAGATTGAGGAAGCTTCAACTGGATGGCTAAAACTCCAGTCTAAGTTTGACTACCAATCATGTGGTATCAGTATTCCGTTGCATACTCTTTGATCCAGCAGTGTCACTACTGATTCTGTGTGCCAAAGGAATCATAAAAGAGGGAAAAGGCCCACATCTGCAAATGTGTTTCTTTTTTTGTAGTGACAAGGAAGTGGAAAATGAATGGATACCCATTAATTGAGGAATTGGCTAACTAAGTTGTGGTATTTGAAAATAATGGAATATTATTGTTCTAAAAGAAATGATGAACAGGCTGATTTCAGAAAAGCCTGGAAAGACTTACATGAACTGATGCTAAATGAAAAGAGCAGAACCAGGAGAACATTGTACACAGTAACATAACAATATTGTGTGATAACAATGATAGATTTAGATCTTCTCAGTAATTAAGTGATCCAAGGCAATTCCTATAAACTTTGAATGGAAAATGCCATCCACATGCAGAGAGAGAACCATGGATACTGAATGTGTTGAGGTCAGGAACCAAATGTTGAGGTGTAGACCACATGTTGAATTCTAGATTTGAGGTACCTAAATGAAATTAGGGTTTAGTTAAGGTCTAGTGGCAGGTTTGGGGTACAGGGAGTCAAACAGAGTTCCCCTGCAACCCCCTTGGATTCGGCGCAAGGATACGGCAGTATATGAGGTCTAGTAGCGGCGCAGAATTCCCAATAAAAGCATTTATTGGCCCGGAGAGCTAGATTGATAAAAGAGGTTTATTATTGAGTTTAGAAGTAGGAGATAGATAAAGGTAGAGACAAGGAGGGCACTGGATAGAGGGTCCAGTGGACAGAAGGTCCTCACATGGCTGCCATGTTTGAAATCTCTGCAGAGAGGGGTTCCCAGTTTGGTCCTTTTAAGTTGGAGACTTAGCTTGAGGGGCTTTGGGGTGTAGCCCCAAAGTTGGCTCAGATCCGGGTGGGGCTGGGACGGGGCTGGGACAGGTCCGATCTTCTATTGGAATTCAAAGGGATCAGGATTTGTGAGTCAAAGGGTAATTTACATTAACTAGGGGGGGGTTGGGAATCAAAGATAGGAATCTTTCCCCCATCAAATGCAGATTGAAACATACTATTTTTGTTGAGGTTCAGAAGGAACCCCAAAAGGTTGGGGGTCACAAACCGGACGCAAGGTGTCTCAAAAGAATTTACAGACTCGAACCTATCTTTAAGTCAAGGGACAAATTTATTATAATTGTAACGCCAATTGAAGCATGCTAAGTTCCAGAAGAATTTAGCAAAGAACCAAGAGAAAGGAGATAGATTTGTAGGATAAGTTAGATCAGATCTGCATGTTACTTATGTGCTAATTATATGGCTTACAGGTAGGTTTTAGGGGTGGTCTATTTACTATTGTCTCAGGAACTTGGTTATCACTGATCAACAGATTATCTATCTGATAGTCAGCAATGTTTATAGGATTATTCTAAGGCCAGAAGACTTTAGAATAATTGACAGATTGTTAGAACAATAACACTCTAAGGTCAGAAGGCCTCAGGATCTTACCTAAGATATGCCTTTCCTAAAGTTTAAGGGAAGAATTATTTTTATATTCTTAGGCCATAAAACTTTTACAATCATTGATGAACAGACTATTAGAACAATAGCACTCTAAAGTGGGGTGGGGGGGAGCAAGGAGGAGGAAGACTTCAGGATCATTGAATCTAAAGCTAAGAAACTTTAGATTCATTGACAGATTGTTAGAACAAAAGGACTCCAAGGTCAGGGGACATTAAAATTATTGCCATATTTCCTCTAGAAGCTTTACCCTATCATTTTCACCTTTTTTTCTGTTTTTTTCCCCTTTCTCATGCTTTTCCCTTCCCCTCCCTGATTTTTCTTATATGGAAACATTAAAAAAATGAATGTTCCTGTATAACCTAAAAAAATAAATAAATAAATAAACCCAAAGACATCAGTTTTTAACATATCTTTAAGATGCATTATTTGTGGAACTGTGAATTGGTCCAACTATTCTCTTTTATTTATTTATTTATTTATTTTTTAATAGCCTTTTATTTACAGGATATATACATGTGTAACTTTACAGCATTAACAATTGCCAAACCTCTTGTTCCAATTTTTCACCTCTTACCCCCCCCACCCCCTCCCCTAGATGGCAGGATGACCAGTAGATGTTAAATATATTAAAATATAAATTAGATACACAATAAGTATACCTGACCAAAACGTTATTTTGCTGTAGAAAAAGAATCAGACTGAAATATTGTACAATTAGCTTGTGAAGGAAATCAAAAATGCAGGTGTGCATAAATATAGGGATTGGGAATTCAATGTAATGGTTTTTAGTCATCTCCCAGTTGGTCCAACTATTCTCAAAAGTAATTTGGGATTATTTTGAAGAAGTGACTGAAATTTCCATAGTCTTTGATCCAGAGATTCTACGCCTGGCCATAGCAAGGAGGTTCATGACAAAAAGAAAGAAAAGTCTTTAATATACTAAACTATTTATAGTAGTACTTTTCATGATGGCAAAAAATTGGAAACAAAGTAGGTGCCCATAAAATGGGGAATGGTTAAACAAATGTGGAAGATATAACTGACACAAAGCAAAGTAAACAGAACAAGGAAAATGATATGAAATGGCTACAATAATATAAATGAAAAGAGAAAACCCAAAACAAACCACCTATAATCTGAATACTGTGTAATCCTGATGACTAAACTTAGTCCTAAAGAAGAAAGTAGAAAAGATATTTGCCTTCCTTCTTTATGGAGTTTGGGACTTTGAATGTGGCAGTACTTTTTGCTTGTTAATCTTTGTTTTGCTGAACTACTTTCCCCCTTCCCTTTTCCTAGTTTATTCTTTGATTCTCAGAGGAGAGGAGAGAAAGGGTATATTCATAAATGAAGATGTGTCAGAATAAAAGAGATTGCTTCTCCTATCCCCAACCCCCTGGCATATGTTGTGTTTCCAGCTACATATGACTCATCATTAGACTGAGTTCTCACAATTGGTTGCTGAACCAGATAAACTGATGAATGGTCGGACCAATTCACAGTTCCATTATGCTTGGTTGGAAAAAAGGTCTCTTCTCTGTGGCAAATTTCTTGGAGGCAGTGCTCCATTTGGGGAGTAGAAGAAAGAAGACACCTTTTCTACATGGGCACAATGTTGGGGGCCTGGGAACCTCAGATCCCCATTCCCCATGTGAAGTATAAACTCAACTATTGAGCTTGCACTGGAGACTCCAGAGAGCTTTGATTATCTCTTTCTGTTTAATTTTCTCTAACATTTACTTTGTAAATACAGATATGTCTTAGATGGCCTGTGAATGCTGTTGACAAGGAGAGGGACTACTTTGAATATATGGGATTACAGAAGGAGCAGGTTTATGACCAGAAAAGGTTCAGCATTTGCTAATGAGGCCCCTGGAAAGAAGATCATACTTCATGTTTTATCAGATTGCTTAGTGCAGGTCAATTGTGAATGGGCTAATCAGCAGCCTTGCAAAAACTGCTTGCATCCCAATAAGGCTGGTATATTAGCCTCCCAGCTGATGGCACTGGATTCAGTTCTAATTATCCTATCATTCTTTATTACTTAGCATTCTTCTCTTTCATGTGTAGGAATAGACAACCTGTTCTAAATGTGACTCATGCTTCAATATTTATACTTTTAAAAAGTACCCCCCCTTTTTTTGGGGGAAAACCTTGGACTTGAGCGAAGAGCTTTCCTCATTGGCAAATAGTTCCCAGGATATGAGTATTTGGAGCAATTTGGGGGGGGGATGTAGAGCAGACTGAGTCAGCCCTAATCTACTCAGCTCATACATTGAAAACACATGTCTCAGGGTCAGTAAAAGGCACGTCTTTGTTTAAATTTGAATCTATGTGTTGCTTCCCCATTTGCTGTAATTTTAGAGCTTAGAATGTAAAGTCACATTCTCAGTCAATGAGGATGAACCACCTTGGGAGGAGGGAAGGAAGAGGAAGTTAACGTTTCATCAGGGAACATATATTGCCCCTCCTGCTGGTGCTCAGAGCCTCACTTACATCCCCCATATGGTGAGAGTGACCACCTGCTTCTCATGAGAAAAAAATAAACTTTCTCCTTATACCTTGAGAGATCTCTGAGATTTATTGGGTAGGTTGCATACCATACATCCCTTTTGTGTTCTAGATTGTGTATCTGGGTCATCTGACATTAACATCTGTGCAAGGAGCCCAGCAAAGAGAATACGTTATACCTGAAGTGAGAACATGGAAAGCATCTCCAAAATGGAAGAAAATGCCTTCAGTATCGGGAAGCTGTTATCATTTGGCTACATGTGGTTTCTAAGCTTGAGCCCACTTTCCCTTTGACCTTGTATATATGCAGGGGACACTGACAGAGACTTTTGAGGGGAATGTTTTGTAACAACTGTGTTTACTGTATCTTCTTAGTAAATATCCTTGTTTTGTTTCTTTTTTTAAACCAAAAGACCAAACAAAACAAAACAAAACAATGCTGCTTGAGGTTGGTTGACTTATTTAGTCAATCAAATCTCAACTGATAATCTAGGGGGAAAATGCATTATTATATGCATTAAATAAAGTTCCTCAAGGGGAAGGAAATATAGGTGCTAAGAACTGGAAACCTGTCTTGTCTATGAAAGAGGTATTTAGGATCAGGATCCTTAGCATTTATATGAGCTATATAGGCAGGCACAAGAATTTCACCAAACTACTTAGCTTTTTAAGACATTGTACAG
Source organism: Sarcophilus harrisii (assembly GCF_902635505.1). Classification (NCBI taxonomy): domain Eukaryota; kingdom Metazoa; phylum Chordata; class Mammalia; order Dasyuromorphia; family Dasyuridae; genus Sarcophilus; species Sarcophilus harrisii. The sequence continues at coordinate 616,927,016 of NC_045427.1, read as the reverse complement.
AAGATGGAAATAAGCTCAGTTAATAGAGAACAAAGCATGACATAGCAGTATTAGAAGGGTGTCGGAAATGTTGAAGCTGGTGACAAAAATTTTAAGTTTAACAAAAAAGGTGCTGGTTTTTTTTAAAGCTATAGATGGGAAAAGCAAGAATCAAACAGAATAAGACCTCTGCTTTGTGTGGATGGGCTGATGATAATAGAGACTGGAGAGAACAGTTTGCTCATTTGTTTCTTCTTGGCTAAGGAGAGGAAGCTGTCTTCATCTGGCATGTACTCATGACATCCTGGTCAATCTCTTCTGGACACACTCTAGCCCATTTTTGCCACATCAAGTCAAGGCAACGAGCATTTATTAAGTGATTACTATGCACCAGGCATTGTGCTGAGCATTGAAAACAGAAATATGAATAAAAAAACAGTCTCTGAACTGAAGAAACTTAAATTCTAATGGGAAAATACAGTTTCTGGAAACTGAAAGCTGATGGGGAAGGGGTAAAAAAAAAAGGAAGAAGCAAAGGGTTCTCCCGAAGTGAAAGGCTATTGGAGTATGGTGGAAATAGAAGTCCAAAAAAAATCAGCAAAACAGCCCAGAGAAGATTGAAACTAGAAGACAAGGGTACATCCTTTAAAATGAAGGTTCTGGGAAGGACTGACCAATTAGAAAAAAGGGCTGTAGGAACAGTGCAAGCTTCCAGAAAGAGATAAGGTTGCTGGCTCCAGTCCATAGTGGAGCCAAAAGGATGTCTTTACTTAAAATGGAACACTCCCCTGAAGACTTTCCAAATCAACCTTGAACAATGAATGATTCTTCTTTTTAAATGTTAGAAGGGCAGCCATGTGGAAGAGGGATTAGATTTATTTTGACAAGATTATCGATGATGATATTATTGAATTCCACTTGGGGCAGGGCATTTCCTTGGACCTAGGCAAGGGCAAGTCTTTCCTGTGACTAAGAAGACAGAACCCCAATGGGAAGAAGAATAAGTATGAATCTGAAATCTGGGGCCAAGTTCAAAGTTGAGATAAGTTAACAAAAAACAATCCAAAAACCAAAATAAAGAATCCTCACATTTATAATACTCTAATATTTGGAAAGTATATTATGTAGATTATGAAGACTTTTCAGATCCCCTCCCCACCTGCACTCTCCCAAATTACCTTGCATTTAAGGCCTTTGTGTATAATTATGTTTATTCACTTTATATTTACCATAAATGTGTGTGCTTATTTCCCTCTTTAGAATGTCAAATCATTGCAAGCAGAGAATGTTTCAGTCTTTGACCTTTTATTCTCAGAGCCTGGTACATAATAGATGCTTGTGGATTGATTGATTACTAATAGCTAGCATTTATAGCATCTACTATGGCCAGACTCAGTGCTAAGCACTGATTTACAAATATTTCACTTGATCCTTACAACACCTCTAGCAAGTGGGTGCTAGCAACATTTCCATTTTATAGATAAGGAAACTGAGGCTCAGAAAATTTAAATGACTTGTTTAGAGTCACAGAGCTAGTAGTAAAGTCACATTTGAACTTGGGTCTTCTGCAGCCAGGGCTCTTTCTATTGCTTCCCAGCTGCTTAATTATCTCATTTCAGCCTCACAACAATGTGAAGTCACCATCTTTAGTTTACAGATGAGCCAAGGGAAGCTCAGAAAAGGGAGATGATTATGTCCCTGAACTTATGGCCAGAGATGAAAGTAGATTCCAGATCCAGTATTTTATCTGCTCTGTGGACCATTTTTCCATGGGTGAAGGATGGAGATTCAGAGTAAGGCAGACATTCTCCAATTGATAAATGGTTAAAACCATTTCTAGTCATATGAAAAAATGATCTAAATCACTATTGATCAGAGAAATGTAAATTAAGACAACTCTGAGGTACTACTTCATACCTCTGAGATAGGCTAAGAGGAGAGGAAAAGATACTGATAAATGTTGGAGGGGATGTGGGAAAACACTAATACATTATTGTTAGTACTGTGAACTGACCCAACCATTCTGTAGAGCAATTTGGAACTATGTCCAAAGGGGTATCACTCTGTGCACACTCTTTGATCCAGCATTGTTTCTACTGGGCCCGTATCCCAAAAAGATCTTAAAGGAGGAAAAGGGATCCACATGTGCAGAAATGTTTGTGGCAGCCCTTTTTATAGTGGCAAGACACTGGAGACTGAGTGGATGCCCAGCAGCTGGAGAAGGGCTGAATAAATTTTGGTATGTGAATGTTATGGAATTTTGTTCTATAAGAAACAATCAGCAGGATGATTTCAGAAAGACTTGAAGAGACTTATGCGAACCCATGCCAAGTGAGGTGACTAGAACCAAGAGAACATTATACATGGCAACAACAAGATTAAACATTGATTAATTCTGATGGTCGTGGCTCTTTTCTGCAGTGAGGTGATTCAGGACAGTTCTAATGATCTTGTGATGGAGAGAGTCATCTGCACCCAGAGAGAGGACTGGGGAAACTGAGTTGGATCACAACATAGCATTTTCACCTTTTTTGTTGTTGTTTACTTGCATTTTTGCTTTCTTTCTAATTTTTTTCTTTTTGATTTGATTTTTCTTGTGCAGGGTGATAATTATGGAAATATGTATAGAAGAATTGCACAGGTTTAACATATATTGGATTATTTGCCACCTAGGGAAGTAGAAAATTTGGAATACAAGGTTTTGCAAGAGGAATTTAAAAAACTATCTTTGCATATATTTTGAAAATAAGAAGCTATTACTTAAAAAAAGAAGAGTAAGGCAGGTAAAGCTGAGAGAAGGGAGCAGATTCATCTTTGACTCAATTTGAGCTCTGGCTTTTTGGCCTGCGATCTGCTCTGCTTTTACTCCATACAACGCAGATGGTAATCATGGCCTAACTCTTCTCCTTCCACCCCAATCTTACCCATTCTTCATGCTTCTGCTCATATTCCAGTTCCCCTTGGACCACCAATTCTATGTCTTCTACTCTTCTCAGTCCCTCACAGTGCTTAGTGGTTCCTATATTCTGATGCTTAATCTTCAGTCAAGTTCTGTATTGCTCTCTCCTTGTTTGTTGTTACTCTTGCTGATCCACTCAGACTGGGAGCTCCCAGAGTTATCTTTCCTCTTTCTTGTGTCTCTTTCAAAGGGTAAACCAGTCCAGGCCTGTGCACCCGGAGGACCTTAATAAACACTAATTGGATTAAATTGGATTGTATCCTTAAAGGCATAAGATTGTTAGCTCTCCAAGTACATGTGGGACACCTCTCTGAGTCCAATTAGTGAGCAGATGCTCTCTGTCTGGTCTTTAAATTTTTACCTCTCGGCCAGCTATCCTCCTCAACCTCAATACAGTTTGCCTCAGTAATGCCTTCGCTACTGCCTAATTGATGTGTGTGCATGTATGTATGTGTATATGTTGAGTGTATGTGCACATGAATGTATCTCTATCTTTATCTTTAAAGAAGTCTTCCCCTCCTTTTCTCCCCGTACCTTCAATCCTATCCCTCCAGAGTCCATATCTATCTCTACCTTCCAATGGAATCCTCACTGTGGTTAACAAACTCCTCCTTGATCCTTAATGTCTTCACTTCACTTTTCTTTTGTCTTATACTAATGGAAATTTGACTTTCCTGAGAAAACATTACATCCCTGTACACTGATTCTTCAGTGCCCTTTCTCGTGTTCACTAAAACAGTGAGTCAAAAAAGGTCTCTTCCTTTACTACAATCCCCAAGAAATCACTCCTGCTCTAGGGTTCATACTGTAGGGATGGGCGGGGATGCTATGTGCCCATGTTGATTATGTACATCCACATGGGTCTTTCTAGATGTGGTTCACTGAGAGGCAAAAATACATATCTCTATAGTTTTCTCTTCCCACTCTTCTTCAAGGGAATCTTCGCTTATTGCGAGGAGGTGAGGAGGAGGTTGGGGTCAGAGGCTAGTCACTCTGCTCTCCTAAGAGAGAGGGGATATTAAACTAGAATTCTATCTGTTTTTCCCCTTAAATAATGTTGATCTAGGAAAAATAATTTTTAGGTTTAAGTTCTGATCTTGATCACTAGACCCTAACAGGAAAGAAATGCCCCAAGTTATATATCCAATACTTGATTCCCTTCCCACACAGAATAAAGTTAATAAACCTATTCATCCAAGTTGATAGCAAAACAGAAATCAGAGAAGGTATACATATGAGAATTTGTCTTGCAATACAATACAATGCAGAATTGACAGAACAATACAGAATGATTTCTCCCATTGGGAGTGAGATAACTCAGCTCAACTAAGAGAAGATAGTCCCAGATCACACCCAAAAGGAAATTCTCCACCATCTCTAATATAGCAAGCTAGGGATAGGGACATAGTTGAAGTTCAGGCTCTTCTGCATGTCAGCTTCCTTCAGGGAATCTAAAATGATGCATTTTCTTTCTTGAAGTTGAAAACCCAAAGATCAGTCAATACCTCAATAACACCCTTTCTCATAAAGACTTCTATTATGTGTCCACATCTGGTATGCTGCCACAAAATATTGATGTCAATAACATTTTTATGAAGGTATATTTACTGAGAAGGAATAGAAAAGTTAGAAGTTGCCAATCTCTCTCCTGTTAAATTTGGGGCACATTCTTTCCTTTCTGCATGTTCTGTCCTTAGAGAGAATTAACACAGATTTGAAATACATGTAAAAGCATATGTAAAAAACACCGACTGAGAGGTACATCTTGGCCATGGGAGTCCTTTTCTGTTCTTGTGGAGTCTCCACCAAGTTCACTTCTGGGTGTAAATATATATATATATATAGGAAAGATATAGGTATAAGGATAAGATTCTGTAAGCCTTGGCCCTTAGTTTCCCTCCACGTCCATGGGATGATTTCGGTACAGTGAACTATTATTCACCCCTGTTTTGCAGCTGCTGAATAATCCTGGGAACAAATATAGTTAAAAGAACACTGTCCTGGGTAGATTCTGGCCAAATCCACCAAGGATGTGATATCTATATACTGGAATTAGCCACTCCAGGAGTAAAGCTTCACTCTTGACAGACTTTGGCAGGACTGACTTCCTGGATTTGCTCAAGAAAGTGAAGTCAGTATTGCTGGCATTTAGCCACTTTTGTTCCCTGGGCTATTTAAGTCCTGATAGATCAAAACCCCAAATGGAATCTCATCCATGGAGAAAACACTCTGCCTGGGACCCTTCCGGTGGGTTCTTGAGGGGCTGTTATCCAGGATTCCCCAGCCTGCAGTCTGCAAGTTGGTGCTTCCCTGAATCAGTGATGTAGTCTTTCTTTTCTCCCCCTCTAGTCTATGTATCTATTTGTATTGGACTAACTATATTAATCATAAGATGCATTAAGTGTTACAAGAACTACACTGTCATTCCTTGTTTTCCTTTTTTGGTAATTCATTGTTATTAAACATTTTCATACAACCTGGTATCTTAGGTCTTGTTGGAGGAGGAAGACAATTCTGTAGGAGCAAATTTTTAAATCTTAACCTAACATATAGCTAACACAAGAGTTTCTTCCTTAACCATCTGGCCTAGGCCCTTGCAGAATGGGGTATCTTTGTTGTCTGCTTGATCTACTGCTGGGCCTACTCAGGCTGGACCCGGCTACATCTACTTGCGGATCTTGTGGTCTTTGCTGGTACTTCTGCTTGCTGAGGGGATCTCTAGTGGTTCTTCTGAATTTTCAAAGCACACAAGGTCATAAACTAGTCTGTTTGGCATTTGCATACTCATTTACCAAAGGCACCTTGAATTTATGGACAAATTGAGGTTGAGTGGGACATGGGGCCCACTGTCCCTTCCTCATCTGTGGCCTACTCCTTATCAAACAATCCCAGTTCTATCAAGAGTCCTTCAGACTCTTGGGCCAACCTGAAAATTTCTTAATACCACACAGTACTCAGTCATTCCTGACCAGAAGAAGGCTTCCCAAAATTTCTTGTGTTAGATTGAATGCTTTAAATGCTCTAAGGACTAAGCCCTCATTGATCAGTTCCCCATTTTGTAGCTAAATTGTCTTATTACCTGTTCCCTCCAGATCAAAGCTTCTTAATCTGTGGGGCACAGCCCCATATGGAGTCATGAATGTAGGAGTCACAAAATTATAATTTATTATCAGTAAATGTTTGACTTGTAAAGGTATATATACACCTGGGGTTGTATAAAAGTTTCTTGGGTGAAAAGAAGTTATGGGTGGAAAAAGTTTAAGAAGCCTTTCTCTAGACATTCCCTTTTGCTTAGGTAGTTCCCCCAGGTCTAGAATGCACTCCCTCATCACTGCTGCCTTCTGGAATGGCTTATATCCTTCTAAGTATAACCTAGCTGCTACCTCTGGAGATCAGGACCAAGGCATTTTCTTATCATTCTAGTTCTAAGTTTTTTTGTGTCAACAACTTTGACAACTTTTTTTTTTCTCTTTTTAAATTTTATTACAAGTTCTTCACCTCTTTTCTCTCACCTTTCCCACCCATTGAAAAGGCACACAAAATATCACTTATACATGTGAAATCATGTAAGGCATACTTCCATATTAAACATACTAAAAAAAGGAACAAAGAAAATTATAATTTAATTTGTATTCAGAGTTCATCAGTTCTCTCTCTGAAGAATAGGATTTTTTTTATAACGAGTGTTTTATAAAAACTTCATGTAATTTTAAAAATACTATTTCATTGTCCATGGTACCTTTTATTTTTTATTATTTATTTATTTATTTAATAGCCTTTTATTTACAGGATATATACATGGGTAACTTTACATCATTAACAATTGCCATACCTCTTGTTCCAATTTTTCACCTCTTACCCCCCCCCCACCCCCTCCCCTAGATGGCAGGATGACCAGTAGATGTTAAATATATTAAAATATAAATTAGATACACAATGAGTATACCTGACCAAAACGTTATTTTGCTGTACAAAAAGAATCAGACTCTGAAATATTGTACAATTAGCTTGTGAAGGAAATCAAAAATGCAGGTGTGCATAAATATAGGGATTGGGAATTCAATGTAATAGTTTTTAGTCATCTCCCAGAGTTCTTTTTCTGGGGATAGCTAGTTCAGTTCATTACTGCTCCATCAGAAATGATTTGGTTGATCTCGTTGCTGAGGATGGCCTGGTCCATCAGAACTGGTCATCATATAGTATTGTTGTTGAAGTATATAATGATCTCCTGGTCCTGCTCATTTCACTCCATGGTACCTTTTAGCAAAATATAACTTTCCTTCTTATCTCTTTTAATTAGGTTTATTTTTGCTTTGTCTGAGATCATGATTGCTACTCTTGCCATTTTTGCTTCAGCTGAAACAAAATAAATTCTGCTCCAGTCCTTAATTTTAACTCTCTATATGTCTTCCTTTTTCAAGTGTATCTCTTATAAACAATATGTTTTTGGATTTAGGGTTCTAAACAATTTTACTATTTACTTTTTTTTTTTATTATAGTAACTTTTTATTGACAGAATCCATGCCAGGGTAATTTTTTTACAACATTATCCCTTGCACTCACTTCTGTTCCGATTTTTCCTTCCCACCCTCCACCCCCTCCCCTAGATGGCAAGCAGTCCTATATATGTTGAATATGTCCTAGTATATCCTAGATACAATGTATGTGTGCAGATCCAAACAGTTTTCTTGTTGCACAGGGAGAATTGGATTCAGAAGGTAAAAATAACCGGGGAAGAAAAACAAAAATGCAAACAGTTTACATTCATTTCCCAGTGTTCTTTCTTTGGGTGTAGCTGCTTCTGTCCATCATTGATCAATTGAAACTGAATTAGGTCTCTTTGTCAAAGAAATCCACTTCCATCAGATTACATCTTCATACAGTATCTTTGGACAACTTTGACAACTTGAAGAATCCTGTGTACCTCTACCCAGAATAATGTCCTTTAATTCATCAAACAAAACATGCAGGATTACAGAGAAAATTAGTTATATTGATACATTGTTATCAAAATATAACAGGTTGGCAGGCCCCAGACTAAGAACCTCTGTCTTATTTGTTAGTGCTTGCTCCTCCTTAAAATAAAAAAGAACGGCTTTTGAATGTAAGTTGTATTTCTTTATCCCTATATTTGACATGTGGAGCTATATCCTAGTAGAATGTAAACTTTTTTGAAGGCAGGAACTATTTCATTTTTGCCTCTGTGTCCCCTGTTTGTTTTAGAACCTTGTATATTGTAGGCTCTTTCCAAATGTTGATTAAATAAAACTGATCCTATGATGCCCATAGGGATGATTTGAGTGTTCCTATTATGATTTTGTATGATCCGTTAGGGATAGCCTGTGTGTGTTCTAACATCAGGAAGATCTGATTCCTGAGACATACATCCACGTATCCTTATACAAAGGGGTGAGTGTGTGTGTGTGTGTGTGTGTGTGTGTGTGTGTGTGTGTGTGAGAGAGAGAGAGAGAGAGAGAGAGAGAGAGAGAGAGAGAGAGAGAGAATCAAAGGAGGTGGAGGGCAGCTAGGTGGTGCAGTGGATAGAGCACCAGCCCTGAAGTTAGGAGGACCTGAGTGCAAATCTGGTCTCATACACTTAATACTTCCTAGCTGTGTGATCCTGGGCATGTCACTTAACCCCAATTGCCTCAGGAAAAAAAAAAGGAAGATAGCTTAGTGGAGAATTATTGATCATCAAACCTTAGGTTCTGTGTAATTAAGTTCAACTTCATGGAGAAAAAAGGTTTGGGAAAAGAGTGAAGTGGAATAGAAGGGGAACTGGCAGCTTCTGAGGAGAGGATGGAGGTTTAGTGGATGGAACTGGGTCTGTGGACAATGAGAACTTTGGTAGTCCCAGATATCACTGCACACAATTTGATGCAGTTGAGAGGGACTACCCTTTGCAGGGGTGTGGCAGTGGAGATCATAAAGGATGGGGGGGCTTTGAGTGCTACAACTACCCCTTCATCATTCTGATGTAGCAAAGACTAGTTGAGTGACTTAAAAGAGATAATTGGGCTCTGCAGCAAAGTTTGTGAGCTTCCCGGGTATCTGGAGAAGTCGGGTTTTCCTTATCTGGCTTGGAATGTTCTCTACACTTGTCTGAACAGGTGTGGGAGTAGTTGACTGGGCCAGCTGGGAGGGTTATGTCTTTGTTCAATATAGTCCACAAGTCTTGTCTTGTCAAAATTTAGAAGTGATCTGCTTGAAGACCAGTAACTACACACATTGTCTCTTGGTCTTGGTAAAGTCATTTCACCTCACAGGTACTTCTGTACACATACAAAGATGCTTGTTGATTGTGGGACATGTTCTATTTGAACTCTTCTCTTCCTTCTAGGATAGCAGCTGTTGCAGAAACCCAGGTCTCTTGATGAAATGTAGAAGAGAATTGGGCTTGGGGAGGATATCTGGGTTCACTTTTCTGGGTCCTTTTGTTTTAGGGTACCTGTAGTTTTACTGTCCTTCCTTTCTTGCTTTCCTCCCTATCTCCTTCCTTCCCTCCCCTTCCTTCTAGTTTCCTCTTCCACTTCCTTCTTTTCTCCTCCTCTTCCTCATTCTTGTTCTTGTTCTTGCTCTTTTTTTCCCTTGCTCTAGCTCTTCTTCATTTTAGTCTCTGTCTCTCGGTGTCTCTCTGTGTTTCTGTCTGTCTCTCTCTCTCTTTCTCTCCTTCCCACCCTTTCTTTTTCTTTTTCTCTTTCCCTCTCTCCACTTTCCTTTCCCTCTCTTTCCATCTCTGTCTCAGCTCTTGGCTAGCTCATACACATCACCCCTTCTGGATGTCTTTTTCTCTAAATTTTTCTGGCCATGAAAAAGTGGAGCCTCAGTGCCAAAGTCAATGAATTTCCCAGCATCCCTAAGGCCTCTCTCCTCTTGTCCTCTCCCTCTTACTCCCCCCATCCCTAGGGCTTTCCCAAGGGGTCTCCTGCTGGGGGAGTAAGTGGGTGGCAGTAGAGGCAGGAGAGAGGGACTCTATTTGGTGATAATATGCCTGTTAATCTTGCGTGAAATTAAACTGTTTAACATGCAGAGAAGCTGTGGCCTGTAAGAGGGAGAGGAGGAAGTCTTCTGAGACTAGAGAAGGGAGTGCTAGGGGACAGGACAAATAGAAGAGAAGAGGCAGCGGAGGTCTCAGAGACTCTACTGCTCTGGAGTTTGTCCAGGAGGGGGATGGAGGACCCAGAACAAAGAGAAAGGGCAAGATTGCAGGCATGGGGTGGGGGGGCAGGAGTCCACTCCCCCCACCCTTCTGCCTGTGCCCTCGGTGCCCATGTTATTTTATCTTGGTGGCTGGTTCACATTCCCACGTGTTCTACTATTATACATAAGCAGAGTAGGCAGCCATCTACAGGTTGTGGAATGAGCTACAGGGAGAAAGTCCTTAACCCAGAAATTTCATTTATGGCTAACATTCCCCATGTGATGCTATCTAGGCATCCTACCTTGCCAACTTCTTGGGAGGGGAAGCACAGAGTCCCTCCCCCACACTGGAGGAACTAGTAACCTTGTCTGTTAAGTTCAGCTTCCAAATTGTGATATCACAGATTTGGAGCTGGAAGAGAACTTCGAAATCATTTAATTCGAATCCCCTCATTTTCCAGAGGAGAAAACTAAGGAATAGAAAGATTAAATGACTTGATCAAGGCCACCCAAGTAGCAAGTGGTAGATAGGACTGGGATTCAAATGTGGGTCCTTTGATTCTAAATCCAACATCCCAGCCACTTTATCATGAGTCTCAGTTCAGAGGAAGGGTCTGGACATCTTTGGTGGTCCCTGATTTGAGCAAGATGGATTATGGGAGGAGCCTCAGCAAAGGGTCGATGCAAACTTGATTCCAAATGTTGTTCATGACCATGTTGGTCCATAAGAAGCTGTAGGAGAAGGTTTGCATTCTGGTGACATCACTGAGGGTGGGAAGAAGGAAGGGGCAGGGATGGGAGAGGGCAGCTGCCTCAGACACAGGATTAAATGAGTATCCAAGATAGTTCCCTCATCTGTCAAATGGGGGAGTCATACTAAATCATCTAATAGATGTTCTAAATTCTATGTTCTAAATCTCTTTTGGTGTGGGAAAAATGCTACGGAAAAACTATGAGAAAATGCTCAATTTGGAGTCAGAGTTTTCGTCCTGGTTCTACTCTTTTGACCCACAGAGTCACTTCATCTGTCAAAAGAAGGCCTTGTATTAGAAGACTTTGGAGGTCCTTTCTAAGGTCTAACTTAATCTGAAGGTTCTAAAATGCTTTTGCTGTGGTACAGCTCCTAGGAAAGAGGTAGCAGTGTCCCTGGAGCCACTTGGCCTTGGAAGTGATTTAGTTAGAAATGATATGTCTTCCCCCAGGTCATCCTGCCCTCATTTACTCTATATGACTAGGATGCTAAGACCACAAATATCGCAGGCTGTCAGATAACAGCCTGTTGGTCAGTGATAACAGGGTTTCTGAGACTAATGAGCAAAATAATGAGATGCTTAAAGTTGACACAAGCGCAGAACAAAATTGTATGTCTACCATTTGACCTACTGATGTTTTAGGTGTAAAAACACATCTCCGGGAGGGTCCTCCTTTCTTCCTCCTATAAGCTCTTTCCAGAGAATTATGGGTACTGCCCCTGCACAAAAAGTTAAAACCAGACCACTCCTCAATTCCACTTCTAAGCCATAAGATTAATTTATCAGTGATATGAAGCACCTGATTTCTTTATCTTTTCCCTACAATTTTATCTTCATGCTCCTGGTTCTTTGTTAACTCCTGGAACCTTAACCTGCTTTAACTGGCATCACAATGATAACAAACTTCACCTTTTGACTTGGAGATGGGTTTAAGACTGAAAATTCTTTTGAGATATCTTGCTATGTGGTCTAGTATTTCAGATATTTATTTCTTTCACCACAAACGAAGTGCTTAAAATATAAAAAAATGCCCTGAGACTGCATTTATAAATCTTTTAAAACAAGAAGCAAAAGAAGCATGGAATCGCTAAATGGGGATTTTTCATTCACTTGGGATCTGTATTGTTTGAGCATGGAGCAGCAGTTGCAAGCACTAGCTAGACGGAAAGAAGATGAAGAATAAATGCAAAGAAGGAAAAAGGGTGAATGTACTAATAAACTTAAAGCTGTAGTTAGTCTGTGGGTGGAACAAAGGTTAAGTCTATAGCCAGGTTCAGGACTTGATTTTTTTCATCAAGATTGGGAATTAGTCTTTGGAAAAAAATTAAGGGTTGATGTGTGGTCAGGTTTCAGGTCAGGGTTAGGGGTCAGATTCTGATCAGAGTTAGAAGGTCAGTCTGTGGCCAAGATTAGGGCTCACTTAATGGTCAGGAATGTGGATTAATCCATGGCCTTTATTGAGTCAATCTGTGCATCCCTGACATGTTTCTCCAAGGATCTCTGGCTTTTTCCTTTAGCCCACAGAGTTAAGGACATAGCTGTATTATACAAAAGTTTCTAAATCCCTTCTTTTCTGTGCGTTTTTTTTTTTAATTTAAGAGGTAGAGACCCACTCCTCCCTCCCCACAATAAATCCTTCAGTGTTTGGGAGAGAGGAAATGTCAGTCTGTGTCCAGAGTGAGGGAGAACCATAAATCTGGGTTTAGGGACCAATTAGTAGCAATGGTTTGGTGTCACATTGTGAGCACAGGTAGAGATGTTAGTCTATGATGAGCATTAGGGTTCAGTGTGAGGCTAGGATAGAGCTCAGCCTATATTTAAGGTAGGAACCATAATGTGTGTTAAGAGTAAGGATCCAGGGGTAGCTAGGTGGTGTAATGGTTAGAGCACCAGCCCTGAAGTCCAGAGGACCAGAGTTCAAATATGATCTCAGACACTTAACACTTCCTAGCTGTGTGACAAGTTACTTAAACCCCAATTACCTCAGCAAAAAAAAAAAAAAAAAAAAAAAAAAAAAAAAAAAAAAAAAAAAAAAAAAAAAAAAAAAGAGTAAGGGACCTAGTTCCAATGGTCTTGTGATGGAGGGAACCATCTACATTCAGAGAGAAAACTGTGGGGACTGAGTGTGGATTGCAACACTTTTTTTTTCACTTTTGTTGTTGTTTGTTTGCATTTTGTTTTCTTTCTCATCTTTTTCTTTTTGATCTGATTTTTCTTGTGCAGCAGGATAATTGTGGAAATACATATGGAAGAACTGTACATGTTTATCATATATTGTATTACTTGCCATCTAGGGAAGGGGATAGGGGGAAAAGAGGGAGAAAAAAATTTGGAACTCAAGGTTTTGCAAGGTCGAATGTTGAAAACTATCTAAGCATATGTTTTGAAAATAAAAATCTTAAAAAAAAAAAAGAAAATAAAAATCTTTAAAACAAAAAAAAATTTTTTTTTAAGTAAGGGATCCATCCCTCTGTGGCTGGGATTATGGGTCAGTCTTGACTGAGTATAAGGCTCTGTCAAAGAGTTATTCTGCAGCCAGAATTAAGAGTTAGTCTGGGATCAGTCCCATGTCAATTTCTGGTCAGAATTGGGGTTCAATTTATGGATTAAATTTATGAGGCTAATCTATGGTCAGCAAGAAATGTCTACTTATGTCCAGTGTTGGGAAGCTGGTGCATGTCCCCAGAGCTAAAGGTCAGTGTGTGGTCAGAATCGAGTAGCCATGGGCAGGGACGTTTTTGTGGCTATGGGTAGAGATTGGTTTGTGCATGGTATCAGGATTCAATCTGAACCTGGGATTCAAGATTAATCTGTGAACAAAGTTTTGGAAGTAGTTTTCAATGTCAATTCAATGTGTCCAGAGATTAGGACTTGGTCTGTGGCCAAGATTAAAAGTCAGAAGGTGGTGATAAGAGTTAATGGCAAATCTGTCCTGCAGCTAAAACAGAGTTAGCAGTTAGTTTATGATGGTTATCAGGAATCCATTTATACCCTTGTATTATATCTTGTATTATATAACAATTAGAGAATATTTTGTAGCCAGGACTAGGAGTCAATCTATGGACAATATTCTTTATACTATGGTTTTAAGTGGTTTTAAGATCCTTAGCATAAGGATATATCAATGATTGAGTAAGATGAGGTCATTCTGTGAATAAGACTGAGGTCAATCTATCTGGTTTAAAGGGGTAGAACTATCATCAAGATTGGAGATCGATCTATTGTTCAAAATGGGGTCTGTCATAGGTCTTGGAGGTCATCAGATCCAACCTTTATGTTGTTGCTGTTTACTTGCTTTAAGTAATTTCTTTCTCTCTGTGACCCCATTGGAGTTTTCTTGCCAAAGAGTGGTTTGTCCTTTCTTTCTCCAGCTCATTTTACCAAGGAGGAAACTGAAGCAAACAGGATTAAATGATTTGCCAGGGTCACAGGCCCCCAAGTTTCTGAGTCACATTTGAATTCGGTTCTTCCTGACTCCAGTTTGATAATGCACCCTGTGCACCACCTAGAAGCCCAACCACTATTTTTACAGATAAGGAAATGAAGGTTCTAAGAGGTACCCGTGACTGAGCAGGAAGCCATCACTGGGAACTATCAGAAGCAAGGTTTGAACTGCCGTCATTCCGTTTCATACCCAGAACCCGGAGGAGTGTCCCACGCTGCTTCTGCTACAGCCATGTAAGGGGAGGGTTCTGTCCCTACCGGCAGCTAAGGGCTATCCACATCTGGAATTAAGGGAGTCAGTTTGTTGCCAAGTGGATTTGGTTACCTGTATCTGGGTCTTCTAGAAAGAAGCTGTGAATGACAGTGGAGAGGAGGAACTAACCCAAAGTCTGGACCAAACATCTGTAAGCTTGAGTTTGAGTCTGGGTTTAGCATCATGGAGCCCTTGCTGCCCCCTTGTGGCTTTGGGAGAGAAAGACATGAGTTCACGTTGATTAGATAATAATGGAAGACCAGAAAGACTGAGAGGAAGCAGTCTTCAGTGGTGGAGGGTGAGGAGAGGTGGGAAATTGGCAACTTAATGGGTAATGGTTGGCCCTGCCCACTAAGCAGAAGGCAGGTGCTCTCTGACTGTAACCTTCCAAATGGCATCCAAATGGCAAGCCCATCCAAGTGGACTGCAGAGTAAGGGATATCTAGGTCTCCTCTGCCCTTTCCTTCCTCTCTCTCTCACTACCTCCTCTGAGGAAACCCATCCCCACCTATGACTTCCTGCTAGAACTTTTCCAGTGGTTTTTAAATTATAACTGAGATATCTCTTCCTACGAAGGGATGGTTGGTGTAATGCCCAATAATTGTCTGTTAATTCCTTAGTGGAGATTTATTCATAAGCCGGCTGACAACGGGACTATCGCCCAAAGCCTTTGGTCCAGAGGAATTTAGGCACAGAGTTTATATAGGATTGTAATTAGCAAAGCAAGCGGGTGATAACAGAAGCAAAATGAATGGAGTTAGGTGATTTCCTTATTTATCATCAGGCAGCTGTTACACAAGTACAATTACACAGCCTAAAGCAGTAACAGGATGGGCTTGGGATGGATACAGAGGTGGAAATGGGCTTAAGGGGACCTTCCAGGGTTAGTACAATAACTGATCTTATCTGTAGAAGCACCTCACAGGTGGGTGCCCAAGTAAGCAGAACAGAAATAGGCTCGGCCACTCTGTGGACTGGCTTGTCACTTTGATCTAGTGAGAGGCTGAGTTCAGGTTCTCATGAGAAACTTACAGGGTCCTTTTTGGTTCAACCTTGGAAATTTCTGGCAGCCTGGGGGCAGGTGTGTGTGTGTGAGTGATTGTGAGTATGTGTATGTGAGTGTGAGTGAGTGTGAGTATGTGAATGTAAGTGTGTATGTGAGTGTGTGTATGTGTGAGTGTGTGTGTGTGTGTGTGTGTGAGTGTGAGTATGAGAGTGTGTGTGTGTGTGTGTGTGTGTGTGTACATAGAACACCCTTGGAGTATAGGGGTGTCCAGGGAAGACCAGGACCTTTGGTGCGAGGGCTGCTGCCATTTTGGAAGCAGCTCATTCACCTTACTCACCCAGCTGTGGACTGTGCCCTGAAGAAGCTGTCTTGGCCACACTCTTGTAAATCATTTTGGCAGACTGTCTAAAGCAGCCCTAGAGTAAGTAACTAAAGAGTCTCAAACCAGATGGTTTGAGTAGGGGGGTGTCTACTCCAAGCATGTAAAGACTTCCTCCAGTGGGATGGGCAAATGAGAACAATTTGTTCTGGTGGCGATGAAGGCAGATGAAGCAGGAGCTGTTAAAACTTAATTCGATAGCAACGATGTCATGGTTATCCACTGTATCCTGAGCCCTCACCAATCATCTTGACTTTTGTCTTGACACTGGACTTTATTAACTCTGGAAGAGACAGTGAAACTAATAACGTCACAAACTCTGCCTCATTTAATCCAATTTGGGCATGAGTCAAAATATGTCACCCATACCATTTTTTACCTACCTCAAAGTTCTGTGGTAATCAGCAAGTAGCAAAGCAGCAGGTGTGGATACACTTGGCAGCTGTGGTTACAACGCTGAACACAGGCAGCCTGGACCATAGGGTTATCTTCTCACTGAACTGAAGCAGTCATGGGAGTCAACAACCTTTTGGAGATCTAAGAAGCCTTTTTCAATTTATTTTTTTTTTTATTAAAGCTTTTTATTTTCAAAACATCCATTGCTTGGATAATTTTTCAACATTGACCCTTGGAAAACCTTGTATTCCAAATTTTTCCCCACTTCCCCCCTGACTCCCTCCCCCAGATGGCAAATAATCAAATATATGTCAAACATGGTAAAAATATATATGTAAAATCCAATATATGTATACTTATTTATTCAATCATTATATTACACAAGACAAGTTAGATCAAAGAGAGAGAAAATGAGAAAGAAAATAAAATGCAAACAAACAACAATGAAAAGAGTGAAAATACTATGTTGTGATCCATACTTAATTCCCACAATCCTCTCTTTGGGGGTAGATGGCTCTCTCCATCACAAGACCATTGGAACTGGCCTCAATCATCTCATTGTTGAAAAGAGTCAATTCCGTCAGAATGGATCTTTGTATAATCTTCTTGTTGTAATGTTCAATGATCTCCTGATTCTGCTCATTTCACTCAGCATCACTTCCTGTAAGTCTCTCCAGGCCTCTCTAAAATCATCCTGCTAATTATTTCTTATAGAACAATAATATTCCATAACATTCATATAATATAATTTATTCAGTCATTCTGTAACTGATGGGTATCCACTCAGTTTCCAGTTTCTTGCCACTACCAAAAGGGCTTGAGCAGCCTTTTTTTTTTTAAAAAGGACCACACTGCTTACCCTCTGGTGGAAGGAATGGGCTAGAAAAGGTGCCCTAAAAATTGCTTGCATCATCCAACTCCGGTTTGTTTATTTTGGTGGTGGATGGATGGGAAATTCCATTCTGTACAATGCAAAAATGCAAAAGAACGTACAAAAACTTTTGAGAAGATGATTCCACTCATCACTGGTACATGGAATGTGCACATTTACGGACAGCATAAAATCTAGTAGACCTGAAAGATAAATAGCTCTTGTTGCAAAAGAACTTAGCAGGGCTGAACTAATAAGAAAACATGACAAGAATTTCATAGAATGAGGAGGCGGCAATGGGTTGCTAGCTGTACCACTAGAAAAAATATTTGCATCAATCAGATCAAGAATTAGTTGAAATAAAAGCAGATACTTGGATCTTTTGGGTAATCATTTAGGTAACCTTTTCCATTCTTTTGGAAACTATGTCTTTAAGATATCTTTGATGAACCAGTTCTTGAGTCTTTAAAAAATAAATTTCTTTTAATATAATCAACATGATCTGTAAAGTAAGAGGTTAAAATAGATGATCTCTATGTACTTTCTCACTGATTCCAAGTCATTTTGGTCTGGCCACTCTTTCTAAATTCATTTTTAGCTGTCATTTCCACCTCTTTTAACACACTTGGTTCTTAACTGGTTGAAACCAAATATGGAGGTTCCATTATCATCTATGATAGAGAGAAGTGATTACTACAGAATTTCTGGAAAGCCATTTTCATTTCATGCCTATTTGTTGTTTTCCTTTCAGTTTCTTTTACAAATGCCCTCGGGCTGTATGGCTTAGTCAAGCTTTCTAAAGGTTCATTTTTCTTTCAACTCCTTTTCATTGTTTGTGAAATGAAACTACTCATAAACTTCCATTACCTTCCTCGGTAATATTGTATAAGTGAGTTTGTAAGACTAATATGACCTTTGCCTGCCATGTGTGCTATCTTGGCAAGTAGATTGAGTGTTTGTTGTTTTTTCTGGGCTCTCTTGAGCTCCTTGTTACGGTAATTATTTTACATCACCTAAACATCTCTTATAAATAGTAATAATCAAAGTTAACATCATTATTTTTGCCTATTTTGCTTTTTTAAAGAGTTAATACTTTGTTTAATTGGATCGGTTTGGAATTGTAGTTCTGAGCAGCATCATAGATATAAATGAGTCTGTTCTGTTCTCTCCATAATAGACACAAGACTTTTTGATTGGCTACAGTTGAGGAGTTAGGGGCACCTTTAAAAGTCCTTATTAATCTTTGGATTCTCTATTGATTTTGACTTTTTTCTTTCTTGGTTGCCTTACCATTGAGCTTGAGAACATATGTGAGCAAGACAAGAGCACTGAATCCCCTTTAAAAAAATCTAATTTTTTGGATCTCCACTTTTGGTTTGACTCCTTCATTGATGGTGTCTGGTGAGAGACAGTGTTATAAGGGGTTATTCTCTGAGGCTGACATGTGATGAGTGCTATTCAGCTAAATCTTTAGCAGTTAATTTGCTTTAAAAATGTATCCACGAGAGACTTACACGAACTGATGCTGAGTGAAACGAGCAGGGCCAAGAGATCATTATACACTTCAACAACAATACTATATGATGACCAGTTCTGATGGACCTGGCCATCCTCAGCAAGAAGATCAACCAAATCATTTCCAATGGAGGAGTAATGAACTGAACCAGCTACGCCCAGCGAAAGAACTCTGGGAGATGACTAAAAACCATTACATTGAATTCCCAATCCCTATATTTTTGCCCACCTGCATTTTTGATTCCCTTCACAGGCTAATTGGATAATATTTCAGAGTCTGATTCTTTTTGTACAGCAAAATAACGGTTTGGTCATGTATACTTATTGTGTATCTAATTTATATTTTAATATATTTAACATCTACTGGTCATTGCCATCTGGGGGAGGGGGTGGGGGGTAAGAGGTGAAAAATTGGAACAAGAGGTTTGGCAGTTGTTAATGCTGTAAAGTTACCCATACATATAACCTGTAAATAAAAGGCTATTAAATTTTTAAAAAATGATATAACATGCAGTTGTGATATAATACAAACATGGAATTTGAATTAAAAAAATGAACTTTAAAAAATGTATCCATGACAAATCTTAAAATTGAATCTTCATTATTAATGTTTTCTCCATCATTGTCTTAAGTCTAGGTGATTAACCCCAAAGAAATTAAGCCACTAAACATAAATGCTCACTCTGAAGATTTAACAATGGGCACTTGAGCTGGTTCCAGCACACTAGTAGACAGAGGCTCCCAAGAGAGTGTGAGATAGGTTTGTACTTTTGTTTCTACCATATCTTTGAAGTAAATATCCTTTTGTCAAAGCTAAGTGATACGAATTGGTTAAATGAAAATAGGATGGTAGTCACAGTGGCTAATGAGGGACGTACTTTGAATGGGGGGTGAGATGATAGCATTTAAGAAGACACCCCAAAACTACTCAGGAGAACCCTTTAGATTTCAATAAGGTAATATAACATCTCGTGAGCCTAGAATATACCTACTACACTAGGTATTGCAAGAATAGAAAGTTTAGCTAAGATTTAGTACTTGACTTTATGAAACTGACAATTTAGAAAGGGGGATAAGCCATAAAAATGGATCACTATAATTTTAGACTGTTATATGATTAAGTGCATTAAAGGGATCCAAGATAAATTACCATGTGAAGTAAAAGATCTCTATAGGAAGAAATATAACTGTCTTCAAATATCTGAGAGGTAATCATAGGGATGAAGTATTTGACATGTTCCATGTGGTTATAGGGGTAGAAAGTGCTGAGGAATAAATTTTGACTTAACATGCATGTGATCTTGACACACACTCATCAGATAAGGAAGAATGTTCTAACAATTGGAGTAGACTTTACATAAACTGCTTTGGGAAGCAGTGGACTTTCCATTCCTTAAAGCAATCAAGTGGAAGGTGCATGATTCTATTGGATTACTCTATTGGATGGAAGGTTGGGCCAAGCTCTCAGGTTTCTTTTAACTCTAATAATCTTGAATTTTGACTTTTTTCCAAATTATTTTTAAGGTTATCACAGTTAAGTGACTTGCCCAGGGTCATACATCTAGTCATTGTCTGAGGACAAATTTGAACTCGGGTCTTCTTAACTTCAAAGCTGATACTCTAACCACTGCTACCCTATGAAATTAGATTTTTTAAAGGGGATTCAGTGCTCTTGTCTTGCTCACATATGTTCTCAAGCTCAATCTCTCTATTCCAGATCTTTTTCCCCTTCCTTCTTCTAAGGCACTTTATCTTCCTATCAAAGAGATTACTGGACACTTAGAACTATATCAATCAGATAATCTCCTGGGGTTTAGTTCCCACCTGTTAGGATTCTGCGGTAGGGACCAGTATGGAATATCATTGAGGTACCATGTAGTAAGATATTTATAAGTTGTAGAGAGTCCAGAGGAGAGAGACCAGAATAATGAAGGGCCAAATCATGCTACATATAACAATTGGAAGAAGAAACAGAAGAGAACACTGGTGAATTTGGGGGTAAGGATGGAATACAATAGCTGTATTTGAACAAATTATTCTAGTTGGTCCTGAAGGTCAAAATTCTAAGAAATAGTCCAAGTTACAAAGAAAAGATTTCTTCAAAGTGTTTCTTCTCAAGTGGAGTTATTCCAAAATGGCTTGGTTTCCTTAGAGATATAGCAAGTTATCCTTCAGTGGAAATCTTTCAACTCGGAAATTCTTGGATTCTTGCTTGTGACTCAGGATACCTCAATTTTGCAGGCTAAACACAAGCTTGAGGCAGCCAGTTCCATGTTCTGCCTAAGTGCTCAATCATTCTCATGTTCTATAAATGGAAGTCCTCTAGAACACATTCAAGGATTCATATCCATGTTCAAATAGCTCAGGCATCCATTTCTAAACCCATCATTCTCATTTATAAGCAGTGAGGGATTCACATTCTCTCAGCTCACACAGCATGCTTTTCACTAATTCCTCACCCCCTCTGCTCTCACATATTCCCTGAATTCTGACATTCAAACTCTTCCCTAATACACTTGATAACTAACACCCAAAGGCCATCTTTGGGCTACTCTCGCTACTCTGTTTCAGGAGAATGTTGGACAGCTCTCCGAGACGGAAGGCTACTTTTGGTGGCTGCCTGCCCTCTTTTCAGGGAACAGCTACCTGTTTTGTTTTGTTTTTAAAATCTGGTGTTCCTAGAATATAATTGCTCTAAGAAATTACTCTCACACGGGGTGTTAAAATGTTTTAATATGATGTGAATGCTACATACCATTGCAGATTCTCAGCATTGGAAGAGACCTAAGAGGCCATCTAGTTAAACTGACATCTGAAAAAGAATCCCTCTGCACCTTCCCCAATGTATAATCAATCAGCCTCTTCTTAAAGACCCCCAGGACTAGCATCAATAACTTTAGAAAAATTGCAAGATATAGAATATAGCCATAGAAATCAGCTGCATCTCTATGTGTTACCAACAAAACCTAACAGGAAGAGATAGACACATTTCATTAAAATAACTATAGAATATTTAAAATCTTTGGGAGTTTATCTACCAAGATACACACACACACACACACACACACACACACACACACACACACAGAGTATCTGAATATACCTGCAAAATATTCTTTACAGAAATAAAAACAAACCTTTAAAATTAGAGAAATATTAATTGCTCATGGGAAGGTAAGAGCAATATTAGAAAAATGACCTAAATTAATTTACATTTGATATTGTTATTAGGCCTATATCCCAAAGAGATTTAAAAAAGAGAGAAGAACGCATATTATGAAAATATTTATAGCAGCTCTTTTGTTGTGGTAAATACCTGGAAAATAAGGGTGCCCATCAGTTGAAGAAAGCTGAACAAATTATGGAATCTAAATGTAATGGAATATTACTGTGCTGTAAAAAATGATAAAGGGGATGGTTTGGAAGACTGACACTTGTGCAAGATACCTCAGACAGCTACCAGTCATGTGGAAGAGGCTGAGGAGCTTGCTGCTAGAAAAGTTATGAGGCGTAATAGAAGACATTCATTAAATGGTTTCAGTTTGCTAACCAAGTAGTAAGGAGAAAACTTTTTGATCATAGCCAAAGGAAGAATGTCTTCAAAATTCACAGGTAAACAGAGCTTTGTTCATTGTCTTTGGCTGGTTTTTTTGGTTGACTCCCTTGCTGGCAACATCCAGTAAAAGCTAAAACTATAAATGGACAGATCTAGATCTCTGTCCTCTGTATCTGACCCTAGCACCCAGATTTTCCACCAGTTTAATGTAAATGCTCCAAGGAGCAAGAAATGACCCTTGGGATCTGCCCAGTGGTAACTGAGAAAAAGACTCATCTGAGAGATTTCTATAAGGTCGATGATTTGTAGAAACTCTGCTAACTTTGAGTCTATTCTCTCTAAAACCCAAGATAATATAGGGGAAAAAATACACTTGAGATATTGGAAGGAAATGTTTGTATTTTATAACTTGCTCAAAATCATACAGTCAGTAAGTATATGAGGCAATATTTAAACACAGGCATTCCTGAAACAGTCTGGTGTCCTACCCAATAATCTATGCTTCCTTTACATTTGTTACCTGTTAAATACTGAAAGTCAAAATGTTAATTTTTTTCACAAGTTACAATATTGGTTGGGAATTTGAAAGGGAAAAATAACAATCATAGTAACAATAAAATAATAAAAACTCAAAAAAGAAATGTTTGTACTTTAGTTATAACCATATCTTCAAACTAAGTATCCCACTCTAAAAGTTAATTGTGGTTAAATGGCTAAATGGGACTAAGGAGGATATAATCCCCCCAAAAGAGAGTTTGTATTTGGTCCTGGAGGCAATAGGGAAATACTACAATTATTAAGGTAATGAGGTTAGGTGTATCCTATAGGCATAACAATTTGACCCTTGTGTGGAAATACTAGTCACTGGTACTTAGTAATGTGTGTGTGTATGTGGGGTGTGTGTGTGTGTGTGTGTGTGTGTATGGTGTTTTTGTATGTGAGAAACACATCTGGTAGGGGTTCAACCTGATTGAATTAGAGAAAACATATCCTAAATCTCCCAGGGTGACCTCTAGAATCCTCAGAGAGAGGTGAAGTAACTTGTCTCTGGCATAGTAGTCCCACACATGCTATAAAAGAAACCTGAAAAGACTTGTGCAGAGCGAAGTAAGCAGAACCAGGAGAGTAATTTATATAATAAAAACAATGTTATAAGACAAACAATTTTAAAAGACCTAAGAATTCTCAGAAATGTAGTGATGGAGGAGCAGTGATGAAGTATGTATCCAGCTCCTAACAGAAAAGTGAAGGTATTGAGATGCAAAATGAGACACATATGATAAAAATAATGATAGTCATGGCTAGCATTTACACAGTGCTTACTATGTGCTCCCCTCATAGACCACTGCATTGTTGTGGCAAAGGGGCTTGTACAGCTAAGTGAAACCATAGCTATTGCTATGTAGACTTACTTAAAATGGACAAATCCTAGTGAAGAATTCTGTCAGAAGGTAATCTGCAGGGAAAGAACCCATTGCAGTATTTTTGCCAAGAACACCCATACACAGTATTAAAATAATAAAAGATATGACAAGATGAACCCCTCGGATCAGAAAGTATTCAATACATTATTAGGGAAGAGCAGAGAACAACTACAAGCATCTTTTATACAAATGAAGTGACTGGGTCAAAGCTGAAAGAAATATCAGCTTCAGCTGTATCTGGTGATGAAAGGAAATTTTGATGCTGTAAAGATCAACATTGCATAGGAGTCTGGAATTTAGAAAGAGCAATAGCAGGGGAAGGATTGAGAAAGGTAAAATGGATGAACTGGCGCTAAAGTTGAGCTTTGGAAAGCTAGGGGTGAGGAGAGAGTTAACTTTACTCTTGGGGAATATTGCAAATGCACAGTGATGGGAGATTGAATATCATGTCTGGGGAGCAACAAAGAGGGCAATTTGACCAGAACAAAGAAAGCATGAAGGAGGAAAATGAGGGATGAGCCAGAATAGGTTGTCTGAATGTAGAGTAGGCTCTTAAAGGACATACAGATATAATCCCCCCAAAAGAGAGTTTGTATTTGGTCCTAAAGGCAATAGGGAAATACTGACAATTGTTACCAGGGCAGTAAGGTAAATGAGGTTAGGTGTATCCTATAGGTATAATAATTTGGCACTTGGGTGGAAAATGAATTGGAGAAAGGCGAGATGAGCAGGGAGACTAATTAGTGTTAGTCTGGGGAGAGGTAATTAAATCTTGAACAAGGATGGTGACCATGTGAGTTGAAGGGGGTCATATCCTTTAAAATTATGAAATGGTTTACAGAATTGCCGAACCAAAGGACCACAGAACTAGAGAGCTGGAAGGGAACTTGGTAGCCATATAATCCAGACCATCATTGAGTCAATTATTTCCTTTTGAATGTACCTCCGTGGTTTCATTGGAATCATGCCTCTTTAGATTCCAGTTTTATATTCTTCCCATCTCTTTTATGTTCACTTCCCTTTCAAAATATTAGGCCATTGGGTCCTCTCTTTCTTTTTTCTGAAGCCTCTGAAATAATGATTTCTCCAATCTAGGCTGCATCAAACTAGGACCAAATTTCTTCTATCCTGAACTTTATAATTGAAGGGCTCTCTTTATAACTAGACATCCAATAAATTCAGGGTAAGATACTGAATTAACAATTGACATTTTTAAAGCTGCTCATCCACCTTTGGTGTACTCAACTCTCACCTGTGGCTACAAGAAGCTGTAGCATGTGCAGTGACCATATCCCAACAACCATTTTTGGTAACCAGATTAGACCAGATTGAGGGTAACTGAGGGATTTCAAACCCTTTGGGAAGTTAGGAGGATGTATACCCCAAGCATGTGAAGATTTCCCCTGGTGGAATGAGTAAACGAGAACAATTTGTTCCAATGGCCCTGAAGATGGCTGAAGCTAGCCTTGTAAAGGACTTAGACCTGCAAGGTCCAAATCCATAGTCCTATGACATTTATATAGTATGTTGAAACTTGCAAGCACTTCCTCCAGGCTCACTCCTAACTTCCACTTGTAACCAGCAGTTTGCATCCCTAGAGGATGACTGACTCAGATTTTATGCAAGTCAAATCTTGGGACACAAAAAGTGTGATCTATATTCAAGACAACTGAATAATTATGAGAATTCATTTGCACACAGGTCTAGTGTTGGGAGGGACCTTAGAAGCATCTAGTGCATCCCTTTTATTTAATTGGTAAGGGAAATGAGCTCCATGGAGGTTAAGGTGATGTAGTCAATAGAGTACAATAGAGTAAGATCTGAATTCAAATTTGGCCTCAGATACTATAAGTAACAATCTCTATATGCTTCATTTTTATCATTTATAAAATGGGGATAATGATGGCCTTACTTTCCAGGGTTGTTGTGAAGGTAAAAGAGATAATATTTGTAAATATTTTTGCAAATCTTAAGGTATTGATTATTATTATCATTATCATTGTTGTTGTTATTATTCAAGATCACAGATCAGAGGTGGGAGGCAAATCTAAGTATTCTGACTCCAAAGACCACATTTTTTTCACATTTTTCAACCTAGATTATCTTGAAGCAGGATGGAGTTCCTCATTTTACCCTGCCTCTTGCTCAGTATTCTTTTCCCCTTTCTTGATTGAGGTCATACTTTGCACACCCAATGCAGGACTTTTCTTCTATTCTTAGCTCTTTCTCCCCACTTCTTCCTCTTTCACCTTTTTGCTTCTGAACTGATTTTTGAGTTAATTCCCATATACTTCTCTCTTGAGAGGAACTTCCTGCTTTTACTCAGGAGTGTTTTTGTCCCACCACATCTTTCTAATAGGGGTTTCCTTTCATATTCCTTGATGCTCAGAATAATTGGAATGCATCTAATCTATCTCAACTCTAATTAAGATAAAGATGGATTTTCTTGTATCCAGCTTGTGGATTATTCAGGCTTCTCTCTTTCTCTTTTTCCTCTATGACCTCTCTTTCTACTTCTTCAGAAGGCAAATAAGAGCAGACAAAAATAAGGGAGGGGGGAGATTCTTCAGAGTTGTTTATTTCCAGACAAACTGGTGTCCTTTGAGAAAGAGAATGAAGGTTGAAACAATAAAAATGGAAATTGGTGATTATCTGTGATTTTCTATTATGTAGGCTTTCCCTGTGTTCAAGGACCATGGACAGCATAAAGCTGGAAAGTACTGAGCATTATTCTGGTGTCTTTTCATAACTCCCATTGGTGGATAATTTCTTTGGTGATGGCTGGGAAGCAACATTCATGCTAAGTGAGGATTGAGAATGTAACAGTTAATCCTGGCCAAATCCCCAGACATTTGTGATACCTGACTCCTGGGCAGTCTCTGTGAGCAGTTATGGACATTTTAGCATCCCTCCCTCTTCCTCTTGCACTTGATTTTTATGGGTCTGCATAATTGTGCCCACCCATCCATATGCAAAGTAGAAACTCCTGCCAGGTTGATGCTTCCAAATACCTAAATGATTGGTGACATGAAAAACAATTAAGGCTCAACTGGCTGAGTTTTGAAGGACTAGACATTTAACCTCCTCATTTTCCAGATTAGAAAATTGAGGAAAGTAACTCACCCAAGACTACATAGGTAGGAAAGTGAAGAGCTGAAATTTGTACCCAGATCTTCTGATTTCCAATCCAGTATTTTCCCCTTCCCCTCCCCAATTACCTTGCCTCCCATATACTATAATCAGGCATTTACTGTGGCATTGATGCCATATGTTTTAGGAAGACGGAAGTTTGGAGGGAAAGACAGAAACAAAAAACTAAAAAAGGATTGTAGGGGACATGTGGAAATCCTATTGGCTAGAACCTCTTGACTTAAAGAGGTATATATTTTTCATTAGGCCCAATATATGTCTTTCTAGTGTCTCTTGGGTTGTTTCTTCTCTTGACTTTCAGCTTTATTGGATAAGAATTTACTTTGAAAAATGTATATATGTATATATATATATATATATATCACAATGCAATCATTTTTATTGGTATTTTTTGTTTTCACATCATATTTTCCAACTTATACCTCTTCCTCCAAGAGAATCATTCCTTATAACAAAAGATAAAAAGAGAAATAAACTTCAAAATTAATCAACACATCAACCATAATTTCTCACATCTTCAAACAAATAGGGGAAAATACTTTCTCATATCTCCTCTACAAAGGCAAGGCTGGTTATATTAATTACATAGAAATCAGTTTCAATTTTTCTTGTTGCTGTTGTTCTTTCCATTTATACTGCTGTAATAATATTAATAATAACTAACATTTACATAGCACTTACAATGTGCTAACCACTGTTAAGTGCTTTACATTTATTAACTCATTTGATCCATGCAACTCTGAGAGGTAAGAGCTATTATTATCCCCATTTTAAAGTGGAGTAAACTGAGGCAACCAGATTGACCCAGGGCCACACAATTAGTTGGTGTCTGAGGCTGGATTTGAACTAAAAAATTCCTGAATCCTGGGTTAGTACTCTATCTACTGTGCCACCTAGTTACCTATAATATTGTAGTCATTGTATATATCATTTTCCTGCTTTTGCTTCCTTCCCTTTGCATCATTTCATGTGTTACCCCACAATTTAATGTATATTTCACATTCATCATCTCTTACAATGGAGTAAGATTATTTTGCATTCATGTAGCATAATTTTTTATCAATTCCCCATTAATGGACATCTACTTTGTTTCTAGTTTTTAGGTTTTTTTGTTTTTTGCTACAAATTTGCTGTTATAAATATTTGGTATATATTAGGCCTTACATTTTATCACTTACCTTTTCCCCCCTGGCTTATTTAATAAATTGTCATTGGTTGAGACCTACTGGTGGGTCTCTGATTTAAAGAGTATGGAAATTTTAGTCAGTTTCTTAATCCAAGCCCAAACTGCTTTCCAAAATGGTAGGACCAATTCAATATTATTATTGTGCCTATCTTTCCACAATCCTGTTACTTGTGGGCAGATAGGTGGTGCACTAGATAGAGTACTGGACCTAGAGTCAGTAAAACTCAGCTTCAAATACTTTCTAATTGTCTTACCCTTACTTAACTTACTCAAACTGCTTTCTTCTTCAGTTTCCTTATGTATAAAATGGGGATTATAATAGCCCCTGTGTCTCAGAGTTATTGTGAGAATAAAATAAGTATACATTTGTAAAGTGATTTGCAAATTTTAAAGAGCGATATGTTATTATTGTTATTAATTTTGACTACTCCCATCTTTTGTTATTTTATATAATTAATGACCTAGTGGCCATTCTTACAGTCATGAGAATCTTTGTATTTATCCTGGACAAAGTGTACTTTGTGGCACACATACATTTATATTCTTATTGGCATAAAACTAGTATAAATAAACTAAAGATAAATATGAATTCTTTATCATGATATGGAAATGACTTTGAGCTCTTGAGAGCTATTCTAATGGAACACAAGATTTGGTAGGACCTAGTAGGCTGGGGAGACTTAAGGTACCGGCTTGGTGTTGTGCTATGTATTTCTTGTCCAAGAACCAGCTCAGTTAAGCTTGGAGAGTATAGTTGCCAAGTTGGTTTTGGGGTGATGACTTTCTTTTTGTTAATGACAATTCTACCTAGTTACAGAAGGATATTATTTGTGTAAGTGTGATATCTTGCATATGAGTAAAATATTTGTGAATTGAATTTAACTGTTAGAAAGAGCATCCACCCTGCTGAATAATGGATTCCTGAAATACTGAGTAATTTATTCCTGTAATTCATTTGGATTCTTTGAAAGCTCCATGATTTCATATGGACACTACCCTTATACATGCAGATTATATTCCTCTTACCACCATGGAAGATAGTTCTTAATGAATTTTCAGAATCTCCGGACCTTCCCCCAGTTAATCACCTGGTAGCCAATTTTATAGTGATGAGTCTTTCTTTTTCAGTTTTTTATTTTCAAAATGCATGCAAAGATAGTTTTCAACATTCACCCTTGTAAAACCTCTTGTTCCAAAATTTTCTCCCTCCCTTCCCCCACCCCTTGCCCCTAGACAGCAAATAATCCACTATAGGTTTAACATGTACAATTCTTCTAAGCATATTTCCACATTTATCATGCTGCAGAAGAAAAATCAGTTCAAAAGGGGAAAAATGAGAAAGAAAAAAAAAGTGAGAAAACAATATTGTGTTGTGATCCATTTTCAGTCCCCATAGTTCTTTCTGGCTGCAGATGGCTGTCTCCAAGTGATGAGTTTCTTTACATTTATCGAAGACTATCCTTGGCCAGTAGATGTGACAAAAAGTTTTACATATATTATCTCATTAGACTATGAAGTAATTGTCATATTATCCCCATTTTACAGGTGAAGAAATTGAGGTTCCCAGGGGTCATTATTATCAGTTATGAGTTAATATTTGAATTCAGATTTTCCTGATTCTAAGACTGATGATCTATTTGCTATACTAGATGAATTTTGAACATATTTTTTTGTGATGCTATGAAACATTCAAGTAGAGCTGTCCATCAGGCAGGTGGTGATATAGGAATAACTTTCAATTGAGGAAGTGTTTTAGATATATTAACTTGTGATTCATCTGCCTAAGGCTGATAACTGAACCCATTGGTGTGGATAAAATCATTGAGAGAAAATGTAGAGAGAAGAAAAGGAGACAGCCTTTGGGGATATCCATGCTTCTAAGATAGATGATGATTTAGTAAAAGGGCCTGAGCAAACATTATCAGACAGACATGAAAAAATGAGAGGGAGAGAGAGAGAGAGAGAGAGAGAGAGAGAGAGAGAGAGAGAGAACAGAAAGAGAAGGGAGGGATGAAGGAAGAGAGGGAGGGATGAAGAAAGAGAGGGAGGGATAGAAGGGAGAGAGAGAAAAAGGGAAGGGGGGAGAGTAGTATCATGGGAGCTAAGGAGGAGAAAGCCTCCATAAGTAGGGGGCAGTTAATGTGTCAACACCTGGAGAGAAGTCAGAGAATGAGGAATGAGAAAAGATCATTAGATTTAATAGTTGAGACATCACAGGAAGCATCAGACTTAGGAAAGACTTTTGTGAATGATATTGAGAAATACCAGAGTCCTTTCAACGATTCCAAATTATTTGTTTCTGCAAAAGCTCTGCCACATGGCTGAAAATAATGGGTGATCTTTGTATAGTCAAAATTATACATTTACAAAATCACAAATAATCCAAATTTCAATGGTGGCTGTATAGTGGACATAATGAAAAAAAATGCAGTTTTAAAAGTTTTTCTGTTGAGAGGATGAGTGCAATTAGTGGAAAGAGTGCTGGATTTGAAATACCTAAGACTTGGATTCAAATTCTATTTGAAGCTTACTAGATAAATTAGGTCTACTCAGTGCAGTAGTTTGAATGAGGGCTCTGTGAGTTCTAGGAATTTAAAATGGGGAGTCTTGATTAGTATCACCTGCCCACTTCCATTTCATTTTTGGTAGCAAAGTTCTCTCCAAATGAGTGACTGTGTGGTAACTCAGTGTCTACAATAGGGAAGGAAAAAAGAGTGAAGACATACAAGACTTACATATATATTGAGGCAGTTAGATTGCTCAGTAGCTAGAGCACCAATCCTGGAGTCAGGAGGACCTGAGTTAAAATCCAGCCTGAGATATTTATCAGCTGTGTTTCTCTGGGCAAGTCAATCTCAATTGCTAAAAAAGGAAAAGGAGAAGGAGACAGAGAAGGGGAAGGAGAAGGGAAAGGGGAAGGGGAAAGAGAAAGGGAAGGAGGAGAACTAGAAGGAAAAGAGGAAGGAGAAAGAGAAAGGGAGGAGGAAATAGAAGGGGAAAGGAAAGAAAGAGGAAAAGAAGAAGATGATGATGATGACATATATATATTTATATATGATATTTATTAAAAGATATATTGCATATCAGCCAGGGCCTTAGCCATAATGGAGGTAGGAGTGAGATGTTGTGGCCCTTCAAATTTTCATCCAGATTGGAGTGGTGACTGTTTTCTATGGCTTCCCAAGTTTCCCCTTTGGTACACAGAAATTCTTCTTTCTGCCATAGATTAGGGAATACATGCTCCTTTTCAGGGGCTTCAGGATAGCAAAGGAGGACCAAATTTTCTGGTTTTTCCACTTCCAGATTTATGCTTTGGAATCTTTGAGGACTGTAACTGATTGATGGGTGTTATGGGAATTTCCCATCCTGGGTTCCATGAGAACCTAGAGAGAATCTCACTCGTCGTGAGATCTATAAAACTAGAGGTCAAAAAGTGAGTAGCCAGACTGAAAGGAAAAAAAAAATTATTAGCACACTAAGGAAGAATGCTTGGCTAGTAACAGCTTCCACTCCATAGGATATAGATTGGGTTTTTATTGCTTTTTAGGGACACTTATAGTGTATATGGCCAATCGGTGGCATTCTTCAGCAGAATAGAAATGGATAAATATGCAAGCCCTGAGGACACAGAAGTTGCTAAAAGGTCAAGTTTGTTCCAGTGGGAAAATGCATTTTGCAGTGGTTAGTTTTATCAGAATATCTCATGTTGGCAGTAAATCTCTACAATGGTAAAGGACTCCTTCAAGATAGAATCAGCCAAGCTCATCCTGTTATTTCCATTAAGACAGGGAATAAAATACAGCCTAAGGGGAACTATTTACAAAACCCAGTAGCTCTGTTTCTTTGGCCTCTGAGATTACTTTGTCTAGTGAGAAGATGTATCCCCAAGATTTATACTATTCATGCTCATCAATTCCTTGCATATGGAGATTAGAGAAATAGAATTGGAATACTCCATGTATAATCAAAGTTGGCTAACAAGAGGGATGTAGAGGATCTTCTCTATTATTGCAGTGGTTATGGCATCATTTGGATTCAGATAGACAATCATTCATAGAGTTATAATTGGGGAGACAGGGGAGATATTGGCTAATTTTAGTTTTGAAGACAAAAGAAAGAGAGAAGCAATTAAAGCTATACAGGTATACAAGCTAGTGGGTCTTCAACTTTCCAAAGAGCATCTTAATTGCCTAGCCATTATAAAAATATGGCTATGGATTATTTAAAAAGAGAATCAAATATCTTCTTAAAGAGAGGGTTTTCTCTTGAAATTTTATAGAGGAGGAAGTTTTAATATATAAGGATCATCTTAATAGGGAAAAGAGGACTCAAAAATGATCATTATTATTGTTACTAATAATGATACAATTCTTGCCAAATGATAAGACATTATACTGTATTTTCCAAATGTTATGCCAATGATTCTTACAATTCTGAGAGGTAGATGCTATTGTTAACCTCATTTTACAGATGAGGAAATTGAGGCAAATGATTTGCCCAGGGTCACCCATGTAGGAAGCATTTGAAATTAGATTTAAACTCGGGTCTTTCTGACTGCAGTCTAGTGCTCTATCCACAGCACAACTTAGCTGTTCCTTAATACAGATTTTTATAAATATGTATAGTATGTACATATTTTCCAGAAAGCAAAATCAGTTAATTTTAACTCCTCAGAGGAAAGATGGCACTTGAAATTATAAAATTCTAAGATTCTCTTTATACAGATTCTAAGAAGAGTCATAGAAATCTCATAGTATAATTTAAGATATGAATTTCAACATTCATAATTAAATGTATTCTTCAATATCAGCTTTATGATCTCAGACAAGTAACAATTTCTCATTGATTTAGCAACTGTCCTACCTTAGACTTAGTCACTAATTTATATGATCAGCTTGGTAGGGATTTTTCCACAGTAGGAGCCCTCCTCTTCACCATGCTGAAACATAGATCCTTCTTGTATTCTCATTACTTTGTCAATTTCTTTTGTATTTAAGCTTGGTTTTATTTCTATAAAAAAGTATTTATAGGTGTATTCAGATAGTTTCTATGTATGCCTTTGGTGGAAGACTCCAAAGTGTTTTATATATTCTGTAGTCATTTTTGATGGAAGTTCACTTTCTATTTCTTTGTTGCTAATATACACGTATATATATGTGTATGTATATAAATGTATACATATATACACACAAACATACATATGACTGCTGATTTACCATTTATTTTATATTATATATATTATTGCTGTTATTTTAATTAATTATTTTAGTTAACTCTTTAGTTCTTTGGATAGACTACCATATCATTCTTTAAAAAATCATTTTGTTTTCTTTTTGCCTATATCTTCTCTCACTTTCTTTTTATTTTGTTGCTATGCAGTATTTAAATTTTTTTTAACATTTTTATTTAAAGTTTTAAGTTGCAAATTTTATTCCTCCTTCTCTCTCTCTCCTCTCCCTTCCTGAGATGGTAATCAATCAGATATAAGTTCTACCTGTGCAATTATGTAAAACATTTCCATATTAGTCATTCTGTATAAGAAGACTCAAATAAAAGAGGAAAAAATGAAAGACAGAAATTAAAAATAGCGTGCTTCAATCTGTATTCAATCAATGTCAGTAGTTTCTTTGAGGGAAGATAATATGCTTCATCATTAGTTCTTTTGAGATTGTCTTGGATCATTATATTGCTGAGAATAGCTAAGTTACTCACATTTTCATTGGACAATATGATTATTAGTGTGCACAACATTTTCCTGGTTTGGTTCACTTTAGTATGCATTAGTTCATGTTAGTCTTTCTAGGTTTTCTGAAATCATCCTACTTGTCTTTTCTTATAGCACAATAATATTCCACCTCAATCATATATCAGAGCTTGTTTAGCCATTCCCCAATTGATGGGCATCCCTTTGAATTCTAATTCCTGGCCTTCACAAAAAAAGCTGCTCTAAATATTTTGGTATAAATATGTCCTTTCCCCACTTTTTTGGATGATTTTGGGATATAAATCTAGTAGCAGTATTGCTGGATCAAAGGGTATACAGTTTGACAGCTTTTTGGGCATAGTTTAAATTGCTCTCCAGAATGGTTGGATCAATTTACAACTCTACCAACAATGCATTAGTGTTCCAGTTTTCCCACACTCCAAATCTAACATTTTTCTTTTCTTTTTCTTTTTCTTCTTTGTCATATTAGTTACTCTGATAGGTTTAAGGGGGTATCTCAGAATTACTTTGTTAGTTTTCCAGTCTTCTAGTTACTGAAAAGCCTCCATTAAAAAGTTCTGAAAATTCAAGAATGAGATAACACACAGCTCTGCCAATGTACCTCTCCATACAAAGACAAAGATTGTTGACATATGCTGTTGGTACAATTGGATCTGGACTAGCATATATGACTCTAATGCTTGCTTGTGATGAAGAGTCTGCTAATTCTTAGAGTTGGGGAGAGACAGTCTTGAAAATCCTTGTCTCTTTCTTTTCTCTCTAATCTTCCTTTTATGTACCCAAGGTTTTACTATGCTTTCTG
The DNA here is from genome assembly GCF_902635505.1 of Sarcophilus harrisii. NCBI lineage: Eukaryota > Metazoa > Chordata > Mammalia > Dasyuromorphia > Dasyuridae > Sarcophilus > Sarcophilus harrisii. The sequence continues at coordinate 616,892,479 of NC_045427.1, read as the reverse complement.
AAACACCTTCAGGTTCATTATCTCATCTGATTTTCCTAACCAGAGAAGTAGCACAGTGGTTATGCAAGTGTGGGAAGCATGAAGATCTGCTTCAAGTCCTGACTGATACCTGCTGGTGTATAGTCACATGCAGATTACTGAACTGCTTTGCGCACTAGGCCACTAAACCTATAAGGTAACAGTTTCTTCTGCATTGGACTTTTTTTTTTACTGATGAAATCGTAGATTTAAACAAAAAAGTTTTAAAACCTAGAAATTCTGAACTTCATTTAATTGCTGGAGAAATAAATAGAGATCCAGGAAGAGAAATGACTTGTTTAAGAACATACATAAAGCAAATATTTGAATCATAATTGAAACTAGGGTCTATGGATCCTCAGCCATTCTCCAGGATGTCTGACAAACACATAAAGACCCAGAAGATCAACCTCCCTCTTTCGCTTTCTTCTTGTCTTTAACTAATGAAAGGAGAAGATCTGCATCTCTCTTGTGTTGATTCAATCCTTCCTTTTCATCCTAATCTCACCAAGAGCTCCATTTTAAAGCAGCTGTGAGAGTGAAGCATCAAGGCCCATCTGGTAGGGCCTCAGCCAGACAATTAGCCCTTATTCCTGGGAGAGAATCTTTTCAGTGTCTCCCTCCCCCAGAAAATTTCCTTTCAGGACCCAGAACTGTGTGGGTGGGCTAAGAGAGGAGCTGGAGAGTGGGAGTGGAAGGGGCAGAAGGGTGATTTACCCTGGTGACTGAAATCTGACAGTCTGTATGCTAAGTGAATACCATTTAAAATGAAAGAAGGAAAAAAAACAGACAAGTGCTTGCCACATAGTCTTTCTCTATGTATCTTTGTGTGTCCACCAACCCCTGCTCTCTATCTTTTCTCTTCTCTCTGTTCTTATGTTTTTCAGTTTCTGTCTCACTATCTCCACCCAGTGTTTCTATCTGGCTCTGTCCTCCCATAGTTCCTCATCTTCTCTGTCACCATTTCTGCCCCCTCGGTCACCCAGCTTGTTGTATATGTCTCCCAGAAATGGGCTATTTCTCACTGTTACTAAAGAAAATCAGAGCTGGAATGAAGTTTAGAGATTATTTCATTTATTTTCCTTATTTTATAGATGGGGAATGGAGAGATCTCTTCCTCTCTTCCTTTTTTTCTCTCCCTCTCCCTTCTTCCCTCTTTCTTTCTCTCCCTCCTTCCCTCTCTATGCCTTCCTCTTCTTCCTCTTCCTTCTTGTTCTTGTCCTACTCTCTCTCGCTTTTCCTCTGTCTCTTTCTTTCTGTCTTTGTCTCTCTTACTGTCTCACTGTCTCTGTCTCTTTCTCTTTCCCTTCCTTCTTCCCTTTCTCTCTCTCTGTCTCTCTCTCTCGCTCTCCTTGTCTCCCTCTCATTCTCCCCGCCTCTCTCTCTCTCTGTCTCTGTCTCTCTCTCTCTCCTCTCTCTCTCTGTCTCTGTCTCCCTCTCTCTGTCTCTTTCTCTCTGTCTCTCTCTGTCTCTGTCTCTGTCTCTCTCTCTCTGTCTCTGTCTCTGCCTCTGTCTCTGCTCTCTCCCTTTCCTGACTGACTGGTCTGTTGTAGGTGTCACCGCCTCGCGCCTCCCTGGCTCCGGCTCCCTCGCATTTGCGCCCCCCCCCCCCCCCCCCTTTTCGCTGCCGCTTCTCCTCCCCCCGCTCCTCGTCACCGGCTCTCCCGCACTCCTTCCTTCCCTCCGGCATCCCCTCGCGCTCGCGGCCTCCGCCCCGCATCGCCCCCTGCTGGCCCGCCTGGGTCCTGCAAGCCCTTGCCGCAGCACCTCGGACAGCGCCGTGGGGGCCGCGGCAGCCTGTTGGCCGCTCTCTCGCGACAACCCGGAGAGTGGAGCTGGACTCTGAGCCCATTGGGGGAGGGTGCGGCGCGCGGAGGGGGAGGGGGACTCTCGCGAGAGGCCCTGCTGCAGGAGGGGGCGGCGGCGGCGGCGGTGCTGCTGCGGGAGCGGGAGCGCGAGGAGGAGCCGGCTCGCGGGCGCGCGCTTGCCCCCTCCCAGCCCCGAAGCCTGGCGCGGAGGGGCTGCACCATTCCGAGGGCAGCGTCCGCTCTGCCTGGCGGGCCGAGCGCTGCACCGCGCCGCGCGGCGGCTCACAGATTTTCTCCCCCCCTGCCCCCAGTCTCCGGCTGCGGAGCGGCCCTCGGGTGGGTGAGTGGTGGGCCCGGGCCTCGGGCGGGGGGAGGGGGAGGGAGAGGGGGAGGGGGGCCCGGCCGGCCGCCGCTGTCCCTCGCCCCAGAGATCCGGGATTACGGCTCCGGTCTTGGAGCTTCAGGCTCTGCTGCAGAGGACGGGGCGCGGACGCACCGGACCCCCTGGGCTGGGGGGCTGAGCCCCTCCTGCTGCCTTCCGCGTTGCGCCCTTTACCTGCAGAGGCGGCGAGGAGGGCCGAGGTGACCTTCGGCAGGCTTGGGGGGGCGTCCCTTGCAGGGGGGAGGCGCGGCTTCTGCTGCAGGTGGGGAGGCCGCAGGAGCCCGCAGGTTAGGGCGCCACCCGAGGCCCCGGCGCAGCCCCCTCTCCCTCCATCCTTCCCTCATCTTCCTCTCTCGGCGCTACCCCCTCCCCCTTCCATTGACGTAAGGCTGCAGGACCTGATGCCATTGAGTTTCCAGCTCCTGAGAATCCACCTTCTCGGCCCTGCCTGCTCTGATATTCCCTCCTTCTATCACCTTCCCTGCCGTGGGCGGGCGCGGGAGAAGGGGTCCGGGCGGGGGAGAGGGGGTCCGGGTGGGGGAGAAGGGGGTCCCGCGGGGGAGAAGGGGTCCGGGCGGGGGAGAGGGGATCCCGCGGGGGAGAAGGGGGTCCGGGCGGGGGAGGGGGGTCCGGGCGGGGGAGAAGGGGGTCCCGAGGGGGAGAAGGGGGTCCCGCGGGGGAGGGGGGTCCGGGCGGGGGAGAAGGGGGTCTGGCGGGGCCGTTCTCCAGGCCGGTCTGGGGCTTGCCCGCGGAATCCCGCACGGCTTTTAATCCCGAGCCTCAGCCTGACAGGTTGCGGGGGATAGAAGGCGGACACGGCCAGGGCCGGGCCCGGCTCGGGAGCTCCCGTGCGAGTGCTTGGGGAGGAGGAGAAGGGGGTCCCCAGGGGGAGAAGGGGGTCCCGAGGGGGAGAAGGGGGTCCGGGCGGGGGAGGGGGGTCCGGGCGCGGGAGAAGGGGGTCCCGAGGGGGGGAAGGGGGTCCCGCGGGGGAGGGGGGTCCGGGCGGGGGAGAAGGGGGTCTGGCGGGGCCGTTCTCCAGGCCGGTCTGGGGCTTGCCCGCGGAATCCCGCACGGCTTTTAATCCCGAGCCTCAGCCTGACAGGTTGCGGGGGATAGAAGGCGGACACGGCCAGGGCCGGGCCCGGCTCGGGAGCTCCCGTGCGAGTGCTTGGGGTGGCGAAGTCCTGGGCGCCCCCGTAGGGTCCCGGGCATCTCGCTTGTCGGTGTTTGGAGAAACCTTTAGGAAGTGACTGTGCGCCCCCAGGCTGGGCTAGGCCGCCCGGGGGGAGAGGAGCCGGGGAGCGGGCGCCGTCGGGTCTGCTGCGTGCCCTGGGAAAGGGCACGGAGCCGAAATCGGGACCTGGACTCCAGTCCCCTGCCTGTCTGCTGTTACCTGGGTGACCTTGGATAAGGGACTTAATCCCTTTGAGCCCGTTTCCTTCTGCGTACAATTTTGGGGCCGAACTAGATTAGCTCTCTTCTGATCCCCTAGGGAGCTCAGTTAGTGGGGACGATGGGACACCCCGATGAGAAAGTCACTGGGATCCCTCTGGGCTGGCCTGGGCCTTGGCTCTGAGCTACGTGCCGGAGAACCAGGTACATGGCTTCCCTGATTGGGGGTGGGGGAGAACATCCCGAAGTGGGATGTGGCGGCTTTGGATGGGAGAACCCAAGCTACCTAGGCAAGGCTCGGCGTCTTTGGGATTTGAATATAAAAGGGGGAGCACATACTTAGCAAAGCTTGAGCCTTGAGACTTGGGGCTTAGGGCTCCTGGATTGCTTTTCTTACCGAGAGCAACAAATTGCTTCCACTCTCCTGTGCCCAGGCTTTCCCTAGACAATTGCAGCCCCCATCACTTTTCATGGGGGATATGGAACAGTGTGCAGGATAATGGATATAAAGTGTTTTGACCTCTTTGGAGAGAGCTTGTAAGTTAATTCTTCCCTCTGGTTTTCTATTCTGTAATTCCTTCCGGGAAACTCATCTTCCTTACCCCCAGTACCTTTTCCTCTGCTTATGGAGTCAGAGCTTAGAAGGCCTTTAGAGACCATCTAGTCTAATAGATTAGACTAGATGGTCTGATACCCTGATTTCACAGAGAAGGAAACTAAAGGCCAGTGAAGGGAATGACATTTTTCCAAGGTCATAGACTTAGTAAATAGCACAGCTAGAAAGAGAATCCAGGTCTCCTGATTCCCAGAGCAGGCTCTTTCCTCTGCACTATAGCTCCATTTCCCCATGATGATGTCCCAGAAGGCATTTTCTCAGAGCTCCGTGAAGCAACAGTGTCAGGAGCCACATAGAATCAAAGTATCAGAGTTGCAAAGAGGCTCAGAGATCATCCATCTCCACCTGAGCAGAAATCCTGCCTACACCATCCTCAACAAGTGAACATTCAGACTTTGCTTGAAGACTTCAGGTGACAAAGAAGTCACTTCCATATTTAGCAGCTCATTCCATGTTAGGATCATTCTTTCTTGCATTGACCTGAAATTCTGTTCTCTCTAGCCAAGTGTGACAAGTCTAAACCCTCAGCCCTACATATTCTTGTAGAGTGGGGTGGGGAACGTCCAGCCTGAATAAGACCAAACAAAAGCATTAGCTAAGGCAACTACAGGCAATGGTGAGCTAAAGCCTAAGTAGAACACTTTTGTGTGATCTGTGAATGATGTTATAAAATCCAAATGGCTCTTGGCAGAAAAGAGGTTCCCCACTTCTGTTGTAGACAGTAAACATAACTCTCCCTAGCCCATCCTTTTGCTCTAGTTTTTCTTCAGGTCAGATAGCCCCTAACTCTTTTATTCCATTCTCCTTGACATGTTTTCAAGTCCATTCCCAGTTCTGATTGTCCTCCCCTGGACAGCTTCTAGCTTATCAATATCCTTTCTGAAATGTGAGACCCAGAACTGAATGTAGCTTGACTAGGGAAGAAAAGTCTCAGAGTGACAGATTAATGCTTGATGTATGGGAGAAACCTTCCTAATGGTTAGAACCAAGGGCTTCCTAAGAAATGACTATTCTTTCTCAGGAGAGTCAAGTCAAGAAGCAATTTTAAGAAAAGGTTGGAAGGTCACTTACTGATATTGTAGAAAAGGGATTCCTGTAAAGGTACAGGTTGGGTTGGGTGAATTCTGAGGCTCTTTCAAAATTAGCAATTCTGGATATAGCAGGATGGTGACTTTTTTTTTTCTTCTGATATCTTAAAGTAATCTAAGATCTTATTACCCTTTTTGGAAGTCATATTATATAGTTTACTCTCTGAATTTAAAGTTCATTGTAGAAGTAACTTTTCCTATTTAACTTTCACCATTTGAATAAGTTGGGGACAACTAAGTTGTCTCAGTGGATAGAGTGCTGGGTCTGCAGCTGGGAAGACTTCCCTTCCTAAGTGTAAATCCAACTATTCGATCCTGGGCAAGTCACTTAATTCTATTTGTCTCAGTTTCTTCATCTGTAAGATGAGCTGGAGAAGGAAATGGCAAACTACTCCAATATCTTTACCAAGAAAATCCTAAATGGGGTCATGAAGAGTTGGTCATGACTGATAACAAGTGAAAAACAAAAGCAATAGCTGAGGGGAAAAAAAAAAAAAAAAAAAAAAATATATATATATATATATATATATATATATATATATATATAATTTTTCTCCTCTCTTCTACCCCTAAAAGATGCTGATAATGCTCAATAACTCTTTTTTTTTTCAATCTAGATTAGATTCCAGGACTCCTAATACTTGGCCATCTAGTCCCACTTTAATTGGGAACATATGCAGCTTTCATGTTCCTCTAGCACTGCTTTTCCAGGGCTAGGTGCAGCTACTTAGAATCTAGAAATTTGCTTTTCCACCACTGCCCCAATTGCTACAACCTTTCGGACCAAGATACTGCAACCTTTGGAGCTAAAGGGGAGATGGCCAGTTAGATTAATGCTCAGAAAAGGGGGGGAAAGTTTAAGAGCTGGACTCTTCAACTCCTTGCTTTCTGCAGGGTATCAACAAAAAGAAGTGGCTCTGATCTATTAATGTGGTTGTTTTTGTCAACATGTGGTGTCAATAATCAATAGTGAATCAGTTCACCCTCAGCAAGAAAAAATTCAAAGGCTCATCACAATATATGTTCTTCAAATTAATCAGAGAACTCATTAATGCAAGTTGGTGGGAGAGCAATCATTGTTGATGTCATTTACAATAAGCATTTATGGAGCATCTTACTCTGTACTAGGTACTAGGAATATAAAGGATATAAACTAGGGTCCTTTTCTTCTGGGAGAATTGTTAGGGAGGGTAAAAAAGAGGAAGAGTCCACAGTGCAAGATGACTTGAGAGCATTAGAATAGAAGATCTCCAAGTTCTTTCCAGGTTGAAATTCCATGATTCTCTAAGTAGCAAATGAGTGTTTAGACAAGTAGGAATAAATCAGTCAATGTGGACCAGGTTGTTCTTACCGGGCTTCCTAAAAGGAGAGGGGATTTGAGGTAGATCGTAAAGGATTGGTGGGACTTATACAATCAGAGACAAGAAGTTAGAAAGAGCATTTTAGTTATGATGAGAAGAGCAAATACTGTTTCTGTTTTTGTCTTTGTATTAAATCAATGAATAGTGTAACAGGATCAGAGACACAAGGAAGTCATGGTAAGGAATAGTGAATAGAATGGTCTCAATAGGACAGAAGGTCATTTCTGGAAGTAATATGAAGTTAGTGATGAAGGAAACAAAAATAAGATGGGAATAACATTCATTAAGTATTCTTTATGTGTAATGCACTGTATAAACTTGAGAATTCAAACAGGAAGGCAAGATAGTCCCTACTCCCAAAGAAATAGTTTGTTGATGGAAAACATTGAATGCCAGGTAGAAAAGTTTATATTTGAACTTTATAGGCAATAGAGAGCTACTGTGACTTCTTGAGTATGGCAATGATACCATAGAAACTGTTTTGGGAAGAATATTAATAGATTTCAGGTATCTGGAGTAGGCAATTAGGATGAAGAGGGAGGGGGGATATAAAAAGTGTGATTCAAGGACAATGTGAATATGATCCAACTACAAAATGAGATGATCTGAGAAAGAACAAGATGTGTCCAAGAAAGTAGGAATACTGAGAAGGAGGGTATTATGTCAGTAAAATTTTCTCTGTGTACTTGGGGAGTAGCAGAAGTTTAGATTTCTCTGAGTTGAGTACTTCCAGTTTTACTAATTCATGAGGAGAAGGTGTGAAAAAAAGGCCTGAATTTTAGCATCAGATTTATTCCTGATATGCTTGTATGGTCATGAATGTCTTTTTTTTTGTTCAATATCTTAGTCATCTCCATCTATAAAATGGTCCAATATCTCATCCTGGTCTCCCGGTTTTATAGCACATGAGATGATAGGAGAGTAAGATTCTTTATATTCATTTAATTTAACTTAATAAGTGTTTATTAAATATCTCCAATGTAGTAGAAACTCTGCTAGGTCTTAGGGATTAAAAAATAAAACCCACAATAGTCCCTGCCTTCAAAGGGCTTCCAGTCTGTTGGGGCTAGAGAGTAGGAAACAACATGTAGAAAGATAAACAAATCCAAAATAGTTTCTCATCTCCCAGGGAAAGGCACTAACAGTTGGAAGATGGGGTGGAAGAGCAGGAAGGCCTCACATAGGTAATGGCAGTTGAGTTTTTCCTTTGCGTTTTCTTTGAAGGAAGATGGAAATTCTAAGAGATGAAATTAAGGACTGAGTGTGGACACACAAAGGCACAGAGACATGAGACCTGAAATGTTTTGTTGATGGAATGGAAAACAGATCAGTTTGGACAATTTGGCTTTTAACCTCTTGGAACATAGCTTGGATGTGATTGCCCCTGAGGTTCCTTTCAACTTTTAAATTCTTGGATATGGTGTAGTGGAAAGAAGGAGTATTTGGAATCACAGGACCTGAGTCCAAATTCTGTTTTAAATAGTACCTGGACCTGACTTTAAATAGTTTAAATAGTACCTGAAAGACTAGGCAAGTTATGTAATATCTTTGGGTTCCACTTTCTTCATCTATAACGTGAGATGATTGGACCAAATTACTTCTAAGGTCTCCATAGGACTTTTAGTTTTTATTTTGAGGCAGTGAGATATAATGGAAAATTTTTAGGACTTGGAAGTAAAGGATCTGCCAAATTCTGGCTCTGTCATTTACTGATTTGGTTATCTTAAGGAAATCATTTCCTCTTTCTGGTTTTCAATTTCCTTATCTGCAAAATGAAAGTTATATGAGATGGCTTCTTAGATTCCATTCAACTCTAAATCTATGCTCAAAACCTAGGGAGGATTAGATTTGTTATTAATAATTAACAAGGTCATATAATGTCCCTAAAAGATGGTCATTCATTCCTTTTCACACACTTGGGGAAAAGTGGATTGCCATTTCCCCTTCCTTAAATCCTTCCTCTCTATCCCCATTTTATAGATGAAAAGACTGAGACCCATTGAGGCTATACCTGGATTCTCTGGAGTCCTTTTCTTTCTCCTTACCTCTGATGCATTCCCAGAGATCTCCTGTCTGAGACCTTCCTTTCTTGATTGGTGACCCCATTTTGCTATCATTTTAGAATAAAAAATCCTAAATATCTTACCTATATTACCTATATTTCTTGTCTGCTGCATGACTACTTCAAGAAAATATTGCCCTGAGAGACCTCTGCTCTACAGATGTCCTTCCTTTCCTTCTCTTCAAGGTATAAACTGCCTTGTCTTTTTGCATTTGTATTCTCAGCATTTAGCACAGGGCCTAGTATACAATGTAGTATACAATAGTATTCAATAAGTACTAAATAAATATTGTCTATCTGTCTCCATCCATCCATCCATCCTTCCGCCCTTCTATCCATCTCCTACTCTCATGTCCTTGCTAAGCCATATTTTTCTGTATGTTGTTCTTAATACACAAAGATGATATTTTTTGAGTTATATATCCAAGGGTAGAAATGGGCTCTATTGAGTCTTTCTTCTTCTGATTAGTGGGAGACACTTAGAGGACAAATTGTTCTGAGAGTGGGGTTAGGAATCACTCTTTAATGGTAGACTTTTGCTCATGGACAGGTTTGGAAGGTCAGTCTGTGACTAGAAGTAGGAGGTCAATTTTTGGCCAGGTTTATGAGAACTTGTAACTGTGTTCAAGAGGTCATTCTGGCTAGGGTGAGAGGTCAGTCTGTGGTTGAGTCTGTGATCAAAGTTAGGACACCAGTCTGAAGTCGTAATTTAAGGACCTTTCTTTGGCTAGCTATAGGGATCAGTGTATGTCCAAAATTAGAGCTCATCAGTAGTCAAGATTTGATACTCATCCTATGACCAATGCTAGGGTTCAGTCTTAGAGCATCAGCCCAATCTGGGGGCGGGGTCAGTCTGTTAGGGGAAAACCCTTGACCATGTGTCTTCCTCCTGTATGGAACTCCCCCTACTATTCCTTTTGACAGTATGGGGTCTTGGCTAATAGGATCATAGAACTTAGAGCTGGAAGAGATCTAGGATCATCCTTCTCATTAAAAAATAAACATTGTGCACAAGAACAGCAATATTGTAACAGTGATCAACTGTAAAAGACTTAGTTACTGTGATCAAGACAAGAAACCAAGACAATTCCAAAGTATCCATGATGAAAAATGCTGTTAACTTCCAGAGAGCTAAAGTCTTGAGTCCAGATTAAAGGACTATTTTTTTCCCTTCCTCTCTCCTTCCTTCCCTCTCTCCCTCCCTCTATTCCTTTCTCCTTTTTTCTTCCTTCCTTCTTTTCTTTCTGTCTCTGTCTCTTCCTCTCTCTCCCTCATTCTGTCCCTCCCTTGTTTCTTCCTTCTTCTTCTTCCTCTTCTTTCTCTTCTTCCTCTTCTTCTTCTTCTTCTTCTCTCTCTCTCTCCCTCCCTTCCTCCCTTCTTCCTTTCCATCTTTCCTTTCTCCTACCCCTGCAACATGGCTATTATGGAAAAATTTTTTAAAGTGAGGAAACATCTACACAGAGAAAGAAATATGACCGAGATCTTAAAGTTTAATATGCTTGGAATACAGAGAGAACATTGGGTGGAAAGGGTTAGATACTTGGAATGCTCAGGTTGGTAGAATATGAAACTATGTATTTTTGTCAGGAGATGGAGTGGGATAATTGGGCAAGACTTGCAGAAGGAGACAAGAGAGTTAGCGCTTCCCTGATCTGAATATGTGGATCACTAATCTGCAGGTCCTTTGCTTGTAGCCCCAACTTCTCTCTTGTGAGGATGGAGGATATTAGCATTGGAGTCAAGATTTTCTCATTGTTTATCCCTAGATACCATTCCTCCAACGATTCTCAGGGAGGAAGTTCAAGGTTCTGACTTCCTGGCCTCAGCTGCAGGTAGTATTTCTCAGAAGATGAGTACAAGGGGCCAAAGGAATACTGCCATACCATGCTGTAATCCTGGCTTCCCTCTGTTCTGTCTTTCAGCTCAGGACCAAGAAGACGTGGATAGATCCGTGGCTGCACCTGAGTGTCAAGGACTGATATCACAATGGCAGGTAAGGAGGGATGCTGAGGATGTAAAGGGGATATTTTTTGGGGATCAGAATGGAAGTAGTGGGTAGACTGGCTTAAATACCCAAACTGAATCCTGACATTCCATTGAGGATAGAATAAGAATCTTAGCTGTGCAAGGAACTTTAACTATCTCACCCAATGCAATGATTTCTTATTCAGCTGTCCTGATTGGAGCTGCTCTAATACTTCCAATGATGGGCAAGCCTGTTTCATTATTGTCCCATGCTATTTTTTGAAAATGCTTCTTTAGACTGAGTTGAAATTCACCTCTATGCATTTTATGAGATCATAATGCTCAAAGGACTTTTAGTAATTGATTAGACTGGGGATGGGTGGGTGGGGTGGAACCTTTTTTTCTGTCAAGGGTCATTTGAATATTTATAATATCATTTACAGGCCATGCAAAATTATTACCTTAAAATTAGCCTTCTATATTTGGTCAAACATTTAATTAACTCACCCTAATATGATGGCTAGAACTGCGATTACCTTGGCAGGGCCAGACCAAATGATTTCACATGCCTTAAAGTATGACCCATAGGCCAGATGTTTCTCATCTCTGGTTTAGACCAAACCCTTCATTTTCTGGATGAGGAAATTAAAGTTAATTGACTTCATCAATAAATCATTATTGGGCATAGGTAATAAGGAACAGAGGAGAGATCTGAATACAGACTATTGTGGTCAAATTAGAAGGAAAGCAGGAAACTAAGGGGTACTATATAATTTACCCCTTAGTTTCCTGCTTTCCTTCTAATTTCTCTGATAAACACTTCATTTTTCAAATATGTAGAGAATTGGGTCAAATTTATAAAAATAAGAGCCATTCCCCAATTGATAAATCCTCAGAGGAGATGAATGGCAGGTAAGCAGCTTTCAGAATAAGAAGTTAAAACTGTTAATAGTCATATAAAAAATGCAGGAAATCACTATTGATGAGAGGAATGTGAATTAAAACAACACTGAGATACCACCTTGCACTTATCAAATTGCCTAACAAAAGGGAAAAGGACATGTGTATATATACATATATATTTTTGTGTATGTATGTATGTATGTATATATATATATAATTTATAGCAGCTCTTTTTTTATGGTGTCACAGAAGTAGAAACTGAAGGAATGCCTATCAACTAGAGAATGGCTGAACAAGTTGTATATGATTGTGATGCAGTACTCTTGTGCAATAAGCAATGGTGAACAGGATGGTTTCAGACAAACTTAGGAAGAACTGATGCAAAAGAAATTGAGCAGAACCAAGAGAATATTGTATACAATAATAGAAATATTGTAACAATGATTACTTGTAAAAGACCGTCTGATTAATGCCAAAGACAATTCTAAAATAACCACGATAAAAAACAAATGCTATCCACCTCCAGCAAGAGAATTGATGAACTCTTGAGTGGAAACTGAAAATGCTATTTTCATTTGATTTTTCTTGCTTTTTTTTTGCAACATGGTTAATATAGAAATATGTTTTACTTGATGTCACATGTGTAATGGCTATAATTTACATGGCTTCTTAATGGATGGGGAAAGGGCTGGATAGAAGGAGAGAATTTGGAACTCAAAATTAAAAATGAATCAATGCTAAAAATAAATTGATAAATGAAACAACAAATAAAGATTAATTTTCTCTCAAAAAGGAAAAGGAAAATGTATTCTTTGGTCTTGTCTGTTTAGACTGCTTTGCTCTCTTCGTTGTTCTGAGCCCCAGTTTCCTAACCTAAAGACAACAGAGCATAATAGATACAGAACTGGCCTGCGAGCCAAAGTAACCTGGATTCAGGTCTTTCCTCTGACCCTTACTAGTATTGTGACTCAAGGGAAGTCATCCTTTGAAAGCCCTTGGCAGCTAGAGGTGCCATTCAGCATTGTTGGAGTGAATGCCTCACTTGGTACTCCTTAATAAAATTACAGGTCAAGACCCCATTCCTATCCCTGTGGACCTTTGACTCAGATCTCTTCAATTCAGGAGAAGGTGGGAAGGACACTATCGATTTTAAAGATATCTGAGTTGAGAGATATCTCCAAGAATATCTAATCTAACTCTTACCTCAATAGGGATGCCTTCTAAAGGATATCACTTCTAACTCCCCTATTTGAAGGCCTCCAGGAACAGGAAACTTACTACCTACAAAGTCTTTTTCATTTTTGAATAGCTATAACTTAAGAAGTTTTCAGTTATATTGAGCCTACAATTGCTTCCCTATAACTTCAGTTCATTGTTCCTTCTTTTCTCTGAGGCTGAGAAGAACAAGTAGTTTCTCATTAAATATAAGTTTCCCAAGAGCCAGATTCCTAAAAACTCAGCAGTTCTTGTGACTCAATTTGGCTGCTGACAGATTGGTCTGGCCAGGTCTAAACTCTGATCTCAAGTCATTTCCTTGGTGGAGAAAGAATGAGTACTCTCCAGCATGAATATTCCCATCCTACTGTAGAGATCTTGTCATTCTGACTTACAGGTATTAAGGTCCCCATGGCACAATAGGCTGTCCCCTAAGGAGGATAGTTGAGTTAAAAGCAATCCTGCCTAGAGAAGGGGCCAGTTATGTTCCTCTAATTTTTTTGCCCCTCACTCCCTCAATCATTTACGTGAGCTATTGGAAAAATGGTCAAAGTCCCATATCTAATATTCCCTAGCTCTGTTATCATGGACAAGTCTCTTAATGTAAGTTTCCTCTTTTTAAAAATGGGAATAACAATACCTGTGCTAGGACCAGGAGATCATTATATACTTCAACAACAATACTACATGATGACCAGTTCTGATGGACCTGGCCATCCTCAGCAATGAGATCAACCAAATCATTTCCAATGGAGCACTAATGAACTGAACCAGCTATGCCCAGAGAAAGAACTCTGGGAGATGACTAAAAATCATTACATTGAATTCCCAATCCCTATATTTTTGCCCACCTGCATTTTTTATTTCCTTCACAGGCTAATTGTACAATTATTTCAGAGTCTGATTCTTTTTGTACAGCAAAATAACAGTTTGTTCATGTATACTTATTGTGTATCTAATTTATATTTTAATATATTTAACATCTACTGGTCATCCTGCCATCTGGGGGAGGGGGTGGGGGGTAAGAGGTGAAAAATTGGAACAAGAGGTTTGGCAATTGTTAATGCTGTAAAGTTACCCATACATATAACCTGTAAATAAAAGGCTATTAAATTAAAAACAAAACAAAACAAAACAACAAAAAAAAACAATGCCTGTGCTACCTAATTTTTTTTAAAGCTTTTTATTTTCAAAACATATGCATAGATAATTTTCAACATTCACCCTTGCAAAATCCTATGTTCCAAAAAATTTTTCCTTCCTTTTCCCTTGCCCCTTCCCCTGTATGGCAAGTAATTTGATATATGTTAAATATGTGCAATTTTTCCATACATATTTCTATAATTATCATGCTACACAAGAAAAATCAGATCAAAAAGGAAAAAAAGAGAAAGAAAACAAAATGCAGTATGCTTTCTCTTTCACAGTGTTGTGATACTCAAATGAGACTGCATTTAAAGGATACTATATAAATATTAGTACTACTAGTAGTATTCTTATTTATTTCCTTCTTAGAATCCTTAACTTCCTTCAAGGATGGGGAGAGGAGAAGAGGATGAAAAATGTTAGCTGATACTTAAGATATTCAGTCATGTCAGTCATTTTTTTAATTAAATTAAATTTTTTTGCTGAGGCAATTGGGGTTAAGTGACTTGCCCTCAGTCACACAGCCAGGTAGTAATTTTCAACTATTTGTGATCCATTTGGGGTTTTCTTGGCAAAGATAATGAAATGAGTTGCCATTTTCTTCTCTGGCTCATATTATAAGAAAACTGAGACAAATAGGATTAAGTGACTTGCCCAGGCTCACACAGCTAGTAAGTATCTGAGGCTGAATTTGAACTCAGGATGAGGAGTCTCCCTGACTCCATACCCAGCACCCTTGGGATCCCGTGCATTATGGCACCACTTAGCTGTCCACTGAAGATGATAAAGATTCATACAAAGTGCTAGAGTCTTGATGAAAGAATAAATACATACTAAGGGTTAATAACTAAATAAATGAATGAATAACTCTTCCCTGTTGCCCCAGTGAAGAGTACTTTCTCACTCTCCTGTTATCTTGTATTTATTTATCTGTGTATCACCCTTTCCTCAGAATGAAAAGTCCTGGAAGGCGGGGGTTTTATTCTTTTGTTTTTGTCTTCCTTGGCACTGTTTGTTGAATTGAATTGGTCCATATTTTGCATTTAAGTGATGTAGTGACTTGAGCTTGGCCTGGAGTCAGGAAGGCTTGATTTAGAATCAGGTCTCAGACACTAGCTATATGATCTTAGGCAAGTCACCAACCTCCCAAAAAACTCTAAACCCCAAATCCCCAAAATCTGTTTGTCTCAGTTTCCTCATATGTAAAATGGGGTTAATAATAGTAACTGTTGTTGTTGTGAGGATCAAATAAGACAGTATTATAAAGCACTTAGTATAGTGTTTGGCACGTAGTACATGGTCCATAAACACTAGCTAGCATTATTATTGTAATTATTATTATAATGATTTATATTAAGATCGCAAAGTGCTTTACATATACTATTTCATCTGATCAAGACCTTGACTTACTCGATTTATGTTTCTGCTGCAGAAAAAGTGAACAATTTCCCTCCCCTGCCCAAGTTCATCCCTTTGAAGCCATGTTTCTATCAGGACTTCGAGGCTGAGATCCCCCCTCAGCACCTCACTATGACCAAACGCCTCTATTATCTCTGGATGTGTAAGTATCAGCAGTTTGGGGCAGAAGGGATGGGGGGAGAAGTGCAGGAGATGGAGGGCGTTTGGGGGACCACCCTGAGCACAGGCTTGGTCTCTGAGGATTTCCACCTCCCTAGTCTGCTTGTATTTTGGTCCCTGCTTAGTATCACATGATAACTCACCTCAACTGCCAACTCCAGCCCATGCCTCATAGCCCATCTAGCCATCCACCAAGAAACCCTGGGCTTACCTGGGAAACTTATCCGTTCCATCTGAAACAGTCGCTCTCTAGATTTAACTTCTTCCTAGAGAAAGCTGTCCATTCAGTTTTGGAACCTTGGGGCTGTCCAGCCACTCTACAGGAAAAACAGCCCCACCCAGGATTCTTGCCATTTCCCCAGAGACCCATGTATACCCCCTTTACTTGGCCCCTGAGTTTTATCTTTTACTCTGAGAATAATAAACAAATTACTTTGCTGTGGAAAGGTAATAGAATGCCTTATTAAAATTTTAGCCCCTTGTGGATGAGAACTGACTTTGGGTTTTATATTCCCTCCCCTCTACCTGCCCTGGAGACCTGTAGAGCAATACTCTGTGGGGCCATTTTTTCCCACCTTACCTTTGTTCGTCAGAAGGTTTCCTTTTCTCTGCCTTTGTTTCCACTTTCCATGCTTCAGATTTTCCTTTGGGCCAGCAGGCAGAGGCTTCACTTGTTCCTTTTTCTCTCTGAGCAGTTGGTGGGGAGGAGGAGGAGGAAAAGGAGATGTTCTTCCTAAGGAGGTCTCCTCCCTTCTCCTCTCTTCTCCTTCTCCCTTTGGGTCTCCTTTCTCTTCTATGTAATTTTTTTCTCCCCATCTTATCTTCTCTTTTCCTCCCTTTCTAATGGTAGCAGTTTGGGGAAGCTCTGGAAGTGGTCTCAGACTTCAATGAGTTCAGGACTGACGAATTACGGCTCTACACTATAGAGAAAGTAACTGTTCTAGATGTTTGGCCCGAGAACTGAGTTTTTGTGGATAATTTAACCATGTTTTTGACCAATCAGCCCATCTACCACTGTTCATTTTAGAGAACAGAAGGTGGGGTATGAAACCAGGAATAGAAACATTCCCAAGTTCCTCCCAGCTTGGAACTCACACCTGATTCCCCACCTCTTCCCCAGCTGTGGGCTTTGCTGGAGTGACTGCCCATCATCTGAAGGCAGATTTGCAGATGGCTCCTTGCCATGGTTCTGTAGAAGAAACTGGCTTCCTTCTGTTTTTTGGGTGAAGTCTTTCAGAGACACTTTATTCAGATTATAAGCAAGCTAGTTACAGTAGGGTGGACTGAGGCCATCTCCAGATTCTGAAGAAAGAATGGTGCAGAAGAGCACCCAGAATCAATGAGAGACATCTCTTGGGACTCTTTGAACCTGTTCATGAACTAAGATTCATTTGTTCTTTTCCCTGAATGGCCTCTGTACTCCACACCATCATCTCTGATCTTAGGGGATCACTGACATTTTTGTACATGCAAAAAGTAGGAAAAGGCCAAGTCTTATAAGAAAATGTTTCCTATCCCTCTATTCCAATCCCTATGACACCAAGGTGAAATTATTACATTAATTGGTTATTTCTAAAAAAACCTCATTAAAGCAAGATTATACAATGATCAATTCTGATGGACATGGCTGTTTTCAACAATGAAGTGATTTGGCCAGTTCCAATGGTCTTGTGATAGAGAGAGGACTGTGGGGACTGAGTGTGGATCATAACATAGTATTTTCACTCTTTTGTTGTTTGCCTGCATTTTCTTTCTCATTTTTTTCCTTTTTGATCTGATTTTTCTTGTGCAGCATGATAATTGTGGAACTATGTGTGGAAGAATTGCACATGTTTAACATGTATTGGATTACTTGCCATCTAGGGGAAGGGATGGGAGGGAGAGAGAAAAAAATTTGGAATACAAGGTTTTTCAAAGGTGAGTGTTGAAAATTATCTATGCATATGTTTTGAAAATAAAAAAAACTTTAATTAAAAAAGTCTCATTAAATAGTCACAAGTTGGCTATTTCAAAAACCCATTATCAAACCTAATTGAGGGAGTCTTGTTCTGATATATCTATGAAAGGATTTCTAGTGACATTGAAATGTATTACATATTTGGGTGTCTCCTAAAGTGGTCAGAGAAATTTTCCCTAAAAGAGGAAAGAAAGATATTGTGGTACCTTCATTAAAAGGTTCAGCCAGGCCTCTATCTAAGAGTTACAGCCTCACCTCTCAATAGATGTATTGGTACAAGGCTTCCTCAATTAGGTTTGATTATGTGTTTTTGAAATACTCAACTTGTAGTTATTTAAAGAGATTTAAAAAAAATATCCAATTTATAAATAACTTCACCTTGATGTCTCCCTGACCTTCCCAAGCATCAACATTTTTCTGAAAATGGTAGAAAAATGTGATGTGCATTTTTAGCACTACTAGTAGGTGGCCATCTTCTTTGCCTTGCATAATAGACTGCTGATTTGTTAGAATAAACTTTTATCCAGGATGAAGGTGAGATCATAGGCAATAGATAAACCAGATTTATGTCCCCTAGGGATTCTTTCTCATCCAGAAAATTCCAGGGCTTACAATTAAAGCAAAGTGTAAACTGTGATTCTGGCAGGTCTTGGATTGGTTTCCACGTGTAAGGTAATATATGATAGTCACAGAAAAGAATACATCTTTTGTCCTCAATAGGCTCATAAAAGACCTTTTTAAATGCTTCTAGCTCTTTCCCTGTCTTTTCAATCCTATCTCTCATTCATTTATAACATATTTATAATACATTCCAAACCAAACATCAGTGATTAAATTAAAAATCATAAATGTAAAACAATTGTGGCAGATGAAAGACCCAAGAGACAGAATTTCGGGGTAATTAATTAGTCAGTTAATTACTTGGTCATTGGTTTCTTTTGGTAACCAAAGACACTTAATGGAGACACTGAATGCCTCTGCTAGGAGATATTAATTCTAGTTGCTGGATATTTAAATGGAAAGATGGGTTAAAAGTCTGTTTCTGCTGAGAATGTGACTGGATCATGAAACTGGGCCCCTTCGAGCAATCTGGACTGAGGAATCTATTTCCATTTAGAGTACTCAGATTGGTTTTCTTCTTCATTGGCTGGGTCATCCTAAACTCCATTGGAGGAGTGCTAAGACTTGAGCTCCTAGCCCTGGGGCAGGAATTCCTAGATTACATTTTAAATAGAAGTAATGTCTTCTGTTTGGATGGGTCAGGGCCAAGATTGAGGAGGAGCATATTCTTTGAGGATTTGGGTTATCTCATCTGTCTGTCCTTGAGAGTCTCTAAGTGAAGAAATAAATAGAAAAAGCCTTAATTAACAATTATTGATTGTTAATATAATAGCAAAATAACTTTTCTCACAATTTTATTATGAAATTTTATGCCAAAAATGATTATAAGAAAGAATTAATATGAATATGTTACAGCTGTAGGGTCCTAATTTCTGGGGTACAAATCACTAATTCCAGCATTGACAATACCTATTGTCTAGACAATCCCTTCCACATTTTGTTTCCATTCTTAATCATCTAAGTCAGGGGTTCTCAAACTACGGCCCCGCGGGCCAGATGAGGTTGCTGAGGACGATTATTCCCCTCCCCCAGGGCTATGAAGTTTCTTTATTTAAAGGCCCACAAAACAAAGTTTTTGTTTTTACTATAGTCCAGCCCTCCAACAGTTTGAGGGACAGTGAACTGGCCCCCTATTTAAAAAGTTTGAGCATCCCTGATTCTAAGTTCTTGTGCTCAGTTTTCAATTCATGCTCATGTTTTGTTGTTACAAAAAATGGCGTATTTATTAAAGCAAAAGAAAAAATTATTAGACAATTTGAATAAATTTAGATCAACTAACATCTTAATATCATCTTTCCATCTGGTGGGGAGGGCAGTTAGTCCACCAACACTGCACTAACAACAAGCACTGATTAAATGTCAGGCATTGTGCTGAGTGCCTTAGGGCTCCCATATCTTCAAGGTTTCTATGTAAAAAGAAGTTGTTGAATCACACAAATCCATATCCAGATGTTTACATTTTAAAAAATATACAAAGCTTTTTAGTCACAATAATACTGAACTTTTAAAATCTGAAAAACAAATTTCTAATTATCTTATCATTCTAATTAAAATACTTAGAGCATCACTGAATTTCTATTAAAGCATAAGGGCATTTCTGACCTGAATTTCTATTTTCAAGTTTGAATATTCATGAAGGCATTTCTGCCTCCCTGGAAATTATTGACAGATATTCTTATAGGCTCACTCAAAAGCTGATAGAATTTCCAATTTCACAAGGGTTTTTATACTCTTTCCGAAAAACATTAATTTTTAGCATATTGGGTTGTACACACTTAAATACATAAATAATATTTTCTGAGAAGAATGTTCCTCAGATAAGTACTCCTACTTGGTGATGATAGCTTTAATAGCAGAATTTAGGTTTATAGCAAGCAGCTGAAAAGTTAGACGTAAGAATGGTTAGGTGGTTCTTCTATTCTCTGGCAGTGATTTACCTGGAGACTGGTTGGGGTTGTATGTGAGGATTTTACTAGTTCAGGTGAGAAATCTTGAGAGCTTGAACTAAGATAGAGGCCATGTGAGCAGAGAGAAGGAGACAAATAAGAGAGATGTCATGGAAGGAAAAAATTTGTTAACTGATTGGATAGGAGAAGTGAGAGAGGGTTGACTCCAGAGTTTCAAATCTCATTGATAAGAAAGATGGTAGCCATATGTGGAGGGTGATTCCATATAGGGATAAGTGGAAGTGGGTTATCAATGAAAGTCCATTTTAGCAAAGATTCATCTTGGGGGCTTGATCTTGGGGGCTTCCATTAAAGAACTTTGTCTCAGGGTCCAGATTTAGTTTCTCCAAATATATGCCTTAGCCTATAAGTATATATTCTATCTACAGAGACCTGGTAAAGCCTATAGTTCCTGTCCAGCTACCTGCTGAGGAAAGTTTTTGTATTCTCCCGACCCAATATAATTCTTTATGGCATTGAAATGACTGACTTGATAAAACACAGTTTGGATTCCTTTTCCTTCCTTCCTTCCCTTCCTTGTCATCTTTTTTGAGCACTCATTACATGTCTAGCTCTGAAGTGTCCAAACCCCAACTTGGATTATCTATTTGCTGTGTGACCATGAACAAGTCACCATATCTCTTACAATGTCTTCATTTGTGTAGGATGAAGTTCCTACACTATCATTCTCATAAGAGTGTGGTGAGGAAAGCATTTTGTAAACCTTTGAGTGATATCAAAATATGAGCTATTACTGTTGTTAAATTTTGAAGGAGGAGAACTGAAGAGGCAAAGGAGAAGACCCAATATCTATTTCTTAACCAGTACCAAATTGTTTTAATGTTTCCTGTTTTGTGCCATCGTTTGAGATCTGGTAGTACTGGTCCCCATTCTTATTTTTTTTCATTATTCTCTTTAAGATCCTTGACCTCTTGTTCTTCCAGATGAATTTTAATATTATTTTTTCTGTCTCTATAAAGTAGTTCGATTGAATCAATATACAATTAAATGTTGGTGCAGTAGAATGTTGGCACAAGATTCAGAAAATCTGATAGTTTGCCCATTTACTGGCTGAGTGCCTTGGGCAAACTATTCAATTGAATGAGAATATTAATACCTTTTCTCACCTACCTCATGGGAATGTTAGGAAGGTGAATGAGATCTGGTATCTTTTTGCTCTTTGAAAACTAGAAGGGGCTATATTAAATAGTAGATATCATCATTAATCATTTTCATCATAATCATCATTGTTATCATCATTAATCAAACCAGAATGGCCAATAGATTTCTTATTTAAGTAACAGATCTACTAAGTGCAAAAAAAATATAAATAAATAAAATGACAATATAAGAGATACTTTAGTTTTTTCTACCATTTATTTAAGGGTCATTTTCTAGAAGGTTTTAAATGGAGCCCCGTCCTTGCTTTGTTCCCCAATATTTGGATGAAGGCAAAACCACTGGGTTTTTTCCATTCTGTCACTAACTTGCTGTAGGATTATAGTCAAGTCATTTCCCTTCACTGGTCCTGTTTCCTTGTCTGTTGGAAGAAAGGGTTGGACTAGATGGTTCTTTAAGTGCCTTTCTCTCTCTAATATTTTATGTCTAACCCCTTCTCTCCACCTCCAACCTTTCATCTGGTTTCATTTCCTCCTGTGGTCCTTGTTGGTACATAAAGGTGATCTCAGCAGTTGGGGTGAGGTGAGGGTTCTGTGAGTGTGGAGAGATCCTATCTCATTCTAGCAAGGGAGCTTATTGTCTTTGCGAAATATGAGGGCCCTTAAATCCTAAGCAAGCAGTGACCCCTCTTCCAGTTCATCTGGAAGAACAAGAGGTCATGGATGTCAGAGAGAATAATGAAAAAACTTCAGCAGTGGACCTGATGAACTGTGACTTTTACCTGCTTCTCTTCCTGGTTAGATATTCCTGGGGTGGAGGAGATTGGGAGGGTGATTGCATCTTGGCTTTGGAATAAACTGGGAGGTGTGTGGGAGGAGGATCAGCTAAGGCCGAGTCTGCTGGCCATTGGTCACTTCTAGCCCCAGAGCTTTGGGGGATTGTGAGGTGGATTTTTCTGGACTCGGAGTTTTGCTTCTTGGCCTGGGTGCGGACCCTTCCCCCTTCTCCATCTTCCCAGGGCTGGGGAATGATGGGTCCCCTGAGGTCCCAGGTTTTTTCTTACAATTTCTGTCCTGTGTGTGTGTGTGTGTGTGTGTGTGTGTGTGCCTCTGCATGCGTGTGTGTGTTTGCAGTAAACAGCATCACATTGGCCATGAACCTGGTGGGCTGCTTGGCGTGGCTGATTGGAGGCGGTGGAGCTGTTAACTTTGGACTGGCCTTTCTCTGGTTCATTCTCTTTACCCCCTGCTCCTATGTCTGCTGGTTTCGGCCTATTTACAAAGCCTTCAAGTAAGTGGTCCCTGCTGAGCCCAGCCTTTCTCCCTTCCACATCAGCTCCTCATCTTTGTCTTTCCTGTCCCCCTCCTAACACTCTCTTTCTCTCTCTCTCTGACTCTGTTCTGTCTTTGTCTTTCTGCCTGTCTGTATGTCTGTCCCTATGTTTGATTCTCTCTGTGTCTCTATATTTTCTTTCTCTGTATCTCTTTTCCCTTTCCCTCTTTTTGTCCTTCTTTCTGTTTCTCTCCCTTCTCTCCAGGACTGCCCACTCAGAGAACCTGAAATCTCTTGACCTAGATATTTAGACAAGATCTGATGACTCCTTGAGAAGGCCTGCTGAGGCAGGCAGATATGTATTACGGCCACAGAGAGGCTCTGAACAAGTTACACCCCTCCAGCAAAGGCAGTTGGGTAGTTCAGAAGTCCCTCTGAAATAGCTGGAAAAATTAAGCTTTCCCCAGGGTTTCCTATCCCAGTCTAACTGCATAGAGTCTCTTCAATCTCTGGCCTGGGGAAAGAACTTGGAGCTTTTGTAACTCCATAGATTTAGAGCATTTCAAGCCAGAAAAGACCTTTGAAAAACATCTAGCTAAACTCCCTTCTTTTATGTATGTATAGACAAGGAAACTGAGACCCAGATAGATTCAAATTTGCCCAAGATCACAAGGGTAAGGAGTAAAAGGAATAGGATTAAAATTCAGATCTTTTGGCTCCCTTTCTATTTTTTCCAGGCTGCCTTTGACACCTCTAGTATTTAAAATCTTCTGTGAACACAAGAGCCCCGAAGAAAGACCTACATCTTTGCAGGCCCCAAAGTTTTTTGGTTGACCTTGGGGGCGTCACATTGGAGTCACAGGAGCTGCCTATTCCTAAACTATCCTTTCATCCCACCCCTTGTGATATCATGTAAAGAAAAAGCCCATTATACTATCAGAAGCTCTGCCCCCCCATCCTCATATCTGGTAACTGGTGTGGCCCATTGGGTGAGATTTGTCCCACCTGGGCCTAAGGGGGTCCTAACTATCTTTAGTATGTTGCAAACTTGTTGGAGGTATAAGAGCTGAAAATCCTTAGATCAGGGAAGCTCCTGTTTACTTCCCCACATTCTCCTGCCAGTGGCAGCTCTCCGGGATGACCACAACTTTGTCCATTCTTGCAGATCAGACAGCTCTTTTAACTTCATGGCCTTCTTCTTCACCTTCTTGGCTCAACTGGTTATCAGCATCATCCAGTCTGTGGGAATTCCTGGCTGGGGAGTCTGGTATGGAAAGGGAAAGGAGGGATGGGAAAGGAGGGCTTGGTCACTGGGAGGAGATAGAAATGATATGACCAGTGCCTGGAGGTTTAGCCTAGGGCAGGGCCCTTCTCCAGAGGAGGGAGGCAGAATCAGGCAAATTTGGGAAAGCATTTGGAATTTGGGGTTGTGGAAAAGTCTAGGTTAGAATAGCACCTCCTAGGCTTGTTTAGCCAGGGAAAACTTTGGGGCTTGAACTGAATCGATGGAGTCCATAAATGATGGAACATCCATGTCCCCTGGAAAAGGGAAGTGCTTTGGAACGCCTTGGAAGAAAATAGAGGAAAATTAGCCCTTTTTCTTGGTGCATATAACCAGTACTTTTGCTATGTTTCATAGATAGTTCCTCTTAGAATCTCTATTCACATTGCACTAACTGCCAGGCTTCCTTGGTATTTGGTTTGGGAAATACTGGATGAGCACAAAGGAGAGAATAATGGGGAGGGATTTACAAAGAATATCTTGCAGTGACTATGGGAGGAGAGGAATAGTTATTGTGGCTAGGAACCCTTATTGCATAGTACTGAGATGTCTATCTTTGTGTCAGTAAGATTGGATCTTTTCTAGTAATAATGGGAGTGTGTTCCTTACAGAGCTGGTGGGACACCCTCCCTCTGACTATGTGGGGTCCCTCCCATGGGATCCCTTTCAATTCCAGTGGGGTGTGGTCTTTCCTGGTGCTGATGGGGTAGGGTTGCTCTCTGCTGCAGTGGTGCATGTGGAGTAGGGGTCCGCTCTATGGCAGTGGCTTGGCTCTCCCATGCCATTTATTAGTGCCAGTGGGGCAGACTCTCCCTGTGCTAAGGGGATGGTTCTGTCCTTGCAGTAGGACTTAACTGGGGCTCCAAAATCTTGCAGTGGCTGGATTGCAACCATCACTTTCTTTGGGACCAACGTGGGAGCTGCAGTGGTAATGCTTATTCCTACCATCATGTTCTCAGTCATGGCTGTATTTTCCTTCATCGCTCTCAGCATGGTATGTATGCCCTCTGGGGCAACTGGAGTTATAAAGGCTCAGTGGATTTGAGCAATGGATCCACTTGGAAAAGTGGATCTGGCAAGAGGAAGGCTCTCTGCTCTTAGGGAACCAGGGCTGGGTCACAGAGATGGAGCACTGAGGGGGTCATTAGCCCACTTGGAGCCCAGACAGAAGGAGCTCCTTCCAGGATGCTTGCATTTGATGGGTTTGGGATTTCATTTTGGTCCAGACCTGTGGTTTCATTGATGTAGGAAACTCCCCTAGGGAAACTCCCTTTATGCATCAGGATTGGCAGCTGTCCTACTGATAGTGTTAGAGAATCCTGGAGTTCTGGGGATTTCAGTGATTTACTTATCCATTCTCATAGCCAGTATGTGTCAGTGGCCGGATTTGAACTTCCTCACTGTGCCGTGCTGTCTCTCATCAATTTTGTGAGCCCTGTTAATTTTTTCGGGAGCCGCTGTAACATTTTGCATGCTCCAGTCTCAGCTCCTGCTCCCTTCCACCTTGGGCCCCACTCCTTTATCTCTTCCCTTTCTCCCTAGCTGAGGTTTATTGGTTCATAGAATTTGGAACTCAAGAGGAACCTTAGACTTCATTTACTTAGCATCTTCCTTTTGTAAAAGATTAGGAAGCAAAAGCCCAGAGGGAGGCCATTTGTTTTAAGTTCACCCAGGTATAGTATAATTAGGAGCAGAACCAGGATTCAAAGCCTTTGCCCTTCTCACCATACCTCCCTCTTTTTCTAATCCTGTTGAGTTTTCACTAAAAGGCAGTTTTTTGGGGTACTAGAACTTGTGAGTTACCACTTTAGTCAAGCCATTGATTTTCTTGGTACCTCTTTTCCTTCTCTTGGAAAAAGAAAAAGAAACATTAACCTGTTAGAAGGAAGAACGCCCATCTAAAAGGTCTGGAACTCTGGGGAAGGAACAGTTTGGTTTTCTTTTCCCTTAATCTTTTCTCTCCATTTTTCCCCCCTCCACCCTATTCTCCTCACCTCTGTCCTCTGACTACAGGTTCATAAATTCTACCGGGGCAGTGGCGGAAGTATAAGTAAAGCCCAAGAGGAGTGGACTACTGGAGCTTGGAAGAATCCCCACGTACAGCAGGCAGCCCAGAATGCTGCCATGGGGGCTGCCCAGGGAGCTGTGAGCCAGCATCAAAACCCATACTCTGCCACCCCCAATTACACTTATTCCAACGAGATGTGAGCAGGAGCCTGGGAGGGCAGGGAAGGGGGAATGTAGGAAGGCCGGGAGGGAGAGGAGCTGATCTCACGCTGCCTTGTGCCCGTCTGGGTGATCGAGTTGGAGTTACTTTTTCCTATCCTTTCCTTTCTTTCCCCATCTTTTGACTTTGTAAAAAGGAAGAAAATTAGATATATCTGTATATTTCCCCCCCCCCCCACTGTCCCAGCCCGTTTTCCCTTTGTGGTATCTGCGGAAGCTGTGGGTCCGCGGGGCAGACGGTGCTGTGTGGTGGTACCTGTGTGTCTGTGTTTCCTTGTGATCTAGTGTACAGTGGAGATGCCCATTGTTGTGGTGCTAAGTATGTTTTAGAATCAACCAGTCCCTAGGGCCACGGCATTATGGTTCCCCACTGCTTCCCCTGTCCCACCTGGACCCCTCCAACGTGGTACAGCAGCTCAGGGCTCCTCCCTGCCTGACTTTGGAGCCGGACGAGGGCTGCCCACTCCAGGCCAGCCCAGGATTTTGTTCCCAGTAGACTCCTGCCCGGCCTGCTCTCTTTCTCCTGAAGCTGTTGATTGGGGGTGTAGGTAGGGGAGGAGGTACGGACTTCTGAGACATCTCCCCTTTACCACCCCTTAGCTCTTCCTCACTGCCATGGGGTCATGAGCTGGGGATGGTTTCTTCAGTTTGTTAGAAAATGACAGTATTAGTGTATGAGTGCTGCACTACAGGGCTGAGTTAACTATCCCACTCACCCCTTTTTCTTCAACTAAGTCTCTCTCTCTCTTCTCTCTAATTTTATATTTTGTTGCATCCCGTCTCTCGGACTCAACCCATTTCGTCTCCCCTGGGCCCAATGTGTATTTTTCCCTTGGCTTTTCTGAACCCTAGTGTCTTACAGCTTGGGTCCAAATGGTAGAAAATGACCTCAGTCTGATGCTCCTTGTCTTTATTCTGGGCTGAGTTGACATCTTCATCCTTCCCGGGGTCTCTTAACCTAAGGGGAGCTGAGCTGCCCCCGGTCCCACACAGTGCTCTGCTGGCCAGTTGTGGGCAGGAGTGGTGGGGAGCCCCCATAGCCTGAAAGTGGATCTCTGGAACTCCTTAATAGCTTTGAGCAAATGTGACAGTGTTTGCTCCTAGAAGGAGGGAGCAGGAGCAGTCTTGGGGGTGACTTGACTAGGACGTGCGTGCAGAATCCAGGAGGGTAGCCATACCTTGGAGATCTCAGCCTGCAAAGCCCGAGGGAAGGGGCCGCACTTACACTGGGCCAGTTTTCCAAACCCCCATCAGAGCAGAGTGGTAGCTTTCCCTGTCCCTGGCTTTTGCTTCCCCTGGCTCTCCCTCTCCTCTTCCTTTTGGCCCCCTTTCTTCTCCTCTTTGCAGCTTACCCTGCCTTCCTCCACCAGTGACTCTCTGAGACCTTGAGTCAGGGTCCCCTTTAGCCTGCTGAAATCCTGTCCATGCCAAAGCCTCCCTTATCTCTACTTTCTCATGGCTGCTCAACCCTTCCCTCAGTGGCTTTTGCAGGTTACAAGAGGGCAAAGCCAACTTCCTTTAAAGGCTGACATTCAATCACTCCTTGTCATTTGATACAATCATCATCGGGAACTAACAGGTGGAAGTGCATATTGAGTTAAGAGTGATGTGGTGTACACTCATGAATCTGGAATGATGGAGGCCCTGCCCGAGGAGGCCAAGCAGGCCATAGGCCCCACAGAAATTACTAGGGATGTGAAGGAGATATGATCTGTTCTGACCTCTGGCGCTGCATGGCGTGATGGCTTCAGTCTGCAGGCCCAGGAGGAAGTGATGGAGCTTTGCTCCTGGCTTTGAATGTCTGCCCTGCAATGGCAGGGGGCTTCAGACCTTGACCCTGATGGAACTGAGGAAAATTGGATTGATTGTTACCCTTAGAAAGCTTCTAATTATGCTTGGTTGGCCAGAGACCTTTTTGGGGGGACTCCCCCTCACACATACATCCCCAGACACAGTCCCAGTCAATCTGATGGAGAGAGAGGGAAGCTCTGGTCTAACTGGGGAGACATAATTTTTATCCTCAACCCCTCCCTGCTCCAAGTGTGGAGAAGAGTTCCAGACATAGACTGCCTTGTCTGCTGGGATCTCTACTTTTGGGGAGCTTTTAGTCTGATAAGAAGTCTAATACTCAGAACATTGACTATGGACTTGGCCAAACAAATCTGCAAAGATACATGTGACCCACCTCAGATGTAACCATTGCAGACAGAAAAGAATTTCCAGGAGGAGAATTCTCTAGATTTTGGGTTTGTCACAATCAGGGAAACTTTGGCTACTCTCAGTCTTACCAGCTAAGGACCCAAGTCCCTGCAGCGGAGAAAGACCCTTTCTAAAGCTCATTGTCTTTGAGGTCATCCTAACATAAACCATCGCTTGGAGGGGAGTATATGGGGATAATAGTATTTTCCCCTCTATTACATAGAAGTTTCTTTCTACTTCTACTGCAATGACGCTTGGCCCCTAGCTCAGCATAAAGAACAGAATTTGGTTCTCTGTTGGGAAAAAACCAAGGCTGCAGGCTACGGACCATTCCCTTTAGAGTCAGGCAGCAATAGTTTTCCACCACTCTCCCATCTTTGATGTTGCTCCAGTTGCTTTATATATTGAATTTTGTATTGTGACTGTCAGTCTTCTTTGTGAAGGGCACAGGAAAAAAACCCCTCCTCATTCTGAATTTCAATCCTGTATATGATATTAAAAGGAAATACTTCATCCAGTGGCGATATCACCATTTATACCAAACTGCTCAGAATGATGCTTCTTGTGTTTGACCCTCTCTTCTGCCGATTTGTTGATCAATAGAGATCAGATAGAGGCTTTGGGCCGACCAACCGTCCATCATCTTGGGGCCTCATGCAGCCGTGGTTGATAACTTCCCAGATACTCTGGGTCCTTGGTTTATCCTCCGTGTGGCTGACTGTGGGATCACTTGACATCTGAGTGCCCTTTCCAGTAGTGAATCTCTTTTTACTACTGTTAGATTTATCAAGCCTCTGGGGCTCTGGACCCCTGTCTTACCAGGTATTAACAAAGGCAAATTCAAGAATCTTTTGGAGTCTCTTTTGGGTTCCCTGCCCTTAGGGAACCAATGGTCCCTTATAAGAACTGGAAAATGCATGGGAAGACCTTGTTTAACTTGATCCTTAAATTTGGGTCTATAGATAACTCATTCCCCCTTCCTGTCATTGCTTCTTTCCATAGGACAGTTTAGGAACCAGGGTTTCTGGGTTGAAGAGTCACATACTCCTAGAATGAAAGGGGGCTTAGAGACCATCTAGTC
This sequence comes from Sarcophilus harrisii, assembly GCF_902635505.1. Classification (NCBI taxonomy): domain Eukaryota; kingdom Metazoa; phylum Chordata; class Mammalia; order Dasyuromorphia; family Dasyuridae; genus Sarcophilus; species Sarcophilus harrisii. Next base: position 616,863,242 of record NC_045427.1, on the reverse strand, counting down.
CAATCTGTTGCATTTTAGAGATGAGGAAACAGGCCCAGAGAGAGGTCATGTAGTGAAGAGCAGCAACATGGGGGCTCAACCCCAGCATATTGGGTTCTTAGACTTGTGCTTGCTTCTGGAGACCATGCTTTCTCTTTCCCAAGAGACCAGACAGATGCTGCTCTTCCTCTGCCCCATAGCAGAAAGGGCCCGTAGGGTAAACAGGGTAAGCTGTCCTTCCCTTCTCCCGTGTCCCCAGCTCCAGATTCCTGGTGCTGCTGGGCTTTTTAGAAAACTTGTGACTTGTTTTCTGTCTGATAACCCCAGAAGATCCAGACAGTGCAGCATGAGGTCGTTTTCCCTCAAGCCTGCTTCCTTTGGGGCTCATAATTCACTGGGACTTTTACCTAATATTCTGTCTGCCGTATTCACCTGCATTTCTTCCCAGAGTCCTCTCTGCTCAGACCTGCTGGAGACCACAGGCCAAGCAGTGATTTTAGGCTAACCAACGGGTGGGTTATGTAGTCTGGCTAGAAGCCAGTCCAGTGTCCAGGGCCCAGTCCATTGGGTGCTGCGGTAGTGCATCCTCCCAAGGGGTGGGGCCTCTGGTTCTGAGTGTCTGTGCACACCCACCACAGAGAAGGCCTGGGGAGGGGGTTTGAATTCTCTCCCTCCTTTGTAGCTCCTCTGAGAGGCAGGTGGCCCCTCTCTCTTACACTGACACTTGACTACAAGTAAGTAAGAGCTAGGTCCTTACTGTCTGGCTTTGGCAGAGGGAAAGAAGCCAGTGTCGGCCTAGAGCAGGGGTCAGGGTGGGGGAGATGGGGAAGGAATGTTCTCCCATCCCTTATCAGCACGCCTAGCCATCTGGAGAATAATTGAATTTTCTTTTTGTCCTGATACCCTCCATTGGACAGAAGGTATTTTTATGTTACTCACTGGGGGGTGGCCACATTCCCTGTGCCAATGCCCACTTTGAGCCATTCTGTATTTGTCCCTGGTAACTGAGTGTTGACTCTGTAGACTTATTAACAATAAACAAGAATCATCTGGCATCTCCGACGTGCAATGTGCCCTTTGTTCTTAGGCAGATCTCATCATACCCGGTTCATCACTGGGCTCTTCATCATCATATTTGTATTTATTTCAGGTGACTTGCCCCATGATCATACAACTGTTAAGTGATTTTATGACATGGGAGGTGGCATGGGACCACCCAGCAAGGAGTGCCCTCATCAGAGAAGGTGCTGGGCTCTTTGAACAAAGCAGAATTGAATTAGCCCCCCCCAAAGGTGATATATGCAAAATTAGGGAAGCCACCCCAAACATTCATAGGGATCATTTGTGACTGACCTGTGGCACAGCATCCCGAGCTTGAATCTGTCTGATTGGCCACAGCGGGATAGATACCCTGTAACTAACATAGTGATGTCACTTTGGTCTTCTTCAGGTATGCAGGACGACAACCATTTATTTTAGGATTCTATTCGGGCAGCTTGAAATCCAGTCCAAGTTGAGTCCTAGACAGTCAACAAATAATTAAGTACTTAATATGTGTCAGGCACTGTGCCAACTGCTGGAGATAATCAAAAACACTCCTTTCTGTATGGGATGAAAACACCCTAACTCAGACTTATTACTCAGAGGAGTTTCTAGATGCAAACAGAAAGTACCTTTATTTCGATACCCTCGAGAGAAGCGGGGTGGTCACTCCACCAGAAAATCTGGAGTTTACAGAAGCAAAAAGCAGGGTTATACAGCTGAAAACCACAGAACTACATTCCCCCTCAATCTCTCCCCTACCTCCTGTTAACCTTTAAAATTATTGGCTATCTCTGATCTTATTCCCTTATTTCTCTCCAGTATGCAGATGGGTCTCTATATGGACCTGGAGGTCTTAGTTAAGCAATGGGGTTGGGTAAAAAGTATTGCAAATATGCAAGAGGGTTTGAATTATTTCAAAGATAAGCAATCAATTAAGCAAGAGGTGCTGGGTTGAAAGTATTCCACATATTTCTGTTAGGTAGACAATTAAGCAAAAGGTCTGGATTATTTCAAATATTTCTGCTTGTTGAGCAAGATTTGCTCCTTTTCCAAAGTCAGATAATTAAACAAACTTGGGCCTAGGGTCTGGACTACTTCAGTTTATTGTCTTGAGAACAGTTTCTTGTCTCACTCATTCCCTTCAACGAATTCATATGCTAATGGTGGAGATGACAAACTACTATGTACATACGAGATACAGAGTAGATGGAAGGGAATGTCAGAAGAGAGGCATTAATTGAATTGGGTGGATGAGACCTAAGAAAGGCCTGCAAAACAATGTAAGATTAGTCTTCAAGGAAGCCAGGTAAGATAGGAGTTAGAGGTAAGGAGGGGGAACATTCCAGGGCTAAGGCATGGAACTGGGAAACAAAGTCATGTATAAGGAATCTCAAGTAGAATTCATGGAGGAAGCAAAGTATAAAAAAAGACTGAAAAGGTGAAGGATTCAAGTTTAGGATTTCATATTTGATGGCAGAGGTAATAGGGAGCCACTGGAGTTTGAGGAGGGAGATGCTATGGTTAAAAGCTGAGCTGCTAGGAAATCACTTTGCAGCTGGATGGAAGATGGACTGCACTAGAGAGATGAGACAGGGAGACTATCCAGAAGACCATTGGAAGAGTTCAGATGAGAGGAGATGAGGGCCTGAAAGTAGGATGTGGCTATGGGAATGGAGAGAAGGGCATGTATGTGAGAGAGGTAAAGGTAGAAACGACTAGATTTGACCAAGGTTGGTACTCGGATTGTTTGAGATTGGAGTCAAGAATGACATTAAAATTTCCAACCAGGAGGATGATAGGGCAAGTTCAGAAGTTCAGAAGAAGAGAAGGTTTAGGGAGAAAGGAAACAAATTCTGATTGGGTGGATTGAATCTGAAAAGCTTATGGGCTATACAGTTTAAGATGCCCAAAAGGCATATTTTGGGTGGTGTGGGACTAGAGTTCAGAAGAGATAGGAGGGTGAGATAGCCAGATCTGAGAATTGTCTGCATTTATGAAAATGGAAGCTGATTGGAGCACCAAGTGAGACTGAATGGACAGAGAAGAAAAGAGCTTTCAGGACAAAGCCGTTGGAGACATCTAGGGAGGGAAGAATCAATGAAGGAAACTTAAGGAATAGTCAGATAGGTAGGAGGAGAATCAGCAGAGAGCAGCGTCATAGAAACCAAGAGAAAAGTGAAAATCGTGATCAATATTAAAGGCTGCTGAAAAGGATGAAAATTGAGAAATATGTCATTAGATTTCTTAGTTGAGAGATCACTAGTAATTTTGGAGAAGGCAATTTCAATCGCACTGTTGAGGATGGAAGGCAGAAGAGAAGGAAGGGAGAGAAAATAGAGGCACAGAGTTTAGATTATCTCACTCTAAAATGTCTAATATGATGTAATATGAGAAAAATGTATTTTCTTTGTATGTATATATATATATATATATATATACCCACAGATATATCTGCATCTATCTTCCTAGATATATATGTGCATTTCTATATAACGTGCACATATATGATATGCATGTGTAGAATTACAGAAGTATAAAGATATAACAATTATTGAAAGGGAAAGATTAATTAGGGAGAGCTTCTTAAGGGTGGTTGTCTTGGGGATACTTGAGGATCTGGGTAGGGAGCCATGTATTAGGGCATCATGCAGCAAAGGTATCTCAATCAGCGGATGGGTATAAATAAGAATTCTTTATATGTAAAATCTATATATAATGTAAATATGTACATAGTCGCTAAGTACCTCTGATGCTAATTAAACCTTGTAAGGATGACTGAAGATTCGGCTGCTTTGCATTCTATACGTTCCTGAAGCTACAAGTTCTAATGTTAAAACATGTTAGGGGCTAACCTCTGCGGGTTGGATTCTAAACCTTGGAGGAGCTCAGAAATGGGAGAGCCAAGGGAGAGACTGGTCAGGTGACGGGCCTGGCCCTCTGCTAAGCATGGGGATACAAAAACAGGTTAAAAAAAAAAAAAAAAAACCCTGCCCTCAAGGAGTTTACAGTCATGGGGGTGGGGGTCGGGATGGGGGTGCGGAGGTTGGGGGAGAGACTGCGTGTAAATAATTAACTACAAATGGGTCCAGAGCAGCTAGAGGTCAACAGACTTCGTGCTCAGTGACCGTTTTGTGCAGGTGGCTTTGGCTCTATTAAAAATTTAAAAATCAAAGACTAACAGCAAATCACGCCTTTATCCGCAGTTCCCAGACAACACACAGGGAAAGCACTTAATATAGGTGGGAGGAGCGAGCCGGGGCTTGAAGTCAAGGTGGGCGGGGAGACTCGGAAGCCCGATTCTGCGCAGTACATCGTTCCACATCGGAGAAGGAACGACCGAGAAGCTAGTAATAAACTACAACTCCCAGGAGGCTACGCGCCTTTGGTCACACGCAGTCTCTCGCGAGGTTATCAGGCTCGGGTGACGGGTGTAGGAATTGAAGCGTCGCGAGATTTGGCGGGCCGCTGGGAGACGTACTTGGCTTAGGGGTGAGGCAGAAAGCGAGCTCGTCTCCGAGGGGGCCGAGGGGAGCGGGGAGCGTGTGCTGGGCGGGGGTCCCGTAGGATCCCGGCTCTTTGAGCTGGGAACGGACCTTTGAGATGACAGTTATTTTACAGAGGAGGAAACTGAGGCCCAGAGAGAGGAAATGAGTCACTCGTGGAGCGGAAGTCCTCAGGGGGAGGGGGAGGGGAAGGGGGAGATGGGGAGGGGGTCTTCATTTCCACCTCGGGGAAAGGTGAAGGGTTATGACCTTGAGCAGCCTCGCGGGGCCTCCGTTTATGGAGAATATAAATAATCTATAATCAGATGCAGTATAAAAATGCTGGTTATTAACTATTACCCCATTTAAACCATAAGATCGTGGGGAGTGAGATGAATATATTGTACACAGACGTTCAAATACGCATGGTTACACAGCTTTATATGTATTTTTAAAATTTATTTAATATGCATTTTTATTTGTTATATATAATGCATAAAAATATATATTAACATGTTATATATAAATCTATATAGAATGGAAATATGGGCACGTGTGTATATACTTATCTCTGTGTATGCTATATAAGCATATACTATATATTACATAGTACACATATGTTTGTGTGTGTGTATATATTCCCATTGAATGTTATATTATATGATAATGAATATATATTACATTGATGGAAAGCACTTAACATAGGTGGGAGGAACGACCTGGGGCTCGGATGGTATATAAATCATCTATCAATTGAGATAACGAGCCCAGCACTTTGCAGCCCTTAAAGGGGGACTGTAACACGGCTTTAAAGTTCACTTGCACGGTGTTTGACACATCTCATTTGAATTCTAAAAATGCTGGTTATTATATTATCCACTGAAATCACAGGACCCTACCTCATTGGATTCTCACAACAGTCCTTCAAGGTATGGGCTGCTATTATGCGCGTTTTACCAAGGAGGAAACTGAGGCTTGCAGACTATGAGTGACTGGCCCAGCGCCATGCTGCTAGTAAGACTGTCTGGTAAATAGAGTTATTTACCAACTATTCCCCTTATTCCCTTGACAAACTTCTGCCTCTCGGGAGTAAGTGTGTTGGCTGGGAATCCCTGTTATAGAGGAGTTGGGAAATATATGTGGGAAATCTCTCTCTGTCTCTGTCTCTCTCTCTCTGTGTCTCTCTCTTTCTCTCTCCTCTCTCTCTGTCTCTCTGTTTCTCTGTCTCTCTTTCTCTCTCTGTCTCTGTCTCTGTCTTTCTCTCTGTCTCTCTGTCTCTCTATATATGTGAAAATTAAGAGTATTCTGTGAATAATCTGACAGTATAACTTGGGAAAAAATGGAAAGAGACTTATATTTGGAATTAGGAAGCCTGGATTCAAATCCAATCAGTTACTATCTGCGGGACCTTGGGCAAGATAAATCTTCAAGAACTTGAGTATCTCAGATGTGAGATTCAAGTGAAATAATTGAGCATTTATTAAATATGTACTGTGTGCCAGGCACTACTTAGGAGCAGGAAGATACAAAGCCAATAAGGAAATGGTCTCTGCCCTCAAACTGTTTACTTATGAAGAACTTTTAGCCTTATAGAAATGTCAATAATTATGAGTCACTGGAAGTCAAATCACAGATTCTGTGTATAAAGAGCTCAGATTCATACCCAGGTCAGGTTCCTTTTTTATTAGACTAGGTTGGATAGCAAAATCTTGCTCATTGCTCTATTAGTCAGCTATGACAAAGCTTTTATGTAAGGCACATCTTCAAGCCTTCAGTGGCATACCTGCCCCTCATAGCAATTCAGTTCAACCTTCTCATTTGATATAGATGAAGAAAAAGAGAGATTTAAGTGCCTTGTTTAAACAAGGTCACCCTGAAGTATCAGACCCTTGATTTATCACAAGATAAACTCCCTTGTGCCTTGGAGAGCAGAATTATTAAAAAATATGTTTTTAAATTATGTGCATTTATAAATATTTACACACTAATAAGGTGTTATACTGTTCAGGAGGGTAAGACACAGACTCTTTCTCTAGTTTGGGAGATGAACCATCATCACTTAATGGAATAAAAGGTTAGACTGACTCTTTAAGAAATACATCATTCACTTGGTCTTACCTTTAATTGGCCCATGAGGTGGTCCAGAACTTCGTGCTGTGAGAAAAGGTCTCTTCTTACGTATTTCTAGATGGAAATCGAGTGGCCCACATAACAGTGAGTCACAGAGTGACTCACTTAGGAAGTCGTTTTGATTCAAAAACATTTTTGTGTGTCAAATGGGCACACAATAAGACAACATGGATTTAAGGAGGGATACTGTACCTTTTGGATTTTCTGGATCTCATGGTTATTACCTTGAAGAAAGAAAGCTTTTATCTGAATGCCCAGGACACCCATTGTCTCTGGTTGTCCACTGGGAGGCGGCATCCATCTTTTTTTTTTTTTTTTTTTTTTTAAACCTTTTGTTTTTCGTAGCATGCTGGGGACCTCCAGAAATCATTTAGTCAAATCTATTCCCCTGCCCTTATCAAAAACTGTCTTTCTCTGTCCCCCCCACTCATCCCTCCAGCCAGGTACTCTCCTGAGGCCTGCCAGGAAGTATAGGAACATACCCCACAGCTTTTGGTACAGTAACAACAGCTAACATTCCTATCACACTTCATATCTTACAAAGCAGGTTATTTATATTACAGCATTATTTCATTTAATCTAATTGTCTTTGGTGAGCTACACAGAGAGCTGGTATAATCACTCCCATTTTATGGATCAGAAAACAGGTTCAGAGAGTGTTACTCATCTCGAAGCTCTTATCCAGATTTAAGTCTTTCAGTTTGACTTAGCATATTTTAGAGCCAGAACTCAATACCAGGCATTCTGACTCTTTCCAGTATTCTTTGTGTACTACACTTAAAAAAAAAAGAAAAAAGAAAAAGAAAATGCACTCAATTTGGAATCCTAAGTCTTGGAGACAAATTCTGATTCTTTCACCTTGTTCTTACCTGTGAAGCCTTTTATAGATAAGCCTCTGAGCTTTAGTTTTCTTCCCATCTTTATAGTAAAGATAACTTATAGTTACCTTGTGTTCTCTGCAGCAGGGTTATTGTAAATTAAAGTTTTGAAACATTGTCAGCTCTTTTTCATTAATAGTAGCAATCAGCAATATTTATATAATGTTTTAACATTTGCAAAGTAGTTTACATGTATTAATTACTTGGTTATCTGTTACATACAGTTAGTGACTGGATTTTTGACTAGGCTAATATATATTTTGTTGCCCATAGCTTCAAAGCTAGATTCTACTTAAAATATCCTTGAATTTTTTGTGTTTAACTGTTTTTCTTTGAAATCAAAGAGGTTTCAGCTTAGGAGTACAAGGGAATATTTCCAGAAATTTTTGTGATATGAAAATAAAAGGCATCAATAAAATATCTTTTAAATAAATAACTTGGGAAAACTTCCCTCCTTGAAAATCAGTCCTCCACTCTTTTCTTAAAAATCTTTAGTGGACATTTGTGACTAGTTTAACTTCTTGTCTAAATCTTAGCAGCTGCAGTTTTTTGTTGGGCTTATCTTTAAAGCAACTACAACAGAAAAGAGACTGTTAATTATGTTTGGACTGACAGGTGGGATCAGCATAGAGCAGTGGGCGTTGGGCCCTTTCATTGTGGGTTTTGAATCTTATATGGTGTAGATTCATGATACCTGTTAGCCAACTGTTTGAATTTGAGCCAAGAATTTTCAGCTTCTGTGGCATTGGAAGGTACGAGAGTACTTGAACCTGCATGAACCGTGTCCGTGTCTTTATGACATGACTTGGGGGAAGATAGAGATGAGGGAACCAGGAGGTGCACATTCAACTCCTTTGGCACTCCACCCTCACCCCATTGTGTCAGTTCATGAATCCAGCATGATCAGGTTGTAGTAATAGCTTTATTGATTTGGTATTTAATTTTAATTTAAAATAAATACAGACTCACTGCTATAAACTCATAGCCTGGAAGCATATAAATCGTATTTCCATTATTGTCCTGCCTCCACAACAACTACTTAGAGCAGTGACTTGGAAAGGATGATCATGCGATAACAACTCCACAGTTGGAAGGCCCTTAGCAAGTCTACTGAGTCCAGCTCCCTTATTTATAGAGGAAGAACTGGCAGCTGGGGGAGTGACTGGACTACAGTCACAAAGACAGGAATCCCCCACCACCCTTTGTGGAATTTGGTATATACCAATTAATTTGTAACTACCCCTATCCCTTACCCCCACCCTGCAGATTTAACCCAGGACCATAGAAAGGAACAAATCAGTTCTGGGACTGTTTGCTTTTGTCTCTGTTTCCTCAGTGCCTAGCAGAGTGTCTGGCACATGATGGATACTTAATAAAAAACTTGTTGGTTTATGCATTGGTGGGGCGAGCCTTTATTAAGCATTTACTGTTGGTTTAGAGAAAGTAAATTTCCTGGAGTGTTATCTGGAGTCCTCAGAGGTAAGTGCCTTTCCTGGGTCACATTCTCTCTGAACACTGCCCCTCTGGCTCTGTCCCATCTGCCTAGGCCTATGGAGACCAACAGAAGCAGCCCCTGCTCTCCAGGAGCAGGGGTGGGGGGTCCCAACCACCCCTGGGAAAGGGGCAAGCAGCATGTGCAGGGTCTGCACAGTGTTTTTCCCAAACGGCAAAACACTCACACCTGGGAACTGAGACAAAACAATTCTGCCCATTCATTATGTTAGGGAGGGGCCTAGTTCTGGGGAGAGACAAAAGAAATAAAAGGCTGGCTTCCTGCCTTTAAACTGAACTGATTTCTCCAGGGTCACCTGCTCCCCAGAGGTGATGAAGATAACATGATGAGAAAGCTCTTGAGATGCCAGGAAGAAACCCAGTTCCAAGTAGAAAGCCAGAGCTCTTCTCCACTCTTGCTCAGTCTGGCTGACAGGTTTGGAGTACAGCACAGAATTCATCTCTTCCTTCCCTTGGGAATGGTGAGAAAGGGGAGTACCTTAGTCTCAGGAAGACAGAGACTCTCCCCATTAGCTGACAAGACTGGCTTTCCCCGCACAACTGGTTGAATAACTTCGTATACCAAAGCAGCAGTTCCTTATATTTAAAAATAAGATAGTTTCCTTTTGTTCTTAGATCATCATAATACAGTCATTTCTGGATTCCACTTGTAGCCTGACCTTCCCCATTTCTTTGTATTTTCTTAACTGTGTATATATTGCTTCCCCCCAGAGGAATGTAAGCCTCTTGCAGGTTGGGCTTGTTTTTACTTTGTATTTTACTTTCATTTTTGGATTCTTCATGTCCATTTCTTGCAATTCAGTAATCTTTTAGTATATTCATTTTGGTGGTTAGTTTTCCAACTGGGCCATTCTACTACTCATGTCACTGCCACTGGGGCAGCATATCCCAGACCAGAAGGCAGCTGGTACTCTTGGAACCTTGTGGCTGATAAGTTAGATCAAAATGTCACTAATTTGTGCTGCTCATGATAATGCAGCAGTCTCAGTCATTACTTTGAAAAGTCTGGTCTCTTCTGGTTGGGGTCTTTATGTGGAAAAGAGGTTCATAGAAGCTCAAATTGCCGAACGTTAATTTACATTTACTTAATTCTCTTTGTCTTTTACATTCCTCATTGGAATTTTGGATGTAGAAAGGTATCAGCAAGGGGTTTCTCTTCCTTACAGATGGCCATGGGGAGCCAGAAACTTAGGAGAGAAGTCAGGTTCTCCAGTTGATTGTCCAGTTTCTTTCATGACAGGTTCTTTATATATTGTTAGATATACTTCTTTGGTGTTTCCATTCATTCAATAAGCATTTCATGAGGCATCTATCATTTGCAAGGTACTTTGGGGATATAAAGACAAAAAAGGAAATTGTCTCTACCCCTTACAACACTGAAGTCTATTGGATCTTCGTTTTGCTCACAACTCTTTCAGTCTTAGAGGTTTTCTACCTTAAATTTATCTTATATTCCACCCTTAGCACTGTGTGCCATTATCATCTTGTTCACAGGTGCTTTCTTATGTCTATGAATCTTGTTCCCATATATTGTAACCTAGTAAAACTATTCATTATGTCCATTAGATGACTGGTTTTTCTTGGTCTCCAGCAAAATTTGCAAGTTTTGATAGGGTAAACTTTGAGAATCCCTCTCCAGACACAGCAGTTCAACTCAATTTAACAAACATTTGTTAAACAATTGTACGCTATCCTAAGAACTGAGTATACAGAGATAATGAAATAATCTTTACTTATTTTGAGGAAGGAACAACTTGCACATATATAAGTAAACATAAAGTAATTTTGGGGAAGAACATAAGTCTAATGTGAAGGGTAGCTTGTTGATGATAGAATCATAGTTTCAGAGGCACAGTGGTAGGGTTAAGAAAAGCTAGGACCTCTCAATGTATGAGACTGACGTGAATGGAATATAAACAGGTGGGGAAAAACTCAAGATGATCCCTTACCAATAAGAATGTCCCAGAGAAATCTGGGAATTTGGAAAGAGTGCTTGAACTTGGTTCCCTACCAAAAGTGTTTCTGAGGTGTTGGCACAATACCTCTCTGTACAGTGTTTACCTCTTTAAGTATGCTGTTTACAAACAAACAATGAAACTTCTTAGTTAAGGTTCCTGGCACCAATTTTTAGCCCAGTTGGGTGGCCTGACTCTTTGTGAGGGAAAAGAACTGAGAAAATGGCCCTTGTTCTGTCTTTAGGTCCTGAACACAGCTGCCAAGTTACCCCATGATGTCCAGGACGTGTGGTTCTCCAGAGCCCGATGCTGGGGCAGCCTGTTCAGAGTCAGTGCCTGAATCAGGAGCAGCTATCTCATCAGTGAAAAAGAACATCCACATTCTTGTGGGAGTCACGGGCAGTGTGGCCTCCTTAAAGCTGCCTCTTCTGGTCTCTGGCCTTTTAGCGATTCCAGGGGTAAGTGTTACCAAATAAAGTCAAGAAGGCCCTGTCCCTCTTCCTGCCTCACTTATTATGAACTTTTTAGGCAACAAGGCTAAATAAGGTTTGGAGGCTCAGTTGGGTGAAAAATACCTCTTCAGGGCCTAGAAACTAGAGGATGAAGTCTTTGCTTCTCATCATTGTTTGTGGGTTGCCTCCCCTGTAAAATTGTGAACTCCTTGAGAGCAGGGATAATATTTTTGTATTTCCAGTCGTCTAGTGTAGTTCTTGTCATATAATATGGCCCAATAAAGCTTCTTGACTCTATGATTGTTTCAGATGCTTAGAATGTGCTTTTAGACATTAATCTAACATTTACTAAGTGCTTATTATGTTCCCAGGGATACAGAAACAAGTAGAAAGATAGTTCCTGACCTTGAGGAACTTGGATTCTAATAGGGGAAGGTGACACACTAAAGTAAGCTGGGAAGGGAAGGAGGGAGATGAGAGTAATCTTCCTGAGGTGATTGGTTTGGAAATCAGGAACAGGACCGAGAAAGGATTGAAGGGCCTTGTAGGTTCAAGAAGGAGCTCAACAGTGAGGGAAGGGAGGCAGGCCTTTTAGTGGCGAAAGACTGAATGAATGGTTAAAGTGTTCAGGGTTGAGGGAGATTCCAGAATGAGATAGCAGCAGAGGCATGGTTTATAAGACCTAGTATACCAAAAGGGTGTGATTGCATAACATTTGCTACTGTAATAAGTGATATGGGAATTCAGAGAAGGAGAGTTTTGACATGAAACTGTGTAATTAGGATATAATAAGATCATAGCATTTTAGAACTGGAGGAGATTTTAGAGATACTTCAGTTAAATTCATTTCAATTGTACAAGCACCTATTAAGAGACTAATATGTGCCATCATTGTGCTAAATGTTGGGCGTGTAAAGAAAAGCAAAAATAATTCCTATTCTCTAGGAGTTCTAGATTTGCATTCAACATGTAAATAACCAGGTTGCAAGGGAAACAAATATAAAACTGAAACAATTCCTAGCCTCAACTAGGTGAAGATCATCTAGTAATAGTAATAATTAACTTTCATACACATATATATATATATATATATATATATATATATATACGCATGAAAATATTGTGCCTATAATATTTTCATGTATGTTTCTCATTTAGTTCTCTGAGTGCCCCAGGAAGATAGACAGAGCAAGAATAATGAACCCATTTTATAGACAGTGAACCAGACTTGAAAAGTAAGGTGGTTTGCTCCCAAAGCTATATTGCTAGTTAGTATCTGACCTAACCCAGAAGCCAGTTCCCCTGAGCGTCAGATTCATGTGTTCCTTCCATGCTGTGTCTCACCACTGCTCTGCTTGCTGCTGACTTTCTGCTGCTGTGGTTTGTGAAGGAGGTAGGGCTTGAACCCCAGAAATGATAATGCAAGGTCTCTTGGAGATCTTGGTAAAAATTGAGACCAGCCCAATTCAACAAACAGTATCTCAGATTGTGGCCTTCATCTCCTTCTGGCTAATTGCTCAGCCTTCCAATTGTTTTTCTGTTTTTAGTCTTATGTTGCAGCCGTCATAGGATCATAGATTTTGAGCCTTAGGAGATCTCACAAGTTATTCAGTACAGCTCCCTCTTATATAGATGAAGAAACGAAGGTCCAGAAAGATTAGTAGTTGGCCTATTGACATAACTAGAACTCCCCCCACTCCAAGTCCAGTGTGCTCTCCACCGTACCATGCATCCTATACACAGCTGTCAGATTACTCTTCCTAAGGCAAAGTTCTGCTTAGAAATCTCCAAGGACTCCCTACTGTCTATACAATAATAATTGCTGAATTTTACAGTTATTGTTGCTGTTGTTATTTTTATCATTGTTGTTTTTATAACAGCATAAAGACCAAACTCCTTAGCTGTATTCAGAATTAGTAACTTAGTGTCTATTTTGTACACATTAGTAGTTTATTATTCAGAATTAATAACTAAGTACCTATTATATACGAATCACTATTCAAGCTGGGTGTTGGAGGGTGCAAGGATAAAAATGAAAACCAAACCAAACCAAACCAAAACAAAAAACCCCCAAAAGAATGTAAATGGAGGAAGCATTCTCAACTAGGAACATCAGAAAAACTTCCCAGTGGCAGGAGCCCTTGAACTGAACCTGGATGGAAGAGGCAGAATTGAGGAGGGAATACATTCTGGGTGTGTTGGAAGGAGTCAAAATGTTGAATTCAGAGAATGGCATTTGGACCACGTGGCAAGAATGGAGTGAGTTACAGGGAACTAAGCCTGAGAGAGTAAGATCATGAAATACTTGGCTAAGGAAATTGAATTTTATCTTAGAAATAATCAGGAGTCCTGAAGATTTTTGAGGAGTAGAGGACTGTTGTCCAAAGATTATTTTAGTGGCTGGCTGTGAGGAGGATGGGTTATAAATGGGAGAGACTGGAAGCAGAGAGTCCAGTTAAGAAGGTGTCACAAGAGTCCAGGTCTGACTGGGCTGGGCCTGATCCCCATCTGATCCTTTATACAAACCCTGGTGTAATCAAACTGGGCTGCTGATTTTTCCCATAAAATGCTGCATTCATTCCCATCTTCCAGCCTCTGCTCACACCATATTTCTTTTTTTTTTCTTAAAAAAAATCTTACTTATATTCATATCTTTTCTTATTGTATCATCTTTTTTTTCCTTCTAAATATACCCATGTACTTGCAACCCAGGGAGCCATCCCTTGTGATGGAGATTTTAAAAAAGAAAGAACAAAAGCAATTCAACAGAACCAAGCAACATATCAAGTGTGTTTCACAGTACTTTTCCACAACCTTAGTTCTCCACCTCTAAAAAGAGGGGAAAGAAGGTCATATTGATTGTTATAAAAAAAAAAAAAAATCTCCAAGTAGGATAGGAATGGGGAGAATACTGATTACCCAAGTCCAGGTCCTAGGCCTGAAATTTTCTGTGTAAGTCATTGATCTTCTCTGGCTTCGGAACTACTATGATTTCTTCAGATTTTTAGGCCTAGAAAATAGTTAGATGGGAAGGGGTATGCGTATGAGTTAACCCTTTACCACTTGTAACCATTAATGATTAGGATAGGGATATTTTAGAATTTTTTCCTCCATAAACTTAAAATTTTATTTTCTCCCACTAGTGAATTGCTAGTGAAGTACTCTCCACTCCCAACCAAATATAATTTCCATTCAAAGTCTAGTTTATATCCTTTTATTCTTTTAGAGTCTGTCCTAACCCCATCAGTCTAACTATAGTTCCCTTTCGCTGCTCCAAACTCATTTAGGGCATAAGATATAACCTTATGAGTTACATATGTCCCCAACTAGATTGTAAGCTCCTTGAAGGCAGGGAATATCCTCTTTTATTTTATTTCCCATAACATGTAGCATAAAGCTCACTTCTGGTTGGTGGCCAATAAATATTTGTTGGGTGAATGGATGAATGAACGAGTGAACGACAGACTGCTGATTCAGTCTAAGTCCTTGTTTTGCCCCTAGCTTCTCACTTGACTGTAATCTGTATGTTCAGTAGGTGGCAGTGTTGATCTAAGGGTGAACACAGTGGGCTGAAGCAACCAGTCCCAAGCTTCCTTTCATTTTTCTCTGAAACTTATTCTTAAGATTTGAGAGGTGGAAGCCACTTTAGAAATCACCTGCGTCCCAACCTCCTCCTTTTACAAATCAGGTAAACTGAGGCCTAAGAGGAAGTAATTTGCCTTAGTTGTAGCAGAGTTAGAACTGGCAAACAGTTCTTCTGACTAGAACCGACTTTGTTAAAAACAAGGTTGGAAAATAGTCCCCCATTGGGTCATTGTTGATTCACCAGAGGCTTTGAGCTTTTACTATAACATAACTTTAGAAAAGAAGGAGGAAGAGAATAAGCGTTTATGTAGTGCTGATTATGTGCCAGGCTCTGTTGCTAAGTGTTTTGTTTTGTTTTGTTTAAAGAAATATTCTCTCATTTGATTCTTACACAGCTCTGGGTGGTAGGTGCTGTTATTATCCCCATTTTACAGATGAGGAAACTGAGGTAGACATGTTAAGTGATTTGCTCAGGATCACATAACTAGTAAATGCCTAAGGTTAGATTCGACTGACTCCAGGCCCAGGGCTGTGGGCCTTGCACCATCAACTGTTTTAGATACCTGTGTTCCCTGCCATTAAAACACATGCTTTTACACAGTCATTTTTAACACGTGTCCCTGTTATAGTCCCTCTCCCTATATATTTGGCCACAAGCCATAGCAGGTTTGGCACAAACCTCTAGAATTAATAAGAGATTATGCTGAAAGATGTATACTTAATTGTTACAAAATTTATTCAGTAGCAGAAGCTAGTCTATTAATGTTTACAAGTAAAGCATGTGGTTTTAGAAACATGAGGGATTTGCCACTGATTATAAGTACATAAGAGCTCCTAAAGTGTTCGAAAACTGTTTTTTTTTTTTTCAAGTAAATATAAGATTCTCCATCCAATCCTGCCCACATCATTGTTTGCTTAGCAAACAAGACCTCATTGACACCATAAAGCTCTTTTCCAAAGCCCCACCAATTCCAAATTGGGGAGGTGTAATGAATGAGGCTTTACTTCATTTTGCTTATGAAAACTTGATCTATTTAGCCAGAAAAGGCTTTCTCTTTATTCTCCCTGTTCTTGGTCCCAAGGACAATTAGTTAAAGCCACCTAGACAAGAAGCAAGACAGGGAGAGGAAACTGGTCAGCAGATCTGAAATGTAGGTCAAGTGTATGATGGGGATCTGTAGTGATGTGATCATGAGATAATATTTCCATGGTTAGTTTGAAGTTCTGAGGGCTCCTCCTGCTGAACCCTAGTGTCTCCAAGTGATTCCATTTGTGCCAAGGAAGTTTCTGAGGGAGTAGTAACAAATTGGGGTGGGGTGTGAAATTTAATGGGGGTGGCTGCTTATATATTACTAGACATAATTGTGGCTGCTTGGGGTGGGATAGAGTGAGAGTTGCATTTAATTTTTTCCAGTATGGAAGGTCCACAATTTTGTTTCAACAAAGGAAGTCCCAGGATACAGTCAGGCAGTTCATAATGTAGTTGAGCCTGGAGTCAGAAATATCAGCTCAATCTTATTTCCCTTCCTGCTTTGCCAGGTTCTCATTGGGATTTACTGAGGTGTGAGAAGTCCAATTGTCCCTATTAGTATCTGTCTTAATCTCAGATCCAAGTGATATCTGGAGGATGAAATTTCTGCCTCCTCCTTGGGACTACCATGCGGAGAGAGGCTCGTGGTTGGTGGCAGTTACCTGTGGGAAGAAAGGCTCGTCATCATCTGCGCCTGAGGGTTAGCCTTCTCGAGAGTGGCTGCAGAGGCTCATGGCTCCTCGTCCCATACTGAATGATATCCAGATTCCTTAGCCTGGCCTTCTAAGGTCTAGCCATCTCAGGTGCTTAGGCCCAGGCCAACTGACCACCCACTGGTCCTTGAGCTTGTTCCAGGACTTACTGCCTCTAGTCATTTGCTCACACTGTTTTCTGAGTCTGAAATGCTGCCCTTCTTCCCCCTTTCCTTTGCCCATCCCTGTTCTGTTGAAAAGCCTGTCTCTAAAATCTGCTCAGATAAGAACAGCTCTGTGAGGATCATGGACGATCACCCCCAGCCAGCAATGTCTCCTCCTTTGAACTCTCATGGTACTTTATACCTCTCCTGTGTACTTCTGCATTCTATTCTTTTTCTCAAAATCGCTCCTTATGTGCTTGTATCTTATCTTCCCAGTATATCATAAGGCTCTGGAGGGTCAGGTGGATCTCTTATTTATGCTGGCATCTCCTTCTCATGTATCATAGTGCTTTGCACAGAGAGTCCAGTAGGGAGAGTGGAAAGTGTTCAGCACTTGAAATGAGAAGACCCAGATTTACTTTTATTTATTTTTTATTATTATAGTTTTTTATTTACAAGACATATGCAGGGGTAATTTTTCAGCATTGATCCTTGCAAAACCTTCTGTTCCAACTTTTCCCTCCTTTCTCCCCCACCCCCTCCCCCAGATGGCAGTAGACCATTACATATTAAATATGTTAAAGTATATGTTAAATATAATATATGTATACCTATCCATACAGTTATTTTGCTACACAAGAAAAATCAGACTTAGAAATAAGGTAAAATTAACCTGAGAAGGAAATAAAAAATGCAAGTGGATAAAAACAGAGGGATTGGCAATGCTGTGTTGTAATTCACACTCATTTCCCAGAGTTGTTTCGCTGGGTGTAGCTGGTTCTCTTCATTATTGAACAAATGGAACTGATTTGGTTCATCTCATTGTTGAAGAGGGCCATGTCCATAAGAATTGATCATCATCATATAGTATTATTGTTGAAGTATATAATGATCTCCTGAACACCCAGGTTTAAATCAGCCTCTTCTTTGTTGATTGTTGACCTCAATTTCTTCATCTGTAAAAAGAAGCAATGGAACAGGATACAGGTCTTTCGGAGTTCCTTCCAATTCTCAGTCTGTGAGTAGGTAAATCTTAATGGTTTCTTCTAGTTTGTCTATATTTTTGTCATCCTGTTTGGATGATGTGCCTCCAGATGCTTTAGCTTTAATCAGAAAGATGGAAGTAGGGTCCCCTTGAATTCAGAAATGTAGCCTGCTGAATAGTTATGTGCTTAAGTTAACTGCTTGATTAAAATAGGCAACATAGATTCCTCATAGTCTGCTGGTAGAGACCCTTTTTCTGTAGCCATATGTCAAAATTAAAGCATCATGATATAGTGGAATGGATAGGGGGTTTACTCTTTGGGACATTTGAGTTCATTATTCTGATATTTACAAGTAATCTTTTCTTTGCATTTCAATTTTCTTATCTTTAAAATGGATATAATAATACTTATTAAGTGTAAGTTTTACTGTCTACTTATTGTTAAGAGAATTCTTCATAAACTTTTAAGTTGCTATATGAGTTCTTATTCCCAAATCAAACCAAGGAGCAGCCACTAATCCTTAGAAACAGCTCCTATGTGGTTTGGCCAGGTAGCAAAGGGTTTGGATGTAGAACATAGGCTGGACAGAAGAATCACAGGAGCTCAGATTTGGAATACACCTTAGAGACTAGCTATTGTAACCTAGGCCTGAGCAAGTATTCTCTTCAATATCCTTGACAAAAAGTTATCCAGCCTTTCATTGAACAGCTGTCGTGAGAGGGAGCCTGTCATATCCTGAACTAGTCCATGCTTCTTAGTTTGGTGGCTTTCTAAAAATTTAACTTTTTTCAATTAATGAAAATTTACTTTCCCTTCTTCCCACTACTCCTTAACAAATATGCATAGTTGAACAAAAAAATTCCTACTTTGGCAGGAATCCAAAATCCAAAAATATAGTTGGTTCTTGTCCTTTGTATTCCAAGAGCAGCAAAATGACATTGCTATGTTGGAGTCAAGGTACGGTGTGTCCAGCTGTCACCAATTAGAACAATATGATCTTGGAAAGCTCTACCACAGGTCAGATACAAATAGTCCATTTGAACAGTTGGAGAGGAGATGTCTCTAAATTTGCATGTCGTATATTTCTCTTGAGCTTCTGCAATTCTGCTTTGCTCATAGAGCAGAGTGCCTTTGATGTGGACATGCCATATTGGGGCAGTGTCCTATGCCAGTGTCTCCTATGTCTCACAATTCCAAAATTCTCCAGCGAGATCTTAGGAGTATCCTTGTGTTACTTCTTCTGACCTCCATGTGAGTGCTTATCTAGTGTGAGTCCTCCATAAAACTCTTTTAGGCAAGTATACTTTTGGCATTTGAACAATTTGGCCAGCCTATTGGCTGTACTATTTGCAAAAGAGTTTGAATGCTTGGCAGTTCAGCTTGAGAAAAGACTTCAGTGTCTAATACCTTATCTTGCCAGATTCTTCCGAAGATAATTCTTGTCAGAATCTTCTGAAGATAATTCATATACTAATTCTTAAACTATATTTTAAGGTAGTAATCATCAAAATTCCTTAGTATTGGCTAAGGACTAGGAAGGTAAATCACTGGAACAGAGTAGACATATAATATATGCAGCAAATGAATATATAGTAACCTTATCTTTGACAAGTATAAAGACACATTTTGAGGATAAGAATTCATTATTTGGTTAAAACTGTTGGAAAAACTGGAGAGCAGTATAGCAGAAATTGGGCATAGACCAATATATTACGTCATTTACCAAAATAAGGTTAAAATGGATATATGCCTTAGATATAAAGAGAGATATAACAAGAAAACTTGGAGAACATGGTACATGTTTCTTATTAGACTTATGGTTAGGTGAACAATTTATTAACAAACAAGAGGTGGAGAGCAGAGTGAAATATAAAATGAACAATTTTGATTACATTAAATAAAACAAATGTAGCCAAGATTAGAAACAAAAAAATTGGGGGAAAAATATACAGTTTCTCAAATAAAGGTCTCATATTTCAAATAATATAAAGAATTTTGTAAAATCTGCAAGAATGCAAGTCATTTTCCAGTTGATAAATGGTTAAAAGATATGAAAAGGCAGTTGTCTGATGAAGAAATAAAAACAATTTATAGTCTTTTGAAAAAAATGCTCTAAATCATTATTGATTAGGAAAATGAAAATTAAAACAGCTTTGAGATTGGCTAAAATAATTGAAGGGGAAAGTGACAAATGTTAGAGGGGATGTGGGACACTAATTTATTGATGGAACATGAACTGATCCAACCATTTTGGAGAGCAATCTGTAATTATGCCCAAAGAATTAGTATACTCCCTTTGATCCAGCAATACCAAATCTAGATCTATTTCTAAAGATGATTAGGGAAAAAGAAAAAGGACATATATGTTTTAAAATATTTATAGCAGCTCTTTTTCTGGTGACAAAGGACTGGAAATTACAGAGAGATGCCTATCAATTAGAGAATAGCTAATCAAGTTGTGGTGTATGATTATGATGGAATACTAATGTGCTATGATGAGCTCAGTGATCTTAGAAAAATATTGATAGACTTGCATGAGAAAATGAAGAGTGAAATGAGCAGAACCAAGAGAATGTTGTATACAATAACAGCAATTTTGTTTTATTGTTAATATTATCACTATTAGTAAGTCATTTTGACTTATAAATGTCCATATTAATTACAAAGAACTTGTGAAGGAAGATACTATTGGCCAGAAAAAAACCCTGATAAATAGAAGTATGTGTAGAATAATTTTATACACACACACACACACACACACACACACACATACACATTTGTGTCTAATGGTAGCCATCTTTAGGATAGGAGAGAGGGAGGAAAAAAGGAAAAAATTACATAATAACTTTATTATATATTTTAAAGGAATAGCAAGTTGTACATAATAGATAATGCAATTTCATGTGCAAAAAAAAAAAAAAAAAAAAAAGAATTCAAATGGAAACAGTTTGATTTCCTGAAGTGGGACAACAATGAGCTCAGCACAGTGACTTCAATTTGGTAGGCAGAATAATATCTCCTTCCCCTCATACTTTCCTTTGGAACCTCCTAAACACTGAGCTAGCTCTGGCAATGTGTTTGCCAAGCGAACTTATCCACAGCATTCAAAACTTCTTTTGCTGTAACCATGATTCTACCTATGGATGGTTAGATGCTACCTGGTGGAGAACCTCTGTTTTCTTAGTGTTGATCATCAGGCAAAAATTAGCACTTATGACTGAGAATTAATCCATATTCTGTTTTACTGTAACACACTGGCCTTTGAAATTATACAGAAGTTTAAGTTCTTCCATATGATGTTCCTTCAAATATTTGAAGACTGCTCCCATGTCACTCTCACTCACTGAGTCCTTTCTTCTTCAGGCTAAATATGGTTATTAGCTCATTCAGTTGAATTTCATGTCATAAATGAGATATTCTTTACCATGCTGGTCACCCACATCTGAATGTCTTTCCAGTTTACCCACATTTCTCCTAAAATCTGGTGGCCAGAACTAAAAACAGCACAACAGGGGTGACCTAATCTGAGAGATCAAGGCCATCATTCTGGCCATACTGTATCTCTTTATGTAACTTGGGCCATGTCGAACTTGAATCAGTGAAATTTGTGAAGTTGTTGCATGTATTCAGTGTGCATTTCCCAAAACTTTCATATCTCTTTATACAAGAACTTTACATTTATCCTTATTACATTTTCTCTTTATTAGATTTGGCCTATTGTTTTGGGCAGTCCAGGTTCTTAATCTGAGGTTCATGGACCCTCAAAGGATCCAGGGTAGATTTCAGGGAATCTGTGAATTTAGATGTGTGTGTGTGTGTGGGGGGGGGGGGATCACATTTGTGTTTTTACTAACTAATCTCTAACTTAAATTCATAATTTTCTTCATTTAAAAACATGCTTTTTAGAAGGGACACACAGGACTGCCAAAGGGTCCATGATACAAAGGAGGTGAAGAATATCTATTGCATCTTCTCAGGAACTTTTTGGATCTTGGCTCTGTCATCCTATATATTAGTTATTCCTCCAGGTTTTGTGTCATTAGTAGTTCTCATAAATATATATTTTATGACTTCACTCAAATCTTTGTTAAAAATATGAAGCTATCTAGGGCAATGGACAAATCCCAGGGATATTTTACCAGAAAATTACTTCCGAATTAATGTTGACTTATTAATAATTCCTCTTTTGGGTTCAATCATTTAACTAGTTCTGAAGCCATCTTAGGTGTGCTATTTTCCAGCTCTCATCTCTACATCTTATGTAGCCAAAGAGATTTTTTTCAAATGCTTTCCTGAACTATAAGCATACTGTCGAAAATAAAATTAAGGCAAAAACAAGGCACAGCTCTGAGCATAATCACTTTATTAGCAAAGCATGAATTTGCCAGCAATAAAGGTCTCAGCCTCCTCAGAAAAGACTTTGAATGAGGGCTGGCAGATCATTTTTATAGAAAAAAGAAGCATCTCCAAACTAGAAGGCATTATCATAGATGAGAGAAAACAGTATGATTGGTGACATAGTCAGAAGCATCATAGATGTGGCAGACAATATGATTGGCTGGAAATTGGGAATGAAGGGCTAGCAACAACCCCCTCCTTCTATCTTGTCGATAAGAAATTCTAATTGATTTAATCCACCTGCAAGAATGACTAATGGCATATAGATAACAGATTTCTTCTAATTATACAAGGACAGCTAGTGGTATAGAGATAACAGTTTTCTTTTAATTAAGATGATTTATAGGGAAACAACTTCTAAACTCAGAGAGGAAGAATGAACTTCTGAACCTATGAACTTCTGAGCTTAATTCAAAGACATGAAATATGACTTAAGCAGTTATACAGAATGTTAGCAGTGATATAGAATCAAGTCAATTATAAAATAGAATCAGTTTGATTTTCTCCTACTGTGTCTGCAGCACTCCCAACCACTTATCCTTTCAGAAAAATACATGCTACTGGCCTGGATTGGCCATTGCTAGAGGAAGCTACAGTGGCTTGAAGGGATTACTTCTTCTCTTTCCATATGCTCATAAGACAAATCTTTAATAACTGGCCCTACAGTCTTGCTGGGAACAAAAGTCAGCTTCGCTAGTTTATATCGTATGTGAACTCTGCCTTCTTCTTTAATGAAAATTTGAATGTTTGCCCAGCTCTAAGCCTTCAGGAGTTTTCTTGTTGTCTGTGCCTTTTCAGACATCATTGATGGCAACTCCACATTTACATCCACCCTTTATTTCAGGGCCTTAGGATGTTATTCTTCCATCCCCACTGAAGACAACTAGGTGCTGTTATCATTACTTTCCTTTTGTTCAGTTGTGACTTCTTGTTAATCACATAAGGTTGGTCTCATTTCCAGTTCAGCGATCATTCTGGTGGAAGAGAAAGCAGACGCAATAGAAGACTAGACTAGATCAGGGAAGAGACACCAAGGGTATTGTGAGGATATGGGCCTCCTCTGAACAGGTTTCTTACATGAAACAGGAGAATGTCAAAGCTTCTGTGCCAGTTGTCAGTGGGATCACACTCTTATGTGGCCATTGTGCTTCTAGCCTAAGAGAGAGACACAATGTCCAAAAGAAGAAAGAACACATTAATTCAGCTTTCCTTCTGTTACTATTCCTCCTGAGTAGCTAACATCTCCTTGATTATGTCTCTCTTCATGTTTATCATTGAAGAATCTTGAATGATTTTGATGTATGGATGGGAGACACTTTGTTGTGAAAGGACCTGAAAGGCAGCATTTTCTTCTACCTGATTAAATACTTTTTTTTTTTTTGTAATCAGCAAACAATAAGGATAATGGGATATTAATCTTATATTCCCTTCATCTTTCCATTAATTGTGAAATGGTAAAGATGTGATCCATCATTGAATATTGATTTTGAAAGTCTTCTTGTTCCCTAATGCCCTCATCAAGGATACCTTTGAATTAGATTTTGTATTGACGGGAGAGTAGGCAGAAAAGGTCAGTAGTTGTTGATGGTTTCTTGGTTGCCTTTTTTCATTATTAATAAGGTCTGCATTCTTTTCCCAAGCTTTAAAATACCTCATTTATTGGTTCTTAAATGACATCAAAATTTTGTTTCTATATCTATAGCTCTTTAGTCCATTCTCTTATGGTAGAATCCAACTGTGGTAGTGCCATTGTCCTTGTTGGAAAAAAAGTTGATTTTAGTTATGCAAGTTTTAAAATTTTTTCTTCTAATGGTAATCTTTCCATTTTCATCTTTGAATATCCTTGGGGGTGACTTTGTTTAGTTGTTTATCGCCCCATTTTTTCTTTAAAATAATTTTAACTCTATTATTTCTCTTCTCTATGAGATCATACTCATAATTATTCATAAGATCTTACAAACAAGTTTATATTCTAACATAATGTTACCTCTGGCAACGTTCTTTCTCCTTTTTGCAAATAAGTTAGCTATTTGTTTTGTAAAGCACTTTTAAAATGCCATTAAAAATACTAATATCCTTGGAGTACCACTCTGTGTTGTTGGAGTAAGAAATCGTCTAGAGAACGAAAAGTAAGGGTTAAAGAGAAGGTGATGGAAAGGCATAGTGAGGGTGGGCAAGCTGTCACATGTAAAGAAGGGCACATGTAAAGATTCCAAGAATGAAGAATGACAGATGGACATCCACAGAGTCCACTGCCTTTTTCCTGGTGTTGAAAGAAGTTGAGGGAACCCTTGCAGGGAGAATATGGAGACGAGCTGCTTAAAGTGGGCAGGCAGGGAATGAGCTGTGATTTGTGAGTAGAAGAGGGAACATTTAGATCCCTGAGATCACATATAATTGGAATATTTGAATAATAGGAACTTAACCATCATCAACAAACACACATTTCCCCCTCCATCACTGCTCTGGCAGCCATCATCCCATATCTCCTCCTCTTGGCTAGCCTCAGTAAAGAGAAACTCAGTGAAAAAACTCACCTTTCTCTCCTCTCATTTCCTTCAGGACCCTCTGCAGTCTTAGCTCCATTTTCCTTATCCAAATAACACTGAATTCTCCAAAGTTATTGACAACTTCTTAATTGCCAAATCCAAAGGCCCTTTCTCCATCCAAATCCTTCTTAATGTTTCTGCAGCTTTTAGTACCATCTATCAACTCTTCTCTTTCACACTCTCTCTTCTCTAGGATTTTGTGATATAGCTGTCCCGAGTCCCGCCTTGCCTATCTGACCATTCCTCCTCTGGCAGATTGTCATCTGCAGGTTAGGTCACTCACTACCTAGGCTGTCCTCCAAGGCTCTGTCCTAAGCCCATTTTTCTTTTCTATCTGTAATGTTTTGTTTGGTAATCTTTGGTAATACATACATATATATATATTTTTTTTGGGGGGGGGGTAAAGCTTTTTATTTTCAAAACATGCATAAATAATTTTCAACATTCACTTTTGCAAAACCTTGTGTTGCAATTTTTTTCCCTCTCTTCTTTCCACTCCCTCCCCTAGATGGCAAATAATTCAATTATGTTAAATATGTGCAATTCTTCTGTACATATTTCTACAATTATCATGCTGCACAAGAAAAATCAGATCAAAAAGGGAAAAAATGAGAAAGAAAACAAAAGAGCAAGCAAAATCAACAAAAAAGTGAAAATACTATGTTGTGATCCACACTCAGTTCCTACAGTCTTCTCTCTGGGTGCAGATATCCCTCTCTCTATCACAAGACTTTTGAAACTGGCCTGAATTACCTTGCTGTTCAAGAAAGCCAGAATTGATTATCATATGATCTTGCTGTTGCCATGTACAATGATCTCCTGGTTCTGCTCACTTCACTCAGCATCAGTTCATGTAAGTCTCTCCAGGCCTCTCTGAAATCATCATGCTGATTGTTTCTTATAGAACAATAATATGCCATAATATTCATATACCATAATAACTTATCAGCCATTCTCCAACTGAAGGGTAGCCACTCAGTTTCCAGTTTCTTGCCACTACAAAAAGCACTGCTACAAACACTTTTGTACATGTGGGTCCCTTTTCCTCCTTTAAGATCTCTTTGGGGTAAAGGCCCAATAGAGCCACTGCTGGATCAAAAGGTATGCATAATTTGATATCTCTTTGGGCATAGTTCCATATTGTGTTCTCTAGAATGATTGGATCAGTTCACAACTCCATAACAATGTATTAGAGTCCCAATTTTCCCACATCTCCTCCAACATTAGTCATTATCTTTTCCTGTCATCTTAACCAATCTGAGAGGTGTGTAGTGATATCTCAGAGTTGTCTTAATTTGCACTTCTCTGATCAATAGTGATTTAGAGCATTTTTTCATATGATTAGAAATGGTTTTAATTTCTTCATCTGAAAATTGTTCATATCCTTTGACCATTTATCAATTGGAAAATGGCTTGTATTCTAGTAAATTTGAGTCAATTCTCTACATATTTTAGAAATGAGTCCTTTATTAGAACCCTTAGATGTAAAATTGTTTTTTTGGTATTTTTTTTTGCCAATTTACTGCTTCCCTTCTAATCTTGTCTGCATTAGTTTTGTTTGTACAGAGATTTTTTAACTTAATAAAATAAAAATTTCCATTTTGCATTCTATAATGTACCGTAGTTCTGTGGCCACAGATTCCTTCCTTCTCCACAGATCTGAGATGTAGACTATCCTTTAAAGGTCTTTTAATTTGCTTATAGTATCACTTTTTATATCTAAATCTGAACCCATTTCAACCTTATCTTGGTAAAGAGTGTTAGGTGTGGGTCAATGCTTAGTTTTTACCATATTAATTTACAATTCTCCCAGCAGTTTTTATCAAACATTGAGTTCTTATCCCAAAAGCTGGGGTCGTTGGGTTTGTCAAACACAAAATTACATAGTCACTGATTATTTTGTTCCATAAACCCAGCCTATTGCACTGATTGACTACCCTATTTCTTAGCTAGTACCAAATGTTTTGATGACTACTGCTTTATAATGTACTTTTAGGTCTGGTACAGCTAGGCCACCTTCATTTTTTTTTTTTTTTTTCATTAATTCCATTAAAATTCTTGACCTTTTGTTCTTCCAGATGAACTTTGTTATTATTTTTCTAGCTTTGTAAAATAATTTCTTGGGAGTTTGATAGCCATGGCACTGAAGAAATAGATTAATTTAGATAAAATTGTCATTTTTATTATGTTAGCTTGGCCTCCTCATGAGCACTTGATATTCTTCCTGTTGATTAGATCTGACTTCATTTGTGTGGAATGTGTTTTATAATTGTGTTCATATAGTTCCTGGCTTTCCCTTGGCAGATAGTTTCCCAAATATTTTATATTATCTACATTATTTAAATGGAATTTCTCTTTGTATCTCTTGCTGTTGGATTTTTGTTGGTAGAGTATAGAAATGCTGATGATTTATGTGAATTCATTTTGTATCCTACAACATTTCTAAAGTTGTGAATTGTTTCTAGTAGTTTTTAAACTGATTTTCTAGCTTTCTCTAAGTATCCCATCATATCATCTGCAAAGAGTAATATTTTGGTTTCTTCATTACCTACTCTAATTCCTTTGAATTCTTTTACTTATTGTTAAAGCTAATATTTCTAATACAATATTGAATAATAATGGTGATGGGCCAACTTTGTTTCACCCCTAATTTTACTGGGAATGGTTCTAGTTTATACCCATTATATATAATACTTGCTGATAGTTTTAAATAGATGCTACTGATCATTTTAAGAAAAACTCCATTAATTCCTATATTCTTTAATGTTTTTTAATAGGAATGGGGCTGTTGGATTTTGTCAAATGCTTTTTCTGCATCTAGTGAGATAATCATGATTTCTATTTGGTTATTGAGATAATCAATTATGCTAATAGTTTTCCTAATATGGAACCAGCCTTGCATTCCTGATATAACTACTGCTTGGTAATGGTGTATTATCTTGGTTATAATTTAATGTAATCTCTTTGCTAATATTTATTTAAGATTTTTGCATCAGTATTCATTAGGGAAATGGGTCTATAATTTTATTTCTCTTTTTTGACCTTACCTGGTTTCAGTATCAGCACTATATCTGTGACATAAAAGGAATCTCCTTCTTTCCCTATTTTTCCAAATAGTTTGCATAATAGAATTAATTGTTCTTTAAATATTTGGTAGAATTCACATGTAAATTCATCTGGTCCTGGAGATTTTTTTTTAGGGAGTTGATTAATAGCTTGTTCAGTTTCTTTTTCCAAAATGGGACTATTTTAAGTCATTTATTTCCTCCTTTGTTCATCTGGCTAATCTACACATTTGTTTAAATATTCCTCCATTTCATTTAGATTATCAGATTGATTGACATATAATTGGGCAAAATAGTTCCTAATTGTTGCTCTAATTTCTTCTTCATTGATGGAAAGTTTACTCTCCATTTTTGATATTAACAATTTGATTTTCTTCTTTCCTTTTTCCAATCAAATTGACTAAAGGTTTATCTTATTTTGTTGTTGTTTTTTTCATAAAACCAGCTCTTAGTTTTGTTTATTAGTTTATTAGTTTTTTTTTTTTACTTTAAATTTTGTTAATTTCTCTTTTTATTTTCAGACTTTCAAATTGGATATTTACTTGAGGGTTTTTAATTTGTTCTTTTTCAACAATACTATATAATGACCACTTCTGATGGCCCTGGCCATCCTCAGCAATGAGATCAACCAAAACATTTCCAATGGAGCAGTAATGAACTGAACCAGCTATGCCCAGAGAAAGAACCCTGGGAGATGACTAAAAACCATTACATTGAATTCCCAATCCCTATATTTATGCCCACCTGCATTTTTGATTTCCTTCACAAGCTAATTGTACAATATTTCAGAGTCTGATTCTTTTTGTACAGCAAAATAATGGTTTGGTCATGTATACTTATTGTGTATCTAATTTATATTTTAATATATTTAACATCTATTGGTCATCCTGCCATCTGGGGAAGGGGGTGGGGGGTAAGAGGTGAAAAATTGGAACAAGAGGTTTGGCAATTGTTAATGCTGTAAAGTTACCCATACATATAACCTGTAAATAAAAGGCTATTAAATAAAAAAATAAATAATAATAATTTGTTCTTTTTCTAGCTTAAAGTTGCATGTCCAATTCATTGACCTTTTCTTTTTCTATTTTATGCAAGTAAGCATTTAGAGATATAAAACTTCCCCTAAGAACTGCTTTGGCTGCATCTCATAAATTGTTATGTTGTCTCATTATTGTCATGCTCTTGAATGAAATTATCGATTGTGTCTATGAGTTATTGTTTCACCCACTCATTCTTTTGGATCAGTTTATTTAGTTTCCAGTTAATTTTTGGTCCATTTTCCCTATTCTATACTTCTGGTTTTTGTTTTGTTTTTGTTTTTGTTTTTTTCCCTGAGGCAATTGGTATTAAATGACTTGCCCAGGGTTATACATCTGGGAAGTATTAAGTGTCTGAGGTCAGATTTGAACTCAGGTCCTCCTGATTTCAGGGCTCATGCTCTGTCCACTGTGCCCACCTAGCTGCCCCTCTACTTCTGTTTTATGGAAAATTCATCTCATTCACATTCATAGTTAAAATTATTAACTCAATTTCCCACCATTTTATTTTCCGCAAGTTATACTTTTTCTTTTCCCCCTTTCTCTCTTCCGTAGTATTTTGCTTCTGATTACCTCAAATAGCTCTCCCCTTTTACAGCCCTTTCCCCTTTCTTATTTCTTTTCCCTTCTACTTCTGTTCTCCCTTCTATTAGCCTCTCCCTTCCTTTCCCTTTTCTCCTCCTACTTCCCCATAGAGTGAAACAAGGTTCTTTGTGAAGCTAAATGTATCTGATATTTTTTCTCTTTGAGCCAAATCTGATGAGAGTGAAATTCACACAATGCTCATTCCTCTCCCTTCTTGCCCTCAATTGTAATAGGTCTTTTTTTGCTTCTTCATAAGATGTAATTTACCCCATTTTAAATCCATCTTCTTCTTCTTCCAGTAGAATCATTTTCTTCCTCTAGTTTCTTTTTTATATCATCACAATAAAAACAAATTATACACTTTCTAAGTATACTCATAAAACAGATACAGATCTCAAGAGTTAAACATATCATCTTCCCATATAGTGACATAGCTTTTTAACTTTTAAAATAAAGTTTTTTTTTCCTGTTCTTTTTACCTTTTTATGCTTCTCTTGAGTTCTGCATTTGAAGATCAAATTTTCTATTCAGCTCACTTCTTTTTATCAGAAATAAATAAAATTCACCTGTTTCATTGAATGTCCATCTTTTCCCCTGAAAGATAATGCTCAATTTTGCTGGATAGTCAATTCTAGGCTGCAATCCAAGTTCCTTTGCCTTTTAGAATATCAGATTCTATATGCTTCTGGCTGCTTGCAATATTTTCTCCATGATTTGATAATTCTGAAATTTGGCTACAATGTTCTTTGGAGTTTTCATTTTGGGGTCTCTTTCAGGAGGTGATTCTTTCAAGGACTATTTTACCCTTTGGTTCTAGTATATCAGGGCAGTTTCCTTGATGATTTCCTGAAAGATAGTGTCTAGGCTCTTTTTTTCATTATGGTTTTTAGGAAGTCCAGTAATTCTTAGATTATCTCTCCTAGATCTAATTTTCAGGCCATTTGTTCTTCCCTTGAGGTATTTTAATTTTCTTTTCTTTCTTTCTTTCTCTTTTTTTGGTTTCATTTGACTGATTTTTGATGTCTCATTGAGTCATTCACTTCTTGTTCAGTTCTAATTTTTAGTGAATTGTTTTCTTCAGTTAACTTTTTTATTGCCTTTTGCATTTGGCCAATTGAATTTTTAAACGAGTTGTCTTTGTCACTGGATTTTTTTGTCCATTTCATAAATTCCCTTTTTCAACAAATTGGTTTCTTTTTTATATCTACTTTGTGAGGAATTGTATGCTTTTTTACATTTCATTAGATCTATTTTGTAAGGAGTTATGTGCTTTTGCCATTTCATAAAATCTATTTTTTAAGAAATTTTCTTCAGATAATTTCTGTTTTTCCTTTTCTAAACTCTCTTGCCAAATTCTCATTTCCTTTCCCCATTTTTCTTCTAACTCTCTTTTAAGATCCTTTTTGAATTCTTCCAAGAGAGCCCTGTGAAATGGAGACTTAACTCATATCATTTAGGGCTTCATCTGAAAATGATTTGCCTTTAGAATCTTTAGAGTTTGAAGTCTGTTTTTCTTTCTCCATAAAAACCATCTGTGGTCAGAGTTCTTTTTGCTTTTTTTGAAAAGTTGAGGTCTGCTCTTAAGACAAAGGGACAACAGCCACTTTAGTTTGCCCTGGAGTCTATGTTGATGACTGTTTCTGGCGCTAGGTAAGCATGGCCAGGTCCCTTTTTTGGGGGCGGGTTCAGAGGTTCACTATTTGTCTTTTGCATTTGCTTTGGGTGTCTTAGAGCTAAGCTGCTGAACCACTGGCTTATAACCAGAACAGAGTAGCCTAAGAGCTTTGCAGTAGATTCCCTACAACTTTCTGGTTCCCTGCCCCAGCTCCTTGCTCTGCATTCTGGCCTTGGCCACTCCCCCCTTGCCCGATTGAAACAGACCTTTTCTGAAACTCTTCCAAAGTATCTTCTTCTGGAAATTTGTTATACTCCAAATATTTGTGGATTCCGTCACTCTAAGACCAGTTCAGAGGCTTGATCTGGTTTTGATCTGAGGGACATGAGGAGGAGTTCAGTTAGAGATATGTCTACTCTCCATCGCCTTGATTCCACCTCCCATACTTAACTTTTCTAAAATTCTATTTACCTCCTTAACTTATTTCTTATTTATTTTTGTGGTTTGATTAATCTAATTCTGATAGAACAAGGTTGAGATCTCCAACTAATATAGTTTTGCTGTATAATTATTCTTGCAACTCTCTTAACTTCTCCTGTAGGAATTTGGATACTATACCACTTGGTGCAAATATATTTAGCATAATACTTCATTATTTATGGTAACTTTAGCAAAATGTATTTTCTTACATTATGTTTTTTAATTAGATCTTTTTTTTTTTTTTTTTTGCTTTTCTTGTCCTGAGATCAGGATTGCTACCCTTGCTTTTTTTTTTTTTTTAACTTCAACTGAAGCATATTAGATTTTGCTCCAGCTTTTTACCTTTACTCTGAATGTATCACTCTGTTTTAAATGTATTTCTTGTAAATAACATATTGTAGGATTCTGTTTTTAATCCAATCTGCTTTCCACTTCTGTTTTATAGGAGAATTCATCCCATTCACATTCACAGGTAAAATTACTAAATGTATTTTCTGCCATCTTATTTCCCCAAGTTATACTTTTCTCTTTCTTTTCTCCCATTCCCTCCTCCCCAGTATTTTGCTTCTGACCATTTTCTTCATCAATCTGCCCCTCACCTTTTACAGCTCCTCCCCCCTTTCTTATCCTTTTCTCTTTTACTTTTGTTCTCCCTTCTATTACCTCCCTCTTTCCTTTCCCCTTTCCTCTTCTACTTCTCTAGAGGATGAGACAAGTTTCTCTGTAAGCTAAATAGGCCTGATTGTAAAGTCCGGACTAGCTCCCTGGAGGCCTCAGGAACAGCTGGAGTCAGGATAAGTAAAAGTCCTTGGTCTTCAGGGGGAGAATTGAAGGAGACAGACAAGCTCACCATCAATCTCCCTTCTCTTGGTCCTGCTGCAAAGTGAAGTTCTCTTGCCTCTCTCACCCCACCCCTTAATTCTTACCTACAATTATCTCTATAACCAAACATTGAGCCAGCATAGAACACTGAGAAAGGCCATTTTCCCAAATATATGCTTATGGAATCATTGTCCAATAGGTAATTAGCCTTAAGTGCTTGGTTGTCTGATTCAAGCACACCTTTTAAGAGTCTCAGGCCTTTACATCTGATATTCTTTCTTTGAACCAAATTTGATGCGATTAAAGGTTTACACAATGCTCATTTCCTTCCTTTCTTTCCCTCAACTGTGATAAGTCACTTTTGCTTTTTCATGTGATATAATTTACCCCATTTTATCTTCCCTTTCCTTTTTTTCAGTATAATCCCCTTTCCAGGGATTTAAATTTTTTTTTTCTCTTTTATTTCCTCAACTTATATCTGTACCCTCTAAGTATATCCCTAATAAAGATATAGTTCTCAAGATTTATACATATCATCTTTCCATGTAGGGATGTAGACATTTTAACCTTTAAAAGACAAAGGTTTTTATTCCTTCCCGTTTTACCTTTTTATGCTTTTCTTGAAGCATATTTGAAGATAAAATTATTGTATTTGAAGATCAAATTATTATTCAGCTCTGATTTTCTCATCAAAAATAATTGAAAATCTCTTATTTCAACGAATGTCCATCTTTTCCTTTAAAAGATAATGCTTAGTTTTGTTGTATACTTGATTTTGGCTGCAGTCCAAGTTCCTTTGCCCTCTGGAATATCATATTCCAGGCCCTTCTATCCTTTAAAGTGGAAGCTGCTAGGTCCTGGGTAATTCTGATTGTGATTCCTTGATATTTGAATTGTTTCTTTCTGGCTGCTTGTAGTATTTTCTCCTTGATCTGATAATTCTGAAATTTAGCTACAATATTCCTTGGAATTTTCATTTTGGGGTCTCTTTCAAGGGGTGATCAGTGGATTCTTTCAATGGTTATTTTATTCTCTGGTTTTAGGATTCAGGGCAATTTTTCTTGATGATTTCTTGAAAGATGTTGTCTACACTCTTTTTTTCATCATGGTTTTCAGTCACTTCTACTTGTTCAATTCTAATTTTTAGAGAATTGTTTGCTTCAGTTAGTTTTTTTTTATCTCCTTTTGCATTTGGCCAATTGAATTTTTAAATGAGTTGAAGTTGTCTTATTCATTGGATTTTTTTTTTTTTCCATTTCAAAATTCTGTTTTTCAAGTTGTTGTTATTGTTGTTTTTCCTATTTCATCAAATCTATTTTGGAAAGAGTTATGTGCTTTTTCCATTTCACTCAATCTATTTTTTAAGAAGTTTTCTTTAGATAATTTCTGTTTCCGTTAACAAATTCTCCTGCAAAGTTCTCATTTCTTTTCCCCCATTTTTCTTCTCTCTTTTAAGATCTTTTTTTGAATTCTTCCAAAGAAGCTTTGTGAGTTGGAAACCAACACATTTCACCCTTTGGGGTTTCACCTGAAGACGGTTTGCTTTTAGTGTCTTCAGTATTTGAGGTCTGTTCTTCACTGTCTCCATAAAAGCTATTTGGGTCAGGGCTCTTTTTGCTTTTTCACTCATTTTTATTAAAAGTTGAGGTTTGCTCTTAGGGCAAAGGGGAGATTATCCCAAGCTTCCTCTACAGGTAACTTCCCTGGGGCGGTAAGTGCTGGGTGGATATGGCCAAGTCCTGCATTATTCTGGGGTTCAGGGGCTCACTATTTGCTTTTTATAGTTGCGTTGGAAGTCTCACAGCAAGTCTGCCGATCCACTGGCTTCTGAACCAGGACAGAGTAGCCAATGCTGTTGAATTTTGGCTAAGAGCCTCCCGGTAGATTCCCTCAGCATGTGGAAGCTGCTCTGCCCTGGGTTTTTGAACTGAGCTTACCCATCTCTTCTCTCTCCCCCCATGCCTGATTGAAACAAACCTTTTCTGAAGTTCATTAAAAATATCTTCTGGAAATTTGTTACACTCCAAATAAATGTAGGTTCTGTCACTCCAAAACCAGTTCAGAAGCTTGATCTGGTGTTAATCTCAGGGAAGCTAGAAAGAGCTCAAAGACCTATCTACTCTGCCTTCTTGTCTCCACTGGTAATCTTATTAATAACCAAACATTAATAATCAACTACCATTTTGATGCAGATGATGACCAGATGATATATGCATCCCTAATCTTTTTACTGAATGCCATTTCTGAATTACCAACTGATTTTTGAACATGTTTAATCTAATGTCTTATAGGCATCTTAAATTCAATTTGTCCTAAGTAGAACGCATTAACTTTTCCTCATAAACTGTCCCTTTTCCTAACTTGCCTGTTACTTTGAAGACACCACCATCCTCCAGTCATTCCAGCTCAAAACCCTGGTGTCATCCTTAACTTCTCATTCTTATTCACTCCACATATCTAGTTCATTACCAAATAATTTTTACCACCACACCATCTCTTCATATGATTCCCCTTCTCTCCACTCACAGAAGAACCACCACCCATGTACAAATTCCTCCTGTTTGACTTAGGCTGTTAACTTTTTCTTCTTCTTCTTCTCCTTCTCCTTCTCTTTCTCCTCCTCTTCCTCCTCCTCCTTCTCTTTCTCCTCCTCCTCCTCCTTCTCTTTCTCCTCCTCTTCCTCCTCCTCCTTCTCTTTCTCCTCCTCCCCTCCTTCTCCTCCTCCTCCTTCTCCTCCTCCTTCTCTTTTTCCTCCTCCCCTCCTTCTCCTCCTCCTCCTCCTCCTTCTTCTCCTCCTCCTCCTTCTCCTCCCCCTTCTCCTCCTCCTTCTCCTCCTCTTTCTCCTCCTCCTCCTCCTCCTCCTCCTTCTCCTTCTCCTTCCTCCTTCTTTTTCCTTCTTCTTCTTCCTCCTTCTTCTTCCTCCTTCTTTTTCCTCCTTCTTCTTCCTCCTTCTTCTTCCTCCTTCTTCTTTTTTTTTTTTTTTTTTAATAATTATAACTTTTTATTGACAGAGCCCATGCCTGGGTAATTTTTTACATTATCCCTTGCACTCACTTCTGTTCCGACTTTTCCCCTCCTTCCCTCCACCCCCTCCCCCAGATAGCAAGCAGTCCTATACATGTTAAACATGTCACAGTATATCCTAAATACAATATATGTATGCAGAATCGAACAGTTCTCTTGTTGTACAGGAAGAATTGGATTCAGAAGGTAAAAATAACCCGGGAAGAACAACCAAAATGCAAACAGTTTACATTCAGTTTCCAGTGTTATTTCTTTGGGTGAAGCTGCTTCTGTCCATCGTTGAGCAATTGAAACTGAGTTAAATCTTCTCTTTGTCAAAGAAATCCACTTCCATCAGAATACATCCTCATACAGTATCATTGTTGAAGTACATAATGATCTCCTGATTCTGCTCATTTCACTTAGCATCAGTTCATGTAAGTCTCTCCAAACCTCTCTGTATTCATCCTGCTGGTCATTTCTTACAGAACAATAATATTCCATTACATTCATATACCACAATTTACCCAACCATTCTCCAATTGATGGGCATCCATTCATTTTCCAGTTTCTAGCCACTACAAACAGGGCTGCCACAAACATTCTTGCATATACAGGTCCCTTTCCCTTCTTTAATATCTCTTTGGGGTATAAGCCCACTAGTAGCACTGCTGGATCAAAGGGTATGCACAGTTTGATAACTTTTTGGTCATAATTCCAGTTTGCTCTCCAGAATGGTTGCATTCTTTCACAATTCCACCAGCAATGCATCAATGTCCCAGTTTTCCCGCATCCCCTCCAACATTCGTCATTATTTTTTCCTGTCATCTTAGCCAATCTGACAGGCGTGTAGTGGTATCTCAGAGTTGTCTTAATTTGCATTTTTCTGATTGGTCTATTAACTTCTAATTGGCCTCCCTGTTTCAATCCATTTTCCATTCAGCTGCCAAGGCGAGTTTATTGAAGTGCAGGTCTGATCATATTATTGATACCACACTCATTCAACCCCAATGGATGTTTCTTCTAACTCTAAGACCCGATATAAAATCCTCCCTTTTGACATTTGAAGTAATTTATAGGCTGGCCTTTTCCTGATTTTCCTGCTTTTTGCTTCTTCCCCTTCCCTCTGAATATTCTCCAGTCCATCTACATTGGCCTTCTTACTAATCCTCACATATTCCATTTCCTAAGTTTGTATTTGCTCTGCATTGGCTGGAATGTACTCCTTGAGACCACAGAATTCTAATCAACAACAATGAGCAACTGAGGTATAAGCAATAATCGATTTATTTAGGAAATTGGTGGTTTCTAAGCAGTCAAAATCCAAGACCTTCCTCATGGCCAAGGAGGCCTACTGCTTGAGGGTAGCCAGTATTTATATAGATTGAGAGCACACACTGAAAATAGGATGAAGTAGTAAAATTTTGTGATTGGTTAACACCAGAAGCAGGAGGAATTCTATTATTGCTGAGGGGCATAAACATTAACCATAACCTCTTTGTTAGCAGGCTTTTAAGTCATTAAATCCATGTCATTAACCACAGGTTTTTCTTGGAAAAGATATTTCACCTGCCACCTCAGCAGAAGTTTTTATAGGAAGTAAAACATGTGGTATTTTGGTCAGCAGTATCCTAGGAAATAAGGAAGTGCTGGGCAAAAGGAAATGTCCCAAGGGAACATTTGATTCATAGGGGCAGGGGGGTTATTGGTGCTGCAGTAACAATCTTCAGGGTTAATGTAATATAATTCTCTATAAGAGTCGTATGATTTTATCTCATGATTTTCAGCCATATCACTAATATATAAGTAGTTATTTGGCCCTAATCTATATAACTCTTACTCTCACAATATAGTTATCAATCTCAGCTCTATTCAATCTAATATTAATCACTGATCCCCATAAAAATTGCCATGAAATAAATTAATACTGATTAAATTGTGTAGCAGTATCAAAATTTTCTTCATGTCCTTCTTTCCCTCTCACTCCCAGCTTCTCTGGCTTTCTTTGAACTTCAGCGCAGATCTTACCTTCAACCTTTTCTATCCCTCTTTCCTCTCCTTCCTCTCAGCTCCTTCTTTCTGATCTTGCCCTTCATTATGCTGGATGTATTATATGTACATAGTTATTGGAACGTTTGTTTTCACTTTTAGAATGAGTTCCTTGAGAGCAGAGACCACATTTTTTGTCTTTCTTTGCCAATGGTTGTCACCTAGTAAATTATAAATGCTGGGTGACTGACTGACTGACATTTTGATATACAAAGTACAAAAAACAAGATTGTATATGAAACAAATGTTTTGTTACATTTTTTTTAAAATTAAGATTGTAATTTTAAAAAATTTTAAATTTAAAATTAAGAACTTTCCTGTTCTTATCCCCTTCTGAATTTCATTTATTTTTCTTCCGTATATTTAAAAAATATTTTATTGATGCCCTTTTCTTTCTCTTTTTTGGGAAATATATCTATTAGTACAGGCTAATTTAGTCCCTAGTTCCAATAGGAGCTCTTCCATCAAATAAATATAGTCGATAAGAAAAATTAATGTCTCACCTGCACCTATACAGCAACTCTTCCCCAGAAATTGGGAAGTATGCTTTATCATATGTGTATGTATGTATAAATATATATATATATATGTGTGTGTGTGTATACATATTCTGTATGCATACATATATACATACATTCATGCATACATATATATGTATATTCCTGACCCCTTAGCTATCAGACTTTTATCAAACATACTTGTTCCAAATTTTTTTTTCTCAGTTAAATATTTCTTATCTAACTATTACTGATTTTCATTTTTATGTAGTTTGAAATTGCTCAGTTGCCGATTAGTGTGAACAATGAGTCCCATGATTAAAAGTTAAAGTTATGTAAAACATGGTAATTGGTTCTAACCCATTGGAAATATGCCATGTGAATTTGAATAATGTGACCCTCCCTCACAGGATTCATTATTTGTACTAATGGGACCTTTTGTAGTTAGGCCTTATATCTGTTTGGAACTTCTTGCCTAAATGGCAAATTAATTGGTTGAAATGTAATTTCTGCCAAACTCCCTTCTGGTATTCCTAGCTTTTTTGGTGTGCTTGTGTTTATCGAACACTGTGGTGCTATGTTTGATTATTTTGGGGCCTGTTCACTTCCAATTTATTTTGTCTCTAGATTGTAAATAGTTGTCTTTATGTTGTCTCCCCCATTAGACTATGAGCTTCTTGAGAGCTGGGACTAATTTTTTTTCATTTCATTGAATCCCTAACTCTTAGCACAGTATCTGGCACATAGCAGGCAGGCATTTAATAAATATTTATTGACTTAGTGATTTTCAGGTTTTTTTATTGGTACTAAATTTTTGCATCTATGTTTGATCTTTTTTTGCACACTTGATATATACTTTTCTTCTTTTAACCAGGGTCTGCAAGCATAAGAAAATACGGCCTATGTTTATATCTCTTGTTTCTTACTCAGATGTTCATATCAGGGGTATATTGTATATACATGGAGGACTAACACCTTTGGAATCAGGGCTTGCCAAGCTTATTTCAGGCTGTTCATTTACTTTAGGTGTCCATCTTCACCCAGCTCTCATCTGTGGACCAAGAAACACAGCAGCCACATCCAATAAACTATCAAGGCAAATGGGCTAAATCAGGTTGAGAGTAACTGATGGGCCTCAAACTTGTCATTGAGTTAAGGAGGTATCTATCCCGAGCATGAGAAGGTTTTCCCTGGAAGATGGATAAATGAGAATAGTTTGTTCTAACATCAATTAAGGTGGCTGAACCAGTAGCTGTGGAGATTCTCTCAGTTTCCAATTTTTTTGCCAACACA
Source organism: Sarcophilus harrisii (assembly GCF_902635505.1). Classification (NCBI taxonomy): domain Eukaryota; kingdom Metazoa; phylum Chordata; class Mammalia; order Dasyuromorphia; family Dasyuridae; genus Sarcophilus; species Sarcophilus harrisii. The sequence goes on along the minus strand of NC_045427.1, from coordinate 616,823,960 downwards.
AAAAGAGTAGCTATAAATATTATGGCCATGAATTTTTGTTTTGTGTATGGATTACTCTGTGGGCATTTTCTTCCTTCCTTTCCTTTTATAGTTTAGAATCCTCTCAGTCAAATTGAAGAAATTTCAAGTGATGTGTTTTCATTGTCCTTGTTGGGGGCACAGCATAATGCAGCCTCAAAAGTGTCTAATGTCTTTGCCTTAAGTTGTGATTCAGAATTGAAATCTCATTTTCTGTCACCATCTTCTTGATCAAAATCTTTACGTTTTCTGAATTCATTTTCCAACTTCACTTCTTTTTCAAGTTGCATAACTTTAGTCAGCAGAAATAGTGGCAACATCACCTGTGTCACCATAGTCTTCAGCTTTTGGCATAGCATATGAAACCTTTAGCATCTTTGGAGGTTCCCTTTAATGGTGGAATTTGTTCCTACATGCGAGTAGGTAGTTGCTACCAGATTTGGCAAATCTAAGAGGACTTTCAGTTACATCTTGGATACATGCTTTGCAAGAGAGCAGGTCTCTCCTCTTTTTGGTCAGATTGAGAGTTGCCTCTGCCCTCTCATGAAGGAACCACTAATAACTAGTGATTGCCTCTTCTTTCTTTGACCGTTATTGAATGACCTCTCACTAAGAGACACCTGTGGCGACATCCTCATCCCTTAGAACACAAGAAACTGCGTCCTTCTGAAATGATCCAGCTCCCTTTTACAGGAAGCCCTCCATAACATACCACAGGACACCTTATGCCTTCTTTATGTCATGCCCTTCTACCCTCTGACTTCCTAATTTGGGTTAGAGTCCTCTCTCCTTGGGGTCTTTTCTTCTTTGTTTCCTCCTTGAAACACTTCTCTTTAAAGGAGCATCTCATTCCGCCTGCCCTCAACTAGGAGACCTGCTGATACTCAATGTGAATGTAAATGCCTCTCAGTAGGGCAAAAGCAAAACCCTACACTTTCCGCCGGTCATTGCAAAATGCCCTTTGCTCTCAGACTTGCTTGAAACCTGATGTGGAGTTCTTGCCCATCTTTTTGGTAGTGCTCTTGGCTAGCTCACGATAATAGAGGCAGTCTGCTCAGCTGCCTTAACTTGGCAAGTAGCACATCTCTGCTGTGCCCCAAGGAAACAAATCAAACAAGAGGAGAACCAGACACAGGTATTCCCTATTTTGTGTTTCCTTGCCACCGATCTTTTTCCAAGTCCTCCTTAGCTTTGAGGCTTTCTGTCCTGACTTGAGAGAGGGGAGAGAGAGTGTGTTAATTTACATAGGACAGACTTCTCATCTCTCTTCTAATGGGACAAGACAAAGCTACCCTTAATTGGAAATTAGCATTCTGATTTCCCAAATGGATCCCAATGAGTGACTTTTGTAGATGGGGCTACCCTACCTCAGCAAACACCAAGGGATAAAATCTTGGATTGGACTTTAAGGAACTCTTTCCTCTTAAATTGTTTACATCTGAATGAACAGGTGTTCTTTGTGACCTGCTCCTGGCCTTGGCAATACTCTTGTGGCTAGAGATAACTGGAACTGCAGAAGTAGAGAAGCTGGGAAAGGGGCTTTTAAAAAAATTGGCTAGTCATTCCTGCAGGACACAAGAGAAAAACACTCAGAACCTAGAAAAGCATTCATTAAGAGCAGCTGGGCACAAAGCCCTTCGAGTGAGAGCGGAAGAAGCCTTGGTTGCATAGAGTTGTTTTTGATTGCTGTTTGTTCCAGATCAAGGTGCCACCTGCTTTCCATGGTGCACTTATTGCTGAGGCTGGCGAGAATCTTTCAGACCCTGCTTGGTGGCTTGTCCCTGGCAGTAGGAGCCGTCTGTGGAGCTCACACTTCTGTTGTAGTTTCTCAAGGAGAAGCTTTGCAGAAATGCCTCAACTGAGTACCCAGTGCAGCAGTCCGATGGCCAGCTGTGACCCCGCAACCTCGTGTTCTCCTTCTCTGTTGTAGCCATTGTCCGCATTACCCAGAGAGAGCCAAACAGGGAGGTCCAAGTTAAAGTTAAAGTAAAGTCCTGGTTACACGCTAGGGTGAATGGGGCTATCCTGGCCTGGGACAGTAGATAGAGTTCTAGTACTGAGTTAGGAGGGTTGTGTCCAATCCCTTAGTAATGAGCTGTATGACTCTGGACAAGTCACTTAACTACTGTCTAGCTCAGTTTCCTCTTTTGTAAAATGAGAATAATATAGCACCCGTGTCCCAAATTTCTTGTGAGGCTCAAATAAGGTAATATTTTTAAAGTATGTGTGTGTATGTAGTTTATATAAATACTGATAGATATTATTTTGACTTCTGTGTTTTCCCTTGTGTTTTAGAGGGATTGGAGGAGAGTCAACAGTGCATTGTATCTGATTGAGAGAAACCTCACTGGCTCCAGAAAAATTATGATGTAGATTATTCTACTTCCTATCTTTAGATGAGGGATTCTTAACATGGGTCCATGAACTTATTTTTAAAAAATATTTTGGTAACTATGTTTCAACATAATTGGTTTCCTTTATAATTATTAAGTATTATATCTTATGCTTTTAAAAACATTCTTCTGAAAAAAAAAAAAAAAAGCATTCTTCTGAGAAGAGGTCCATAATATTAACCAAGCTACTGAAGGGACTCATGACATAAAACAGGTTAAGAATCTTGTTCATATTGCTTGGTGCCTATTAAGAACTTAATAAATGATTTATCTATTTATTTTGGTCTTTACTTCCCCCAGGGATACCTAGAAGTAAATGGGAGCTCTCCCAGGCAAGTCATTCCTTGCTTTAACCTAATGGTTAAAGCCTTACTGGTAAAGTTAGCAACCATAGGGTGTTGAAGGAAAGGACTTTCCAAGAAACCAATCATGGTGGAGATGATACAGTTCAAACCCAGTCCAAACCACTTTTTAAATGCCTCCTATAAGCCAGACACTGTGCTAACAGGGGAAGGTGACCACAAAGGAAATTGAAAAGTGGAAGGGCAGAGGGCCATGGGATGAGAAGAAGGTGCCTGGCAAAGGGAAGAGGAGACAGGACAGAGAGTTCCAGAGAAATACAGAAGCAGTAAAGCTGTGAGAAATGGGGAGAAGATTGGATTGGACCCCCTCTTTAACTGGAGGCCCTGCCCTCCAGGCAGAAAGGCAAAAGGGATTGAGTTGATATGAATACTAGACAGATCCATTCCCACAGGAGAATGAGATTTCCCACTGATAGTGCTTTGTGACAGCCCTTTGGCACAAGAGTATCTCTCCTGGGAGGACATAATATTCTCTTGCAAATCCTTGCTTTCTATGACTGGGCTCCCAGCATTACCCTTTGCTAGCATAGGTGCAGCTCCCAATAGGTGAATCCTTGTGTGGGTATCCTATGTATGTCTAAAGTAAGGTCTGTGGATCAGTCAGAGACATCAGAGAAAACCATCCTCCGAGTTTGTATGTAAAAGAGTAAAAGTCAGTTCAACACAAACTTTTATTGGCAAGCAGTGGGGAAGAAGGGGAAGGGGAAAAAAAGAAGGGGCCCTAACATACAATCCCTACACACAGAATAAAGTTCACATAAGGGCAACACTGCTAAGTTGAGGATCACAGAGACCCAGGTACATTCAGCTGGGAAGGGGGTTCAAAGGTGCTCTACTGAAAGTGAACTGTATCTACCCCGTCTTTGGTGGCCACCGGTACTGGCCACCTTATGTGCCATGGTTCAGAGTACATTGGATTTTGGGGGTACATAGGTGCAGGGAGAATGACTCAGCTAACTGAGAAATATACTGTTTTTGGATAAGTCCTTAAAATACCCCAACAGTAGGGGTGGGAAGATAGGATAAGGAGAGAATAGAGGGAAGTTCCCTATTTTACAAGACCTAGGAAACTCAAGTAACTTGTTTAAATCATACGGTGAGGTCAGGGCTAGGAGGAATCTCAAAGATTCTCTATTCGAACCTCTTTAGGTTAAAGATAAGAAATGACTTGCCTGGTTCCCATAGGTGGCTCAGCACAAGTTTTCTGATTCTAGGATCTCTGAGACTTCTCCTTAACCCAAATTTCTTTTTTTTTTTTTAAAGTTTAATTTAATTTTATTAAAACTTTTTATTTATAAAACATATGCATGGGTAATTTTTCAACATTGACCCTTGAAAAACTTTCTGTTCCAAATTTTCCCCTTCTTCCCCTCACCCCCTCCCTAGATGGCAGGTAGTCCAACACATATTAAGTATGTTAAAATATGTGTTAAGTCCAATAAATGTATACATATTTATACAGTTATCTTGCTGCACAAAAAAAAAAAATTGGATCAAGAAGGAAAAAAAACCTGAGAAAGAAAACAAAATGCAAACAAATATCAACAAAAAGAGTGAAAATGCTATGCTGTGGTCTACATTCAGTTCCCAAAGTCCTCTCTCGGTGTAGATGGCTCTCTTCATCATTGAATAATTGGAATTGGTTTGAATCATCTCAATGGTGAAGAGAACCACATCTGTCAGAACTGATCCTCGTATAGTCTTGTTGTTGCTGTGTATAATGATCTCCTGGTTCTGCTTACTTCACTCAGCATCAGTTCATATAAGTCTCTCCAGGCCTCTCTGTATTCATCCTGCTGGTCATTTCTGACAGAACAATAATACTCCATAACATCCATATACCACAATTTATTCAGCCATTCTCCAATTGATGGGCATCCACTCAGTTTCCAGTTTCTGGCCACTACAAACAGGGCTGCCACAAACATCTTTGCACATACAGGTCCCTTTCCCTTCTTTAAAATTTCATTGGGATATAAGCCCAGTAGTAGCACTGCTGGATCAAAGGGTATGCACAGTTTGATAACTTTTTGAGCATAGTTCCAAATTGTTCTCCAGAATGGTTCCACAAACAATGCATCAATGTCCCAGTTTTCCACATCCCTTCCAACATTTGTTACTATCTTTTCCATGTGTCATCTTAGCCAATCTGAGAGGTGGGTAGTGATATCTCAGAGTTGTCTTAATTTGCATTTCTCTGATCAATAATGATTTGGAACACCTTTTCATGTGACTAAATAGTTTCAGTTTCTTCATCTGAAAATTGTCTGCTCATATCCTTTGACCATTTATCAACTGGAGAATTTAACCCAGATTTCTTGTCTTTCAGATCATTGAGGGGCATGGTAGGAGTTATGTTGTCGGAAGAAATGCTTCTGTTGTGATTCTTGAATCAGAAACTTTTAGGGGTGTGACCCAATCACGGGGAGTGTGCTGGGAGGTTGCTCAGTGGACCATCCATCCCTGAGCCCTCCCTTCAGATTTCTTAGCTTTCTACTTCCTCCCCCCAAGTATCCATGTTCCCAGCATGTCATGGAGCTGGCAGCCTGTGCCCTGTGCACTGTATCAGCTCTCTGGATCTGGATTTCATTCCAAGTTCCATGTAGCTACCTAAGCTTGCCTCAGCAGCTTATACTCCTGAGGCTCAAGGTGTTATTCATTTCTTTTCTCTTGTTCCAAAAATCATATTGGCATTTTCTTTTCAACATAAGCTTTCATTTCTTCTGGATGCAGTGAATGCTGTAATGCAGCAGGTCATTCTTCTCAAGTTACACTTCTGTGGTTTTAAGACTTATTCTGCTTTGATTTATATTTTGCAATGATCCCAGTTAAAAGCTATTTTCTTTTTCTTTTCCTTCCTTCCCTCCTTTCCTCCCTCCCTCCCTTCTTCCTCCTCCTCCTCCTCCTCCTTTCTTTTTCTTTTCCTTCCTTCCCTCTTTTCCTCCCTCCCTCCCTTCCTCCTCCTCCTCCTCCTCCTCCTTCTTCTTCTTTCTTTTTCTTCTTCTTCTCTCTGTCTCATCTCTCTCTTCTTTCTCTGTCCCCCCTTCCCCTTCCTCTCGTCCTGCCTCCCTCCCTCCCCCTCCCTTCCTGCCTCCCTCCCTCTTTCCTTTTTTGTCAACATCTCTTTTGTTTCATTCAAAATTCAGAGGAAACTTGCTTCCTTGAAAGGCAGGGAGTCATGGAGGTTTAATGGCTGGTGGAAGGTAGAAGTCAAAAGTTCAAACTTTGGGCTACAGGTACATTCCATTCAATTTACTCTCTATAGCCTCTGTAATCTGCATTAGAAGCAAGCCAGAAACAAAGATGGATATATCATCCTAGACTTAATTTCTGTTTCCTCTTCCAGAGTCTCAAGGGTCTTTCATTTCCCATGATGTGATGAATGACTCTAGCTTACTAGGGTGAAGGTGATTAGACCTGGAAATTGATCTCATGAAAGAATTTTTCAGAAAAGAAAGTAAAAAATGTTAAAATAAAATAAAATAAAATAAAACTATATTCCCATAAATGTAGGGGACAGGGTAGAAGGGTAACAAATTCTCCTAGAGCTCAACAGCTCATATGAAAGAATTCCATTAAAACACACATACACACAGAGTTATTTTAACATTGCTCAGTAGTCTGGGCCAGCAGACATGGCATAACCTAGAACTCTTGTCAATTAAATCTTAGCCTTTTTTTAAATGCCAGGGACCCCCTTTGGCAGTTTGGGGAAGGCCATAGACCCTTTTTCACAGTAATGCTTTTAAATAATTGAAGGAAATGCTAGATTTCAGTTAGAAATTAGTGAAAACATGTCATTTTTTCTCATCCTAGTTCATGGACCCCTGAAATCTGTGGAGGTCTGTGGACCCCTGGTTAAGAACACCAGGCCTAAAATGTTTGTGGCAGCTCTTTTTGTAGTGGCTAGAAACTGAAAAATGAATGGATGCCCATCAATTGGAGAATGGTTGGGTAAATTGTGGTATATGAATGTTGTGGAATATTGTTTTATAAGAAATGACCAGCAGGATGAATACAGAGAGGTTTGGAAGAGACTTAAATGAACTGATGTCAAGTGAAATGAGCAGAACCAGGAGATCATTATATACCTCAACAACAATAATGTATGAGGATATATTCTGATAGAAAATGGATATCTCCAACAAAGAGAAGATCTAATTCAATTCTAATTGATTAATGATGGACAGAATCAGCTAAAACCAGAGAAGGAACACTGTGAAATGAGTGTAAACTGTTTGCATTTTTGTTTTTCTTCCCAGGTTATTTTTACCTTCTGAATCCAATTCTTCCTGTGCAACAAGAGAACTGTACAGTTCTGTACACATATATTGTATCTAGGATATACTATAATAAATTTAACATGTATAAGACTGCTTGCCATCTAGGGAAACGGGTGGAGGGAGGGAAGGGAAAAGTCGGAACAGAAGTGAGTGTAAGTGATAATGTAAAAAATTACTCATGCATATGTACTGTCAATGAAAAGTTACAAAAAAAAAAAAAAAAAGAGCACCAGGCCTAAAGGAGCAGAATCACTCATCAGAAAAAACTGTGATATTCTCATAGGTACTTCCTCTACTTTCGTTTAGCCCCCTTCCCACCTCTGTAAAAAGTTCACAGTGTGAACAAGTGCAGCCAACAAAATTAATCAGCACCTTGGAGATGAACCTTTGGTAATTAGTAAGAAAGTCCATTGCAAGGCCTGTGCCCAAAGCTCTTCTGCTGGATAGATTCTGGTAGAATGAACTCTTATGAATCCTTCAAATCAAGGTAGATTTGTGGTACCTTTTAGTGGTAGAATTTAAATCACATGTGACTGCTAGTCCTGTGTTCCATGGACTTTGCCCAATGCCCAATGAGTGTTGTAAAGAACAAAACAATCAAAAACCACATATGGACCTCACTTTCAAGGAAGCAGCAGTTTATTTAAGACTGATTTTGGTAAAACTGAATAGAATCTAGCTTGATTTAATACTTAGTTTTAATTATAGAATATCTTAAAAGAAATTGTTTTGAATGTAACTTTCATTTAATAAAAAGTCCATTTCTTCTAAAAGTATATTTTCACAAAACCCTTCTCCAATGCTCCATCATAGGCCTATCCTATTAAGCTCCTAAGGCTGGACCTGGGGTGCAGGCTCTGTCCTAGGAAGCTGGAAGACCTGGGGAAGAACACATCTTAAGGTTTGCCTAGGTGAGTTAGGAAAACCCCCCTGACTGTCAGAAGGCTACCAGATGATGAGATTTTTGGTCCTAGCAACTGAGGAAATCCCCTGCTAAGACCTGGGGCTGCCTCATCCCTCAGCATCTCTAAACCTCCTTTTTTTCACTTATAAGAGGAGGTTTTCAGCAGTGTTGGATGAATCTTCAGTGAGGATGAATCTCCACCAAGGTCAGTTACTGAATTATTTCACTTGAAAAGGCTACCAGCCAAGACTAAAATGGAGACAGAGTTGAGTTGGTGGGTGATTTTTTTTTTTTTTCAAAGATGTTTGTGAACTGAATGCAGCCTCTAAAGCTGAGATGCGACAAACTATGGATCCATTCTCTGCTGCTTGTGCTAATTTTGGCCTGACAACACCAAGAAAGTCCAGGGGCTCCAGCAGCCAGCACCACACCATCAATACCTGGAACCAGTGGTCCCAGCTTATGGAGAAGTTATGAGTGCTATGGATAAGTTCGCTTCCCTTGGCAGATCCTTTCCAAGAATGTCCACAAGGATAATGAGATTCCCACAGGCATTGCCAGAGCTAGCTCAGTGGTGGGAGGAAGGTGTGGGAGAGGAGAGGTGTCAGACTGACCAAACTGAAGGCCTGCAGAGCCGTTGGGCTGACCTCAGTATTGTCGGCCTGTGAAATCCGGACAGTCTGTCAGCACCGTGCCGGAAACTGAATCGGTTCCATTTGAAATGTCCTAGGAAGATTCTGAAGGTCGCCTGGCAGGATTGGTACCAGACATGAGGGCCTTTCTTAAACTAAACTGCCGAGCACCCAGGTGGTGCTGCAGAGAGCACAACTCCCATGGGCTGGCCCCATTGTTCAAATGTCGAATATCTAAAAGACAGAGAACTTGTACAAGTGCTCAAATGGCGGTCGGGAGAAGTGATACAAAGACACTTTCAAGGTCTCTCTGAAGGATCTTGGAACTGATTGTACAACATGGGAGGCACTGACAAGGGACCCCACTCCCACCCACCCCCGCAAGACATGCCTGCATTACAGAATTGTAATAGCTCAAAAGAAAATTGAGACGTGCAAGTTTAGAGACGTCTCCACTCCAAATGTTCATATGGACTGTTTGTGCCCAATTGTAGCAGAGCCTTCCGAGATCGTATTGTTCTGGTTTGTCCCAGTTGGACATAATGTATCTTGACTCTAACATAGTGAGGTCGTTTTGAACCTCTTCAAGAAAGAAGGACTATAACCAACTATTTATAAAATGAAGATTCTGTTTATCATCCTTTATCAAGTATCTCTTAATGTACCAGGCACCTGTGCTGGGCCCTGAGGATTTCAAGAGAAGGATGGAAACAAGCTTTGCTTTCACATAGTTTACATTCTGGGGGAGGGGAGTGGCGATACCACACAGAAACAAATAAGTCAATAAGAAATAGGTACAAATTAAATTAAAAGTAATTTTAGAGTCTGGGACATGATAGAGAGCAGTAGCTCTAGAAGATTGAATATTACCCCCTTCCCCTCAATTTTTTTCACACTGTTAATTTGCATGGCAAATCTTTTTTTTTTTTTTTTATTAGGTAGCTTGAAGGCAAGCTTTAGCTTTCCATGTCTTAATTCCATGTCACTTTCAGCTAACTTGCCAGGAAGGTCCCTGGCATAGCAGGTGGAGAACCATCCTGTAAGTCAGGATCTGGGTCTGCTTTTGACAAATGCCAGTAGTGTGACTATAGGCAAGTCACTAATTGGCCAGTGCCATAGGTAACTAAGACCATAAGGTACAGAAAAGCTGCTGTTCTAGATTTTTGAAAGGGATTTCCATGCTGAAAATACCCAATAAAACTGTACTTCTGTACAGAAAAAAATGAAAACTGATAGGTTTTTAATAGGTTTATTATAATACTTTAACCCCACATTGCCACTGATCTGTTAAACATTTCTACCAAAATGTTTCATTAGAATCTCAAACTCAGCATGTCCAGTGGTTCTTTTTAAATCTATGAGCCTGTTTCCTATCCAAAATTTCCTATTTCTGTTGAGAATAATCAGTTGAATTCCAAACCTTAGAATTATTCTAACTATTCTCACTTCTTATTACCTCCCTTACCCCATCCCAATATACAAGCTTTTTTTGTAGCAAATAAATATAGTTTGGCAAGACAAATCAATATGTTGGCTGTATTTTAAAATGTGTCTTATTCTGCATCTCTAATCTGTCAACTCTTTGCTAAGGACTGGATAATATGTTTCTTTATCAATGTTCTGGAGTGATTGTTGATCTTGTATTAATCAGAGTTCTGAAGTCTTTCCAAATTGGTTTCCTTTATCTTGCTGTAGTCATTGTGCAAATTGTTCTGGTTTCGCTCATTTCATACAAATGTACCCTGGTTTCTCTGAGTCTGTCATATTTGTCCTTTCTTTAGGTAGAGTAATAATATCCCATTACTTTCATATACCATAACAGCCACTCCCCTATTGATGAGTAAACACTTTGTTTCGAGTTCTTTGGTACAACGCATTATGCAGATATAAATAATTTTGTACAGGTGGGACTTGCTCCTTTGTCTTTCATTTCTTTGTTACATATACCTCGTTGTGGTATTGTCAGATCAAAATTTAGTGAAATTTCTTTCAAATTACTTTCCAGAATGATCAGACCATCCTAATGCTAATTCTCTTTCAGACTACATTGATTTGTGTGCGTGTGTGTAAAAGCTTTTCAATTTTGTAAATGTAAATTTTGTTCAGTATAATAAAAATGTTAATTAAATATATCTCATATTCATTCTCTCTATGGTTATAAGAATTATCCCCTTTCCTTCTCTTCAAATTTATATTTAGGTCATACATCAATTAGGAGCTTATTTTGGCATATGATATGAATACTGCTCTATACCAATTTTCTGCCGGACTGCTTTCCAGTTTTCCCAGCAGATTTTGGCATATGTAGAATCTTTACTAATTCAGTTTCTTGTGTTTACAATATTGCTATGTTCAGTTGCAAATGAGGTCTTTTGAACTCACTGTTGGTCTCCCAAAACTTTCCCCTCTTCCTAATTTCCTTATTACTCTTGAGGTCACCTCCATCCTCTTGGTCACCCTAGCTCTCAATCCAGGTATCCTTCTTGATTCCTTATTCCTTTTTGCTACCCATATTCAATCAGTTTCTCAATTCTGCTGATACTACTTTCTTAGTATCTCTTGTGTAAATTCCCTTCTCTTTTCTGATAGTGTGAGCATCCTGATGCAGGCTCCTCATTGCTCTACACCGGGACTATTCTAACAGCCTTCTGCTTGGTCTGCCTGCTTCACATCTCTTCCCCACCCACCCCAGTTCAGTCCGTCCTCCACTTAGCTACCAAAGTGATCTTCCTATAGCCTAGATCTGACTGCATCACCTCCTTACTAAGTAAATGTCAGTGGCTTGCCATTACCCCAAGAATCAAATTTCAGTTCCTCTGTTTGGCTTTTAAAGCCCTTTCCACCTTTCAACTTTATATCTTTCTCCTTCCCAGCTACTCTGCAGCCCAGTGACTTCCTTTCTTCTCCTCAAACAAAGCACTCTTGTCTGTCCTCCTGCTTGTGCTTGGACTTACATCCCCTCATATCTAGTGATGACAGACCCCTAGCTAGAAGCCCACCTTCTGCAAGGAGCCTTTCCTGATCCCCCGACTGCTGATTCATCCTTCTCAGTTTTCCCCCACCATATCTTGTCCATAGTTGGCATGTTGTCTTCCCCGATAAAGTCTCAGGCAGAGTCTGAGCTGCTTGTGAACAGGATCTTTTTTTGCTTTTCTTTGTTTCTCCAGCACTTAGGACAGTTCCTGGCACATAGGGAGTGCTTTAAAGGATGTTTTGTGTCTGGGTTCATATAAGTCCAGAGTATATCTTTATAAGTATTCTCTACTGTTCTTTCCATTTACATTATTATAGTCATTGTGTCTTATGTTACTTTGCTTCAGTTCATATCTTCCCATACTTCTCTATATTTTTTTCATTCATCATTTCTCACAACATAGTAATATTGTTACATTTGTAGTACTACGTTAATTTAGCCATTCCCTAATTAATGGACATCAATATTGTTTTCAGTTCTTTACTATACAAGAAATGATGCTATAAGAGCACTATATCTATGGAATTTTTCTTTTTATCTTTGACCTCCTTTGGCCATATGCCTAGCAGTGAGATTGCTAGGTCAAAGCCACTTTCTCGGCAGAAATTCAAATTCCTTTCTAGAATGTTTGGGCCAGTTCACAGCCAAGAGCAGTGTATTAGTGTCCTCATCCTACCCTAACTCTTTTTGACAGCTTTGATTATTCCTGAGTTCTTTTCCAAAGGGATACCTGTGGGAGGTGACACCTCAGGCTTGTTTTGATTTGCATTTCTCTTATTAGTGATTTGCAACAATTTTCTTATAACTATTTATAATTTGTAATTCTTTGAAGAACTTTTATTCATGTCCTTTGACTACTTACTGAGGGGAATCGCTCTTGACTTCATACATTTGTGTTAGATTCCTCTACACTTTGGGTATCCAAAAGATATAAAAGAGATAGTTGATGCAAAGATTATTTTTTCTGAGTTGACAGCTTTCCTTCTTATCCTAATTGATTTTGTTCATGCAAAAGCTTTTCAGTCTTCTTGGTTATCAGGAAGGGCACGTTTCTTTTTAAAATAGGTTTTTAATGATATCTTTTGCTTTGTTACTTACATTTCTCTCTATATCTCTGCTTTTTATCCCCTTCCAATAGGACAATCCTTTAAACAAAGATTAAAAAGGGAAAAAAGGGTTCAATAAAACCAATTTATATCTTTAAAAAAAAGTCTAATGTTATATGCAGTGTTTTATACCCATGGGCTCCCATCTCTGCAAAGGAACAGGGGGGATATCTTTTCATATCTCTTTAGAGCTAAGCTTGTCTTTTATGATACTATACTATACCACTCAGTTTCCATAGTTTTTTTGTTTTTTCCACTTACATTATTGTAGTCATTGTGGATATTGTTTTCTTAGCTCTGCTTACTTTATCAGTTTATATGTCTCTCCAGGTTTTTCTGAATACATCACATTTATTGTTTCTTGCCACATAGTAATCGATTATATTCATGTACCATTGTTTAGTTGTTCACTAATAGGTGAGCTTCTATTTTCTTTCCAGGGTTTTTTTTGTTTTTGTTTTTTTTTTTGTTTTTGCTACCACAAAGAGTACTTCCTATAAATATTTTTGCGTCTATGGGACCTTTTTTTCCCTCTAGCTTTGACTTCCTTGGGGTTTATGCATAGCAGTAGAATATCATTTTAATCACATTTTTTTACATGATTCCAAATTGCTTTCCAGAATAATTGAATCTTTTCACAATCCCACCAGTAGTACATTTGTACTTATCTTTCCATAACCCTTCTACCACTGACTTTCAAAGAGGGACAAAATCTTAATATTGTCTGCTAGGTATGTTCTGCTTCTGGGAAATAGGATAGACAGCAGTCTCAGAGATGAGGCCCCTGCCTTATTCTGTGGGCCCAACCATCTCCCTCCCCCCCGCCTCTCTGTTTCTCTCTCTCTCTCTTTCTTTCTGTCTCTCTGTTTCTCTCTCTCTCTCTCTCTCTCTCTCTCTCTCTCTTTCTCTTTTTCTCTCTGTTTCTCTCTCTCTTTGTCTCTGTTTCTGTCTCTCTCTCTGTTTCTCTGTCTCTCTGTCTCTCTCTCTTTCTCTCTCAAGGGCTAAGAGATTCGTGAGGATCACACAGCTAGTAAGTGTCTGAGGCTATATTTGAACTCAGGTTCAGGGTTGATGCTGCCTAACTGCCCTGCTGTTGTACCTTTTGAGGAGCTGCTTGCCTTTCTTAGTGCAGCTCTCTCTTCATCTCCTTGCTTCTGCTTCTCTACCTCCCTCTGTTAATGTCATGGGTTGCTGCAGACTTATATACACCAGGAACCTAGTGACTCATTCCTAAATAGCTCAGCAACCCTACCCACTCAATTTCCCTCTTATGGGGAACTGAAACCACAGACACCTGGTGGGGTCTGACTCTTTGGGTAAGGAAGGAAGTGCTGTGCAAACACGAGAAATGCACTGATGGGGTGTGGAGAAAGCGTCCTCGAGGGGTTGGAGCTAGAGAAAACCTGGTTTTCAGCCTGCAACTCCTTTTGGATCTTCAGACTTTTGAGTAACTATTTTCTCTTCTCTCTTCATTCTTCCTCTTTTTTTCCCACTGACAGTTGGAAGTAGCGGTGGTGACCACGGAGAGAGCCAAACATTTCTACAAGGCTTGCGATGTTCCTGTCACCATCTATAGTGATGCTGATGAGTGGGAGGTCAGTGCTTTGGGGCTCTGAGCCCAGACTCCTTTCCATTTCTGTCCCTTTCCCTCCACAGCCATTCTCCTGGCCTCTGCCACACCAGAAGGGAAGGTCCAGGCATGTAGCAATGGTCAGAACCTCTCGTGCAAAAGAAACATGGAAACTATTTCCAGCAGCTGAAAACCCAGAAATCACTCTCTGCTTTCAGGTACAGGGCCTTTGCCCCTGGCCTGAGACTGGGGCCCTTTATCCTTATCTTGGTTGTTGTAAGCACTCAGGAGCTCAATTTGTGCTCTTTGTCCACATCACTTAGAACTGTCTTCACTATCATGAGCTTATCCAGTTATTTCCCCCATCCTGCTTTCAGGATCCTAATGTTATGCCACAATTTCCTTTAATTGTTCTACCTCAGTTTCCCTTAATTGTTCTATCTCAATTTCACTGAATTGTTCTGCCTGGTTGCAACATTCCCACTCCTAACCATTAATCCTGATATAACTTAGGGCTAGCTACTCTAAGGTTATAAACTGTGAATGTCTAATCAAGATAAGGAGAAAGACCTTCTATCTTAGACATCTTGACTCCAGCCCTTCCCAACTTATCAGAATGTCCAGTACTCACTCTGCCTCCCCTATCCTGTCATTGTTCTTCCTAATCACTAAACCCTATAAAGAATCTCTGGGACCCCACATTCGATACTGGATTCTTGGAGACGAGAGTCCGATCCAGTCACTTAAACTCTCCAATAAATTATTATAACTCTCTAATCTCTATCTTGCCTCAGTTTCTCCAGCATTACACTAATAACCTGCAGCAGGGAATTCCACAGTCTGATTCATCAGTCATAAAGTATATAGGCTGTAGGCAGCTCTGCCAGTAGTTTTTGAAATCTTTAGACCCAGAAAAATTCCATTTGGTTCACAAAATATGCAGTTGCCTCATTGAACAGGGTTTTGGGCCTTCCTTCCCTTGATCTTTGGTTCCCTTTTCTTTTTCTACTTCCAGTGGCTCAGAGAATTAAGCACCTTAAACAAGCAGATTTGGAGCTCCCCACTGAGGGCAGGAACTATTTTGTTTTGTCTTTTGCCTTTGCCATCTGCAACACTAGCACATGAATAAATGTAAATCCAAGATTGAATGGAAGCCTCAGGTACCTTTTGTCAAAGGAAATGACATAATTTTGTTTCTTCAAGAATAAAAACAGAATTTGAGGAACTAGAAAGTGGGGTAAAGCCCTTTTGGGTTCCCAGCCCCATCTCTTTAAGGCAATGCTTCTCAAGCTTTTTTGTCTGGTCCAGACTTGTGTCCTTCTGATGCAGCTGTCAAAGACTTCCGGGTGTGTGATTGTGAAAGCAGCGGCCCTGCATATGGGCACAGGCGGGAGCTCCCTGAGGCCGGGTTTTGTCTGCCTAGCACGGGGCCTTCACCCAGCAGAGTTTGAGTAAGTGTGTGCTTCTTTTCAGATGTGGAAGAGTCTCTCTGACCCCGTCCTGCACATTGACCTTCGGAGATGGGCGGACCTGCTGGTAGTTGCCCCTCTTGATGCCAACACGCTGGGAAAGGTGGCCAGTGGCATCTGTGACAATTTGTTGGTGAGTGACCCACAGTGCCCACCTTTCTGTTGTTGGCAGCGGCAGCCTGTGAGGTGGGGCCTTCGCCACTTTCTGCCAGGTCCTGAGGGTCCGTGACTGTGGGCGCCTCTTGCCTCATGTCCCTTTGTATCCAGGGAGGTAAATAGACTAACTGCTGATGAGCAGATATGTCCACAGCATGGCACTGCTTAAAGGCATCTTATGGGTCCCACTGTCCTTGTCCCTTTTCTCCTTGCTCTGTTCTGGGCTGTCTGGGACTTCTCCTTTCCCTTCTTCCTTCCCCTCTCATCTTGCTCATCTTATAGAACTTTCCTTGACGTGCCATTTCATTGGTTTTTTTTAAGCCCAGAGCACCCTGTCTCTTTCAGGGTGAAAGTGCAAGGGCCATCAATGGTCTGGTGCAGTTGTTGACTTGTTCTGTTCCTGACCTGGGCTGGCTCCCCCCTCTTCTCCATATTGGCACCAGCCTTGGTGTGGAAGCCAGTGCAGTCCCCCTGCCTGACAGCTAGGAGAGCAGGCATGGGCAGCCTGGCCCCGCCATTTTCTTCTTGCTTCTCTTCTCTCCAGCCTCTGGCTCCTCCTTTATCTCCGCTTGATTAGTTGTCTGAAAATACATGTGAGAGATCAGATAAGGACGCTTACTTCCTCTCAGCGCTTACTCAACTGCTGTCTCTGGATTGAAGCTTTCGCCACCGGCCTGTGGTCACACAGAGCCAGCTTGGCACGGTAGAAAGGGGAAGGAAGGAAAGAGAGGGGCCAGCTGATGATGGGCGTGGGGAGCAAGGCAAAGACATGCCGGTTTTAGGAAGTAAGACTTGTTCAGAGGAACTGCTGTCCTGGAAAGACTGCCCTGGCGTTCTTAGGCAGCGCTGCCCCCAGGAGGGGCAGGCTGGGCAGGACGCGGCCAAGCGCTGGAGGCCCCCTCATTAGGGGTGGGGGCGGGGGGGCGGGCAAGCTCCTCTGTCTGTGAATTGGCCCACGTGGCCTTGGAGCTTTCCTCCAACTTTGGTAGTGTGTGAAAGTCCCAGGATGCAGTGAGAATCATTTAGGATGGCTTAGGTTCATTGCGCCCCATATTTGGTAAGGGGATCAGAACCTTTGCCCACAGATTGTTTCCATACCCCTCGATCTCCTCATTTACATTAGTAGTAATGAGTTCTTTCCATGTCACTTACTAAATTAATTGAGATCCTTAGTGAGTGACTCTCACAGGGTCACTGTGAAGGCAGGGCCTTCTCCCCCTGAACTAGCCCGCAAGGTGCCTTGCGTTTCGGGGAGGGGGTGTTCAGAATGTGATGTGGGGAGGGGGAGTCTCTTGCCTTTCCGCTCTCTGTGATCACGAGACATGTTTAGATCTGGGGGCCTCTGGTTTAACAGAGAGGTAGTAGGGAAAGCAGATGCTCGTGCTTGTCCAGGAGTGGTGTGTGCTGAGCTGCTGCTCCTAAACCTGGTCGTCCTTCGTCCATCGGATGGAAAGGAATTGTCTAGGCCCACAAGCCAGTTCTGCCCAAGGAGCTTGGCCGGGAGCCAAGAGGAAATGCAACTGAAACTGTCACTCACAGCAGTCTTTCAGTTGTTTTATTGGTGGAGACAAGTGGGAAATTCTGGTGCTTGAGCTGGCTTTTCAGTCAGGCTTGCAGAGGTGGTAGTTCTTTCCCCACTTGTGGGTGGAACCTTGGAGTTCCAAGAGCAGGACCAGGGAGTTTAGGACACCTGATCTTCATCCTCTGAATAAAATCTCCCATCCTCTGGCTGCAGCTCCTGGCAGGACTTCCTCATTATCATGTCACAGTTAGCCTTCCCGTCAGGGACTGGGGTTTGTAGACTACTGTTTTCCACTATGGCACCTAAAGTCAGGACTGAAGGAGGGAAGAATGAACCTGGGCCACTACCTGGACAGAGGAGCATTCTCTTCTTCAGAGAGACCCTCCTCTCCAGGTCACAGAATCTGAGAGTAGGCCGTCTTGTCCAGTCCATAGAGAAGCGATATCCTCTGCTGTAGGATGCTCCAACATGCAATTAAAAGCTCCTTGAGAGAGGGACTCTTTTTGTATCCTCAGCACTTAGCACAGCGTCTGATAAGGAAGGGCTTGATAAATGGTATTTGACTTGGCAATGGCCCCTGTAGGGAGTCCCCTTATGTGGTGCAGTGGATTGTGTGCTGGACAGAATGTGTTGCTGAGAACAGCCCTGGCCTTGAGAGTTCTGGGTTTTGAGACATTGAGTAGCTCCTGCTGCTTGTTAGCCATGGCTTTGTGGGCAGGTCATTTCTTCTCCTTTTGCTTGCATCAGGTACCTTTCAGAGTTGTTAAGGGAATTATTTTTCATGAAGTATAACATGTAAATAAATGGGAACGCTCACAGTTTCCCTTTCAGAGAAGCTACTGTTCCCTTGAGTATTTTCCCTTTGGGAGTCCTTCCTGTCTCCTAACTATCCTTAATTGTGGACTGGAGGCCTGTCAGACACCCTGCTTTTAATTGCATGGCTTGCAGTTGGTGGGATGCTTCTCTGAGGGCAGTTCCCTTCATGGTTTAGCTGGAGGCCTTTAGAGAATGGCAGTATAGTACAGTGAAGAAGAGCTGGACAGGGGATTCCAAGGCCCTGCGTGTGAATCCTGCCTCTGCCACATGTTATCTGTGGAGTCTAATTTCTGTCTCCACATTTCTATCTCCACATGCTGCCAAGTTCCTGTCCAGCTCTGTAATAGGATCCTGGGACAAGTTCCCTGTTACCACTTGTTTTTTTGTTTTTCTTAGTATGTTTTCCTCCCCTTACATGTAAAAATAATTTAAAATATTTATTTTTAAAACTTTGAGTTCCAGATTCTCACCTTCTTTCCCTACCCTTGTAGCCTTATATGTTATATATGGGTACCCTTGTAGGTTATATATGGGTAGTCATGTAAAACATTTCCATAATGGAATTTTTAATTATTGATCTTTATTAATAATAATTTTAATCATTAATAAGGCTAATTTCCCATAATTAGCCTTTTAAGAACTGGAGACAAACTTAGGGGAAAGAATAGAAGGAGGAGTGGTTGATCACCTAGTAATTATTGAACTCCCATATCATCTTGTAAACAAGGCATTGTGCAAAATGGAAAGAGAAAGGCAGTATGACATGGTGGAAAGAACTCTGTCCTTGGAGTCAGGAGGTATGGGTTCAAATTCTGATCCAATCAGTTACTAACTATGTAGTAGAACTTCTCAGTGCCTCAGGTATCCTTTCATGTGTGGCAGGATTTAGGTGTGGCCTCCCAGGTGGGCATGTAGAAGGTGCTTTGCAGACTCTGAAGCCCCGGTAAATAAGTTATGACTGCTACTAAGAGTGGGAGATGACAAGGTATGATTCTCATGTAATAGTGAATAAATAGTATGAGACAGTATTTACTGAGCATCAGATGATTGATTAAAAATCCTAAGAGCATTAGGAGATCAAAAGGAGTGTTACCTGGGAGTAATCACCCCTTGGGAGGGTGTCAGGGAAAAGGTGGGGCTTGAGTCAGACTTTGAGGGACAGAGGGAGCTTAGCTGAGCAGGGGCAGGAGGAGAAAGTGTTCTGAGCCCAGGGGCTGCCGTCTGTGAGAGCAGAGGGTCAGTGAAGAGGCAGGACCTTAGTTAGCAGGTGTCATACAGCAGACTGAGACATTCTGGGCAATGGAACTGACCTCTGCCTGAGTAGGGGATCAATGGGCACCTGACTGGAGGCAAAGGTCTTATGTCAAGTGGTGGTAAGTGACTCTGTCCCCCTTCCTCACAGACCTCAGTCATCCGGGCCTGGGACCGAACAAAGCCCCTCCTCTTCTGCCCAGCCATGAATACCGCCATGTGGGAACATCCTGTCACAGCCCAGCACATGGAGCAGCTGAAGGGCTTTGGCTACATTGAGATCCCCTGTGTGGCTAAGAAACTTGCCTGTGGAGATGAAGGTCAGGTCTCAAGAGCCCCTCACTCTGGCCCTACCCCCGGCACTTGTTCCAGTTGTTCTATCTCAGGAAGCTTATTCTGCTTCCAGTCCTTGGGGAGTCCCAGGGATGGGGAGGGGGTAGATGTGGGATGGTCAGGGCAGGGCTCCATGCAGGTCTCTGTGAGGAGGATTCCTGATCCTCGGCTTCCTGGTTAGCAGCCTGTTGGGATTAGCCTGAGGACTAGAGCTCTCCTTGGCTCCCTTTCCAGTCCTGGTATTTGGGGATGCTCATGTGGCTTCATTAAAAGCTACCAGTATATGGCAGAATATGTGAATGTCACTTCTCCTTAGTCTACAAGAGTCTCTGCAGGATCCCAGACTTATTTTACTTTGAATTTCTTTGCTCTTTAGGTTTGGGGGCCATGGCTGAAGTTTGTACGATTTTAGGGAAAGTGAAAGAAATCCTTTTGGAACGGGACTTGCTACACCAGAGTTGATCCAAGAAATGGCCCCTGCACCAACCAGTTTTCCACAGAGAAGAAGAAGCACTTGCACTGACAAAGACATTACAGGAGGGTCCAGTCCTGGGTGGAGTCCTGACCAAGCCCTGGAGTGCACTGTCATATCTGGGCCATGTGCAATCTGTAAGAAGCCAGGATGATGAGGAAATTCCCTCCATCTCAGGCTCAGGTCTGATCTGGGGCCACCCTGGAGTGTCGTACACCTTCCCAGGAACAAATGAGCCACCCAGGACAGAGGAGCAGGGATCCATTTGGCTTTCTTTTGGGGGCTCTTATGGGACTGCGATGGCAGTCCTCGCCAGCCTCCCTCCCCTAACACTGCCACTGTGCAAGAAAATCAGGTTCTCTAATGGAGGTTTAGATTGTTTTCCTGGAAAGTGGAAAGGCTGGTGTCCATTGCAGTGTTTTATATACTTAGGAAGATTGAGAAATTGAGATAAAAGAATTATGTGCATCATGTAGGAACTGGTTTTAGTCTCATTCTTGGCTAGAGGTCCACAGGGTTGTTGGACCCCCTGCTGTTGGGTTAATGTCTTGTTTCACAGCCTGAGGACCCAGAGACCCCTTTTGAGATCAGGGAACACAATGTTTCTGCTCTTATCTTGCTTCTCTCCTTTGAAACCAGAAATCATGTCTTCCCCCTGCCTATCGCCTCATGGTGCCATCATGGTGCCTCCATCTAACAAGTATTCAGTAAATGTTTTTTGAATTACTTAATTGGAATGTGAAAAATCATCCTTTCCTTTCTTGCAGTGGGCCTAGAGGAGCAGCTTCACTTTGAAAGTCTGCAGACACGGCCCTACCTGATAAACTCTGGCCTGAGGGAGGGGCTGGGTTGGTAGGCAGACATTCTTATTGCCTAGGACAGCCGCCCTCTCCTGTTTCCATCCAAATGGTCCTTGTATTCAGCTGTACTACCCTTTAGGAAGAGATTTGGAAAAGTAAAAGGGGTGGGGATGGTGAAAAACAGAGAAAGAAAATATTTGGGTGAGGATTGAATTCCTCACCAACTTTGCACAGGTTTCCCTGTGCCCTCGAATGTTCAGGAGTGCCACACATGGGATTCAGCCCATTGCATGGAGGAATGGAGCCCAGGACTCCCGCACTGGGGTCCTCCCTATTCGCCATTCCTTCTGTATCACTCCCTGGAAGCCCCCAGCTTGTGTGGGGGCCTCCACACCTCCCCAGCCAGCACGCTTGAGACTCTGCTTTTGGTCCCTACCCCACGGGGAAGGTCTTGTTCTCCTCCCTCTCCTCTGAAGTTTACACTGGCTTCCCCACTTCTGGCAGCTGTGGTGACTGTAACAGAAGGTTCAGGAACAAGATTTGTGAGCCAAGAGGCTTCATCCCTGAGTGGTCACGTGAGGAAATCAGCACTGTCCACAGTGGTCTGCCCTTTTCAACCTCTTATTTGTTTGCTTAAAAAATTTGTACCAGTGGAGTAAGATCATGTAGGACCCAAAGAACACTGATAGTTCACTTGATGATCAGGAGCACAGGGACATGGGGATCAATGAAGTAGAAGATCAGTGTCATTCGAGCTATCACTTTCTTCCTCTCTCCAAGATTGTAATTAAGTTGGGGATTCACAGGCATGTGCATGTTCCTTTTCCATCCCTCAGGGAGGGTAGGTGCCTTGGCCAGGATTGCATATTATATGGTGAAGAGTCTAAGATGAGATTTGAACTCAGGTCTTCCAGGCTCCTGACATGTCCCCTCTCCATGTACCGCTGTATTCTTCCCAGGCCAGGGAGCTCCCTACTTCATAAGGAAGTTCATCCCCTTGTGGAATGGCTCTCCCCAGGTTAGAAAGTCCTTCCCTTCATCTGAAGTTTGCTCCAGTGGAGCTGTTCCCGATTACTCAGTCCTTGGCACAAATGGCTCTCTGGACCCCCACACCTGTGGAGCTGCTCCATCTGCCACGGGCCATCCTTTGGGTATCTGAACACGGTGCTCCTCTCTCACTCTTGTGGCTTCTCTTTTCCAGAGTTAAGCCACAACCCTCAGATTGTCCAACCCTTCCTTAGATAGTGTGATTTTCAGATCCATCTTTACACCTAATGGACAAAGAAAGGAATGGTTGACTGAATTATTGAAAGTTCATTCAACCAACAATAGAAGTGCTCTTTTAAAAACTTGCCTGGTTGGAATTGAGGAGGGGGACATTTCCCAGAGGCTGTCATTCAGATAACTTGGGTTTCTCAGATAGAGACTCGGGGGATCCTGGTGTCCAGAAAGTAAGGGTCAGTGGGGGAATTAGTTTCCTCAGTTACCCTTTGGGTAAAGACCAGTCTTTTGACTGATGTCCTTTCTTTTCCAAAAGATTTGGCTGTCTTATGAACAGAGGAAAACCAAGGCTCAGTATGTTAGCTATGACTTTCAAAATCTCAAGGGCTTTAGCTGAATTCATTCTAGAATTGAGAACAGTTATGTTCTCTCTGCACATGGCCGCTCCCTAGATTTCTGTGGACCTACCAGAAAGGCCGGTATGAACACAAAAAGCATGGCTCATCATCCACAGGTTCTTTTATGTAACTGCTGTGGCTTCCATCAGCTAGGCGAGTGGCCCTGGCAGCAGCCGCCGCCGCCATAGATCTGTTTGTACCTACAGGGAGATGCAAGGGGTTTGTCGCCAGGTGTCAGTGGACATCTGTTAGGTCCTCAAACTCTGCTAGGTACTCTTGGGATACAGAAGCATTATCAATGGTCTCTGCCCTCGAGGACCTTAAAACCTACCCAGAAAGATTAGATTCACACATTAGGGAACAAGATAAGAGCAGATGCTTGAACAGCATTGCTGAGGGCAAAACTTGCAAGATGAGCTGGCAGATCTGCTGGGCTATATCTAAGTGCTATCTAAGCCTACCTAAGACCCTACCTGCTGCAGGGTCCAAAGGGGAGGGTGAACTTGGGGGAAGCTGGGTCTGGAGCTGGGCCTTCTGTCTGGGTAGGATTGACAGGGGAGGTGAGGAGAATGCATTGAAGGCAAAAGGAACATTCTGAAGGAAAGACAATAGGATGAAAGATGAGACCATCAGTCTGACTTGAATGGAAGATGCCTGTTTGGGTTGGGGAGAGAGTTGGTAGTTATTGGGTCAGTAGTTTTGGAGGTGTGCTAGTGCAAAGATTCTTAAACTGGGTTGTGACCCCATATGGGGTTGTGTAACAAAGTGTGGGGGGTGAAATTATGAAAAATTACTTTTTTATCTACAAATGCTTAATTTGTTTGCCTGTTTTATCAACCTACATACCTGGGGCTACATAAAAAGTTCTTGAGCAAAAAAAATTCTTAAGGTCATGAGTGGAAAAAGTTTAAGAAGCCGTGTATTAGAGAGAGTCAGCTGCAAGACTGGAGGCTTTCATGAGGCAGCACAAAGAGCTCTGAATGTGGTGCTGGGGACCCTGATACCACTGGCATGACCTGGGCTTGGTCGCTCAATGTGGGACTCAGTTCCCTCTTCTCTAAGGCCCCTTCCAGCTCCAGAGCTACTCCTGTCTGATAGGGAAATTCTCAAAGAAAGCTATTGTCAAGCAGAGCTTCTTGGTACCACAAACTCCTCTAGTAGCCCAGAGAATCCTGTAGACCTCTTTCCAAAATAACATTTTTAAATGCATAAAAGGTAGGATTACAAAGGAAACCTAACATGCTTAAATTAAGGTTAAGTTTCCCTCAGGTTCATGAAGCTACCCACAGACTACCAACAGACTAGTGGATAGTTAGTGGGTAGTGAAAACATCAGGGAGTCTGGCTGGGGCTATCCTAGTCATCCCAGGGGAGATGACAATGGGAACATACCCAAGGGTCACTTCCATTAAAGTCAGCGGCATTTGGAAATTGGGTGGAAGAGCTTGTGCGTCTCCTGTCCTTACAGTCAGTTCTGGGTCATTGGGAAGGGGAGAAGGAGTCCACAACCTGACCCTAACCGTCCTCGCCTTCTTAGAATCCATTTTTTTCTAAAGGCCGTTTGAGAAATCTGGCCCCAGACAAGCGTGGGTGCCAGTTCTCCCTTTCCTCTCTCGTCTTCCCTTGAGCATTTGTTGTGGTGGCCAAAGCAGTAGGTCAGGGAGGAGCAGGGAGTTGGATGAGCAAGCTCCTGGGAGGAAGGGCCTGTTTGTGCTGAAGACTCCTAGGCAGAACCCCACTATTCTGTAAGGAAACCCCGAGGTCATGCACTGGCGCTCACTTCTGCACTTGACTCATGGTGAAGGGAGGCTTGGCCCAGGTAGAGTGAGTGGGCATGGGGTGCAGGGGTCGGGGTCCACCCAGGAGCCACCAGTTGATGCCTTGGAGAGTTCCCAGAGCTCTCTTGCAGAAGTGTGGCTCCAGGACGCATTGCCCTCCTGTTGGGACTTGTCTGTTGGCATCACATGGCTGCCCCTTTGCCTGCTGACCCATATAACAGAACTCTGGGGATGGGAGGTTGTAGCAGACTCCCACGAGGTGATTGGGATTCTTGGAAGAACAGTGAGAGTTCAAAGGGGCCTTGTCTTCATGTGGGCAAAGCAGCCACTGCTGAGGCCTCCTGAAGCAATGAGGTTGGTGACCAGCAGAGACAAAAGTGGTCCCTGCTGGGAGGGAGGCCGTCGAGATGCCCTCAAAGGCAAAGGGAGAGCTTTTGTGTCAGGGGTGGCTGGAATCGGCTGAGAGCTTGGAGTGGCCCTGTGAAGATTTCCAGGGGTTCTGAGCTCATCGGCCAGACCTCAGGTGGGGGATTCTCAGCTTGTCCTTAAAGGAGAACTGCTCAAAAGTGCTTTTCCAACAAATTCATTGAGAGAAATCTGGAAATGACCTGGGGAAAATTGGAATGATGGGAAAGGGGAAACTGGAGAAAACAACCCCAAAATTCCTTTTAAAAAACAGCAACGACAAATGGTTGCTTTGAAGAGAACCATGTAGTTTTTATTCTGAAAAGTTCAAGTGGATGGATAGTGTGTGCTGATCTGTGGCCAGGATGAAAAGAAGTAAAGGGAGTGAGTATCCCTGGCAGAAGGCTAGCCACCCTTTTCTTACTCTCTATTAGAAAAGTGAGTTGAAAATGCAAGGGAATCCTATAGAAACTCAGCTAAATGCAGGGATCAAGCAGGAAGCCTGAGCACTGGCCAATAACGCAGCAGTCCACCTTTTGCCTGAGAAGTGAGGAAATTAAAGTGCAGAATGAAACACAATTTGGGAGTTTGTTTTGCTGGACTAGACACATTTACTATGATAGCTTTAATTTATTTTATTACTATTGCTCAATTGATGGTAAGGTGAAAAGTTGAGGGAGAGATAATAAATGAGTATTTTTAAAAACCCCAAATATAAAAAAACCCAAAGGGGAAAAATGTATGCTTTGTGGCAAGTCAAAGGGAGCTTTTAGGTGACAGTAAGCCCTGCCTCTGGGTCTGTTAAGCATCTTTGTGGCATGTGGGCTAGTCTAACTCAATGGTTTTTTGCTGTTCCTGGAAGGAGGATGGGGTTCGGTGGTAAAACCGGTGGGATGAGAGTAGGGGTATGAGACTCGTTGCAGAATGCAGAATGAAGACTTCTGCAATCTTTTTCTGTCTCTGCGGTCAGCTCCCCATGTAACATTGAATTGTGGTCTCCTCAGCCTAGTGGAGATCTCAAAACACAATTTATTTGTCCTCTTGCCTCCAAGCAAGACACATTTGGGTTACTGGTTCCTTATCTTAAGAAACTGATGTGGGTGGATAAAATAATTGGTACATCTTTCCCTTAGGGTGTGTGCCAAAGGAAAGTAATTAGACCTCTTAGAGTATCAGTTTCCTCATCTTTAAAAGGGGGACAAAACTTAAACTTTTTTAAGTCACAGTTTAGAGAGAGGAGAGATATTAGACCGACTATCAAACTGAAAATCTACACAACTGTTGTGCTGACCTCGTTGTTGTATTGACAGTGCACCAGCGTCGTGCCAGGAAACTGAATCGCTTCCATTGGATTGTCTTAGGAAGATTCTGAAGATCTCCTGGCAGGATGAGGCACCAGGTCCTTTCTTGAACTGCCAAACATTCCACTCTCCTGCAGAGGGCACAGTCCCGTGGGGCTGGCCACACTGTTGGAATGCCAAATGGATGCTTGCCAAAAAGACTTCTTGTGGAGAACTCGCACAGGGCAAGGACAGGGTGGTCAGGAAAAGGGAGACAAGGACGCTCTCAGGAAGTTCTCAAGAACTTCAGAATTGATTGTGTGACATGGGAGACACTGGCCCAGGACCGCCCAGCACGGCCTGCCCTCATCGGGAAGGCGCTGCACTCTGTGAGCAAATTAGCCCAGAAGAAATGCAAGATGCACAGAATTAGGGAGTCCACCCCAAAGGTGCATCAGGACTATTGTGTCCGACTGTGGCAGAGTATTCTGAGCTCGTGTTGGTCTGATCGGCCACTGCCAGACATACTAACCCAACTCCAACACAGGGATGTCATTTTGGTCCCTCAGTGACAACTAGGTCACATGCACAGCAAGTGTAACACCCTTAGAAAGTTTAAGGGTTCTCAGAACTGTAGCTTACCCAGAAAAGGTGGAAGTGAGAAGGATCGTGTGTCCCCTTTCTCACATGAGGCCCTAGAGGCAAAGAGAAGGGAAAGCAGCCTGGGTGACATCACACAGCAAGCCCGCAGCAGAGTCTGAAACAGAATCCCAAAGTCCTGGCCTCCACGTCTGGTGTTTCAGAACAGGGGCACAAGCAGATGTCACCCAAGATGGCATTGTGTGCCCAGGGCCGAGCATTGTGCCATGCTTGATCTTGGGCAGCTTTCCACTGCTTCAGTTTCCTCAGTCCTTAAATGGAAATAATAGTTGTTTCTTCCCTCCTCAGAGGATGGTAGGATTAGTAGGACACTGGTAAGGTTCAGAACATAATAGCTTCCTAACATTCTTTCGTAATGTCTTCCTAATTGGTCTCTCTGCTTATAGCCTCTCCCTTGTCCAATCCATTCTCCAACAATTATCAAGGAGATAATCCTGAAACACAGATCTGAGCAAGTCACATCTCCCCTGTCTCTTCAATGTTTCCTATTTTTCTCTAAAATAAAGTACAACATTCTTGGTTTCACATTTAAAGCCATTTCATATTGTCTCTCCCTATTCTACTTTCTGCTCACCTGCCAAGGTAGTGGAGTTAAAATGCTCCTTGCTCTCCGTTGCCACTTCCAAACTCTTCCTCTACCTCCTTAACCTTATCTTTCTTCCTCTGAGGTTTATACTATCCAAATTTATTACTATCATAAATTTATTATACTACTATTTATTAAATTTATTATTGCTATTAGACAAATTTATTATTATAATAAATTTATTACCCAGTTCAGATCCTGGTGATTGTTATCTATTAGTACCAAGGAAATTCTCCTTACTTCAGTGAATTCAGCACTTGGCTCACAAACTTTATCTTCTCATATCTTATTGTCATACAAGGAGACTCCAACATACACATTGATACCCCCTCAAATTCCCCAACTTCCCAGTTGTTTGATTTATTTCCCATGATTTATTATACTTCCTCTCAGCTAGAGATGTATTTTTAGTATTGTCACCACTCACAAATACTCCACTTCTATGTTCGTGAAATTCTACGAAATTCCCTTATCTGGTCATTATCTTTTATCATTCTATCTTTCCCTCTGCCTTACAACTCCTAACCTCATTCTTCATCCTCACCTTATGTGAGGACACCTAATGTCCAATCCCTCTAGTCCTTAATTCTTTCTGAGGCCATATATAGGCTAAAGTCTTCTCCCTTCCTCATTGTGCCTAGTTGAACTGGTGAAACAGTTCAATTTTACACTGTCTTCTATCTTCAATCCCTTGTTCCATATCCCTTACCATACCTTGCTTAGCCTCAGTTTTCAATTATTCTTCCTTTCCTCTTCATAATGCGTCACTGAACAGAGTTGGAAGAAATCACCAAACCATACTGAACTATACACATTACCGATTTATGTTATCTCAACTGGTTATTCACTGTGGGAAAACAAACATTGATTGACTATTCCCCCTCTCCATAGTGGCTATTTCAAACCTTGTCTCTTCTCAAGCTTCCTACTCTCTCAACCAAGGATCTTATTTCCTATTAACTGAAAAAAAATTGAGGTAATTTTTCCTTATTTTATATCTTCTCCTTGCCAAGGCAACCCCCTCTATATAAGTTCTCTATCCCATTCCTTTCCATCTTCTCTATTATCAGATTGTTCCCAATCTCATTCTCACTCTTATGTTCCTCTCTTATTTTCTACTAGCTCTTTCCCTCCTGCCTGTGAACACTGCCCTGTCTCTCCCGGTTTTTACCAAATCCCTCTCACTTGATTCTGCCATTTCCACTCACTGTCATCTTGTATTTCCCTCTCATTCTTAATTAAACTCCTTGAGAAAGTTATCTGTACTCTGTGACTCCACTTCTCTCCTCTGACATTCTTCTAAAGTCTCTGTAACTGTCTTCTCCAAAGTTACCTCTTAATTGCCTGATTTATCTTCATCCTCCTTAACCTCAGCCTTAGACAATGGATCATCTTCTGGATATTCTCTTTTCCATAGATTTCTGTGACACTGTTCACTCCTAGTTCTTCTCTCTATCTCATTGTTTCTCAATCTGCTTTGTTGGTACTTCATCAGTGTCACATCCACTAACTATGGAGGTCATTCAAGCCTCTCTCACTCTCTTTTTTCCTCTGTACCATCTACTTGATGATTTCATCTTCTTTGAATTAACCAAGATTGTCCACTTAACCATCTTAGATTCCCAGATGATATAACCAGTCCTAGTCTCTTTTCCTGAGTCTTTTGCAAATATAATTGATTAAGGCTGAGGAAACATAACCCAATCAAATCAATTTATTATCAAGATTAAGCAGTTGTATAACAAACTCCATTGAATGGTAGTCATCAAAACTTTCTTGTAGTCAATTAAGAGGAACAAATTAAGTTACATAATCTTGAGCAATAAGGGCATTTCTTCTTTCTGACTGACCAGAGTATGGCAAAACAAAAGGGTACAACCACAAGACGTACAGAACATTTCCTATTTCATTTATGCTAAGTTCTGTATTCCTGCAAAAGCTTTCCCGGAACGTTTTGTAGTACTGTATTTCTCTGAAATCACATAAACAAAGTTGTACAGAATTGTAAGCCACAGAATCAGTGCTTTTTACAAGATAGAGCTGGTTTGATTTCTTCAAGCCTTGCATAAAAACAGCATTTCTTTTGAACATCTCAAGCTAGATGTGCTGTAAGCATGTCAAACGCAATGTGGCCAAAACAGAACTCCTCATCTTTAGTTCCAAAATTCTTCCCCTGGCTGAACTACCTTATTACTGTCCAGAGAGCTATCATCCTTCTGGTTCTCCCTAGGTTTGAATTCTCACTGTCATCCTCAATTCCTTCCCCTCACCTTACAAATCCAATCCATTGACAAATATTGTTTTTACTGTCACATCTCCCATGTATAACCCCCCCCCCTTTTAATAGCTTTTTATTTACAAGTTATATGTATGGGTAATTTTACAGCATTGACAATTGACAAACATTTTGTTCCAATTTTTCCCCTCCTTCCCACCACCCCCTCCCCCAGATGGCAGGATGATCAGTAGATGTTAAATATATTAAAGTATAAATTAGATACACAATAAGTATACATGACCAAACCGTTATTTTACTGTACAAAAAGAATCGGATTCTGAAATATTATACAATTAGCCTGTGAAGGAAATCAAAAATGCAGGTGGGCAAAAATATAGGGATTGGGAATTCAACGTAATTAACCCCTTTCTCTCTACTCACATAGGCTACTACCCTTGTTCAGGAGCTCACTACTTCTCACTTTGGCTATGACAACAGCCTTCTAATTGGTCTTCCTCCTCAGCTTTCTCCCCTCTGCAGTCCATCCTCTATTCAGCTGTCAAAAGTAATTTTTTCTAAAGTTTAGATTTAATTCTATGCCCCTTCCCACTTATGTGCTCAGTATAATCTAGTGACTTCCTATTACTTCCAGGAACAAATATAGACTTCTCTTTTTGGCATTTAAATCTCTTTGTGACCTGGCTTCTTCTGACTTTTCTAGACTTTGAGAATTTATTCTCTTTCATATACTCTGCAATATGCTTTCACTAACCTTACTCCTTCACAAACATAATGTCCACCTTTTGTCTCCATGCCCTTGAAATGGCTGGCCCCCAATGCTTAGAGTGGGCTACCTTCCCACTTTTTAGTTTATTGACTTCTTTTAAGACTCAGCTCAGATCTTATCTTCTTTAGGACATAATTTCTTCTCCCTACAGCTATTAATGCCTTCCCCTTCCATATTATATTTCATCCACTCTGTATCTATCTTATTTACCTGTTATGTCCCTCATTAGAATGTAAGCGAATTGAGGACTGTTTTTTGCTTTTCTTTATATCTCTTAGCTTCTTCTAAGCACAAAGTCCTGTTCTTAGTAAGTGCTTTTTGACTGAGTGACAAACTGGGCCAAAAGTTGTTCCCTTACATGATATCCATCCAATACTCCCATGCTTTGCATAAGTCCTCTCTGATCTCTGAAATGCACTTCCTTCTCATCTGTGCCTTATAGAACTTCAGCTTCCTTAAGACATAGCCCATGTCCTCCCTTCTGCATGAGGGTTGGACCTCTCAGTTGTTAACACTCTGTCCCTCCTTTTCATATTCAGTATTTTAAAGTTATTGCCCCAGTGAGCCCTCTTGTATGGGGCCTCCAACATATTTGTTGAATAGGATCATGAACAACACTGGAATGATGCATCATTTAACTTTTTCCTTTATGCCTATGAATGCTACAGAGTTTAGTATTTTCCTTAATTACCCTAGGTTTAGATCTGTAAAGTAAAAAAAAGATCAGATAAATTCTTAGGAGATCAACTCAACATGGTTTATTAAAGGGAAAATAAGAGTATTAGCTCATCTAATTTATAAGGTTCTCTTGAACTTGAAGAACACCAATGTATGCACTCCTAGGCCCTGTGGCCCTATTAGAGAAAATCCCTGGGTAGATAGACTAAAGAATCTTGAAGGTCCCTGCTAGTTCTGAGACCTAATTTCTCCCTGACTTTGGGGGTATTGCTTGTATTCTATTTTCTTTCAGCTTATCTTCTAGTGAGAAACTCATCCAGTATATCCCAGAGAGTAGTTTCCAAGACATAACTTTAATTATGACCATTTATTTCCTCAGACCATCCTTTCTTTTCCCTTCCTTGTTTTATCCCTTCTATCTAAGCATTACGCCTCACCTCCCAATTCAATACACAAACCCAATACAAAATCCCAGAATTTATGGATTTGAAAGGGACCTGACTGGCCATCTATTCTGACGTATGCATGAAAGAATTCCTCATTATAACATATCCGACAAGTGACCATCTAACCTCTTCTTGTAGACCTTCCCCACCCTTATGCTCCCCGTAGGAGGCAACCCATTTGACTCTGGGACAGTTCTAGTAATTAGAGTTTTCCTGACTTTAAGCCCAAATTTGCCTCTTTGCAGCTTCCATCCATTGCTCCCATATCTAGGGCCAAACAGAGTCAGTTTGTATAGGATACAGCCCTTGTCCAGGATAGCCCTTTAAATACATGAAGATAGCTCTCATCCTTAGTCTTTTTCCTCTTTAGGCTAAGCACCCTCTGTTCTTTCACTAGATAGCAGCTGATTCTGTGGCTAGTGTCAGCTTGGACAAAATACTGAAAAAGGTGCATGAAGAATTATCTTCTTGATCAAGGTGGCCAGTGATACTTTGCAAAGCCAAAAGAAATCAGTCTCCCTGAGGCAATATGGCCTACTTGCAGAAAGGGCTATTTTTCTCAATAAAAGCTGGGTGGTACAGTGGATAGAGCACCAGCTTCCAAATTGGGAAGACCTAAATTAAAATCTAGCCTCAGATGCATGACACTTAGTTGTTGTGATTCGGCAAGTCACTTAACCCTGATTGCTTTGCCAAAAAACAAAACAAACAAACAACAAAAAACAACAACAACTCATAAGGACCTCTTTGTATAAAAGATTTATAGTAGTTCTGTTTGTGGTGGCAAAGAAATGAGAATTGAAAAGATGTCCATCACTTGGGGAATGACTGAACAAGTTGTGTTATATGACTCTGCTGAAATATTATTGAATTATATGAAATTATTAGCAGGATGGTTTCAGAAAAATCTGGGAAGTTTTACATGAACTGATGCAAAGGGAAGTGAGCAGAACAAGGAAAACATTGTACAAAATAACAACAATATTAAAACAATGATCAACTAAGAAAAACTTAGCTACTCTGATCTAAACAAGGGACCAAGACAATTCCAAAGCATGTACAATGAAAAATGATATCTACCTCTAGAGAGAGAACTGATGTACTCTGAATGCAAATGGAGGCACACTTTTTTCACTTTATTTTTCCTTTTAGTGTGCTTTCTTTTATTCTTTAGATGTAGTATGTTTTCTCCTGTAACATGGCTAATATGGAAATATGTTTTGCATGACTTCACACATGTAAATCTCTATCATATTGCTTGTCTTTTCAAGGCATGGTAGAGGAACTGGAGGGAGGGAAAGAATTAAGAGCTCAAATTTTAAAAAGAAGAATGTTAATTTTAAAAAATAAATGTAATTGGGAATATTTAGTGAAATAAAACATTAGAATGTAATTGGGAAATTTAATAGAAACTGATAAAGAGAGAGGAAGAAGAAAAAGGAGAAAGAGGATCAGAAGAAGCCTTCTTTGTTTTTTTCCTCTCCTCCATCTCCCCATTTCCTGATAATGACTCTGTCTTATGGACTCCTCCTCCTCAGTGCTTTTATATCTATTTTCATCCTAACAGCCTGGACTAAGTGCTCATTCCCTCATCAAGGCCGCCTTTCTGGTTTCCCAGCCCTCAGGAATCTCTTCCTTAACTTGTTCAAATTGTACCACACAGCCTGATTGATCTTCCTGAAGTACTGCTCTACTCAAGCTCTCCCCTCTTGAAAACCTTCAATGGTTCCCCAGTGCCTTTCGGGAAAAGCCGGGATTCCCTTTTCATTCAGAATACCTCTGCAATTTTATCTTTTGCTGAACTCTTCCAGAAACCTTCTGCTCCACAAAGGCAGCCTCCTCACGGTCCTCTGAATTCCTGCTCATAATCCTGTCTCTGATACTTAGAAACTGACCTTGGGCAAGTCAATGAACAATAAAATGCAAATGATAAAACACCTACCTCATATGAGGTGATTCTAAAGTTCTGATTGCAGTTCCTGGCACACGGCAGGTGCTTGATAAATGCTTATTTTCTTTGTGCTCTGAACTCCTAGAGAATTTGAGAAGCTTTGTATTATGTAGGGCTAGAGCAGGAATTCTTAGTGTGTGTGTGTGTGTGTGTGTGTGTGTTATGTGCACAGATGTATGAGACAGACTCCTTGGGGAGTCTAGTGAAACCTATGGGCTCTTTCTCAGAATTATGTTTTTAAATGCATAAAATAAAATACATAGGATTACTAAGAAAACCAAAGATTAGAGAAAATAAAGATTTAATTTTTTTCCCATCCAAGTTCACAGACCTTCTGAAACCTATCCATACAATTGTGGGAGGGGAGAAAAATCCAAACGGAACTTAGAGACCTTAGTTGATATTAAGATTCTGATTCTTGAAACCCCTATTGGCTGGAAAACTCTTTTGTCTCACAGCACATACTACATGGTATTATTTCTTAATTGGCTCACACCAATATATCATTTCTCCCACATAGACCATGAACTCTAGGAAGGCAACACCGAGTTCCTGTTTGACCTAGATAGGGTGTCATGCACAGAGCAAATTCTCAATAAATATTTTTTAAATGAGTGAATAGAATTTTTTTCATCTATTGAGATTATCACATGATTTCTGTTGATTTTGTTATTGACATGGTCGATTATGGTAATAGTTTTCCTGATATTGAACCAGCCCTGCAATGAATAGAATTTTTGAATGAATAAATGAATGAGTTATTATAACCCCATTTGGCACTGAGAGTCAAATCCAGCTTATTACCTCTCTCTTCATGACCAGTGAGCTAAGAATAATTTTGACATTTTAAAATAAAGTTCCATTTGGTATATTTTAAAATGTACATATTTATTTTTAATATTAAAGTGTAAAAACCATTATTAGCTCCTGGTAAAAACCATTCTTAGCCACAGAAACAGGCTGCATTCTGGATTTGGTTTGTGGACTGTAATTTGCCTAACCCTTCTCTAGAATACCGTGACAGCTTTGGAAGATCTAGAAGCACCCTACAGAAAACTAGAAGATGAAGAAATATAAAGTTGGCATATGGTTAAGCCTTGCAGGATTTTATAAATCAATCAGTCAGTTCATCAACAAGCATTAAGTGACTACTGTATGTGTTAAGCCACTGAGCTAAGTGCCAGTGGTCAAAGACTTCCAGGAATGATAAATGTTGATAAATGTTTTCTGCTCTGTTATGATCACCTCTCACCCACACTCCTTCCCTGACTCTCATCCCAGTGTAATGTGATTGAAGCTGAAAGCTGGCC
The DNA here is from genome assembly GCF_902635505.1 of Sarcophilus harrisii. Lineage (NCBI taxonomy): Eukaryota > Metazoa > Chordata > Mammalia > Dasyuromorphia > Dasyuridae > Sarcophilus > Sarcophilus harrisii. The sequence continues at coordinate 616,789,182 of NC_045427.1, read as the reverse complement.
ATTCCCAAGAGGGCCTGTAGGAGTAGAATATATCGTTGCTATCTCATCTGAGTGGGCAGCCACGTGTGGCCAGAGTAAAGGGCAGTGAGATACGTGTCCAGGATTGGAGGCTGCCCAGCCAAAGAGGCACCTGCTTCTCCAGAGTCCAGAAAGGCAGATGAAGCAGGCCCTGGTGGGAACCTTTGATCTTCTCCTCATAATGCAGAAACGCTCCAGTGCTTAAGACCAGAACAGACAGACCCTCCCCAGAGGTCTCCCCCCGCTTGCAGCCTCCGCAGGGAGAGTGTGTCCTTTCTCTTCTGGTGGCTTCTTGCCCAGAACAGAGGCTGGTCCTTCTAAGGGTGGGAGCAAGGAGGATGGAGCCCGGGGCCCACCTAGGCCTCTGCTGGGTTCAGAAGATGGAGTCGAGGTATCAGTCAGGAAGAGAAAATTGGAGGAGAAAAATAGATACGGGTCAGTTGGTGTGTGAAGGTAAATAGGGCTTCAAAGAGCGGCTCAAGGTTGTGGGGGAGGCTTCTGTTTTTCTTTAAAAAAACCCCACTAAACCAGCTTTGGGAGGAGAGGGGGATCAATTTGTTTGGGACAAGGGCTTAAGTCGTGTCCTTGAATCTCCTGGCCCTTTTCTTGTCTATGACCTAGCCTTTTTTGCAGTAATGAAAAGAGCACTGAAAATAGAGGCTGTCGTTCACATCCTGGGTGAGTTCTCTCTTCTCTCCCTTAGAACCTTGCAATCATCATTTAACCTGCTTGTCCTTAGTCATTTCATCTGTAAAATAAAAAGTTGAAACATATGATCCCTAAGGTCTCTTCTGGCCTTAAACTTTAAGATGCAGAATCCACATACCATCATTTATTTCTTCCTGCCAGGGGATCAGGATAGTTTTGATCCCTTTCTTGGGGACCTAGAAAGACCAAAATTTTAATCTTGCTGGGTCGCAATTTGGGATAAAGGAGAAGGGTTAAAGGCCACAGAAGAAAGTTCCTGTGGGCCCTGCCCATCCCACCCCTGTTCTAAAACCCTCTTAGTCAGAGTTACCTTGTCTTGAAGTCCCCTTGTATGAAACTAATGAGCCCCTTTACACCTTCCCATGACTTCTGACTTTTCTGGAACTGTTAAAAGCCAGCTGGGACCCTGGTGCTCAGTACTTTTAGAAAAGGGCTTGTCTTCAAAAGAACTGAAAACTGGAAAGAGAAGAAATCACTGATGCCTTCTTCCATTCTTCTCTAAAACAAAACAAAAAAACCCAAAATGGAATGAGAGTAAGGGCATGAGACCACACTGGAAATGAAAGGACAGGAATGAGGAAAGCAGACAAAAAATGGGATAACAAATCAGATGGGTTCTAAGATTCCCGAGTGCTGCTTCTGAAAATAGCGACTAGTGTATAATTAAAGGCAGTTTCTTGACTCTACTTCATGACCCTATTTGGGGTTCTCTTGGCAAAGATACAGAGTGGTCTGCCCTTTCCTTCTTCAGCTCATTTTACAGATGAGGAAACTGAGGCAGGGTGAAGTGACTTACCCACAGTCACACGGTGAGTAAGTGTTACACCAATTAGTAAGCTAGATTTGAACTAGCTCTGACTGCAGGTCTAGCACTTTGCCACCCAGCTGCCCAAGGCAGTTTCGAGCTGTCCCTTACATTTGAATAATGACTTACATTTACAGAGCGGTTTTATACAACAGTTCTGCTTGATCCGGACAGCCAAACAAGACAGCCAGAGTCCGGTGACAGCAAGATATGAGATCAGGTGATCATGGCAGACCAGGACACTTCCCTTGCAGCTGGGCTGCTTTTGGCTTCTGGCATGTTAGGTCTGAGGATACCCAGCTTTAGGGGAGGCCCCACAGGGTGGCCCATCAGGTGTCCCCCATCAGCCTCACTCCACTAGGTAAATGGTAGAACCAGATCTGGAAGCCAGGCCTTCTGCCTCTTATCCCAGGATTCTTTTCACTAAATTATATTGTCTCTTTAAACAGCACCCATCTTGCCGACCCATTGGGAGGGTCAGAAGGCACAAGGCCTGGCCCAGAGTAGGTGACGTATAAAATGCTTATGATCTTCCCTTTCCCCCTTGGGATGATGGGTAAAAGGAAAACATTTCCTATTCCATGCATTGAACTTTTAAATTTTCTTTTTTAGTCTGAATTCTTTTTCTTTAATCTTTCTCCTTTTCTCTTTGCAGTTCCCCTTTTTTAATAAACTTGAGGAATGGGGAGGGATGCCAGCTGGTCCCAGTTGCTTAGGTCAGACCTCAGTGCAACCTCGACTTTAGATCCCCCTTGTTCACCCCAGCTCCCTTCCCAACCACGTCACATCCCTCTGTTCAGGCACTGCTAGTCTCTGTGCCAAGGATGGGCAAAGGTCGGGGAACTGGAGGAGGGAAAGACACAGCTCGGATCTCAGGATGTGTATTCCAGAAGGAACCTTTGCTTTCAGCTGGCTCCCTGCCTCCATTCCCCAGTGCATTTAGTGTTCTGCCAGTGTAATGCCCCGGGGACCCCGATTACTCAATCCCTCCTGCCCCCCCCCCCCAAGGAGGAGCGCTCCATGTTGGCCCAGAGGCTTGCAGCAGCAAAGGTTCGCAGGGCGGCCCCAATCTGGGCCGGGATCTGGAGCTGGCTCTGCTTTGCGGACCCTCCTGTGAATGAAAGCGTCAGACGGACTCCGGCCCGTCCCTTCCGCTCCAGCTGCTTTCCGAAGCTTGGGCTTTGGCACTGACCTCGGGCTCAGATTGTTCTGAATGTCCCGAGGACAGAAGATGCTCAGCCCCCCAGGAGATCTGTCCACAGTGACTGTCTTTGGACGTGAGCACATTTCCCCAGCTAGTCTGGCAGGACACAGAGTTCCTTACAGACAGTCTGGACTGGTTGGTCCAACAGCGAGCACATTGCTAGGCAAAGAAGAGATTTTGAAGTCATAGATGATGATCTAGATCAGTTAAATTTACAAAGAAAAATGATTCTCCGCCCCAAGCAGAGAATTCTCTGGCTGATTCCAGTCACCGACTAAGAATCCCGGAATCTGAAAAGTTCAAAAGGGAAGTTAAACCTGTGCCTGGCTCAGATTCCCTTTTATGCCCCAAACAGTCCAACGGGCCTTTAATGGAAGATTTATAGTGAGGAAGAATTCGGGAATTTTCCCATTTTCTAAAGGCATTTGCTCTAGGCTAAGCCTGATTCAGCATAGCCCCGTGCTTCAGATTTGGAATCGCAATGCATCCAGATATGTCTAGGCCATCAAACAGTTAGCAAATTAGGGTTTAGTTAGCCACGGCATAGAAAGAATAATTAGCAAGGGAGAAGTTTCAATTCATTTGGGTATGGATGGCAGCTGCCTCTATGTTGGCTGTCCTGGTGAAGCCAGGAGAGAGAGAGAGAGAGAGAGAGAGAGAGAGAGAGAGAGAGAGAGACAGAGAGAGAGAGAGACAGAGAGAGACAGAGAGAGACAGAGAAACCTGTCTCCCTATGGACTAGCTTTGATACCTAGGATACCAGAATTCTCTTTCCCTGGGACCCTGAGCCAGTGAGGATCTGGGGCAAGTCTGATGGTTCTTCTATGTGATAACCTTCAAGTACTTTAAAACAACAATTTTGTCCTCCATAAATCTTCTCTTGTCTAAACTACACATTCTCAGTTCCTTTAATTAATCATTGTATGGCACTGCCTCAAATCCCACATGCCATTGATTGTTTTTCTCTGCTTTTTCTCTAGTTTGTTTTTATGTGTTCTTCATAAAATGCAAACTTGACCATGATGCAATCTGAGCACAGCCAAGTGTGCTAGAACCCACTATAGATTCAGGTCCAATTCACAGGCCCCCAGATCCCGGATCTTTGTCACACAAATTGCTGCCAAAGCCCAATTTTCCCAATTTGAACTTGGAAAATTTATTTTTTGAACCCTTTTAGAATTTTACATTTAGCTCTCTCAATTTTCATCTTATTAGAAGAGACCCAAAATTTTAGCTCAGGCACTGTACAAGGGTGGAGAATTCAAGAGCTAGGAATGCTTTTTATGCTTCCAAATAAAGTTTTATTTTATATTAACATGTAAAAAAAATTCATATCTCATTGTTTGCAGTTTGCAACCCTTGTTGAGGCTTGTCAGGTTCTTTTTGGATTCCAATTTTTGTCATCTATATGTTAACTCTATCAGACTTTTGTCATCTTCAGTTTGATAAACTTGCCATCTCTGCCTTCATCCTCATCATTGATAAAAATGTTGAAATGGAGGGAGGAAGGGAAGAACCAGCCTTTAAATAGAACACCTGGAGCAGCTGAGTGCTGCAGCAGCTGCCTAGAATGATGAAGACTCCTTCATCATCCTGAGTTCAAATTTAGCCTCAGATGCTTATTAGTTTTATGTCTGGGCAAGTCACTTAACTACTCTGTTTGCCTCAATTTCCTCATCTGTAAAATGAGCTGAAGAAGGAAAGAGCAAACTACTTCAGTATCTTTGCTGAGAAAACCCCAAATGAGGTCATGAAGTGAAGGACATGACTGAAAATGACTAAACAATAACAAAAATATAACTTTGACTATGTGCCAGGCATTGTGCTAAGCACTTGTACAATCATTTGGTTCTCACATAAAAACCCTGGGAGGTGGGAGCTATTGTCACAGCCCTTTTACAATTGAGGAAATTGAATCAGAGATTAAGTGATTTGCCCAGGATCATATAGTCAGTAAGTTTCTGAAGCTAGATTTGAACTCAGGACTTCTTCTTCTTCTTTTTGCTGAGGCAATTGGGGTTAAGTGACTTATCCAGGGTCACACATCCAGGAAGTGTTAAGTGTCTGAAGCCAGATTGGAACTCAGGTCCTCCTGACTACAGGGTTGGTGCTCTACCCACTGCGCCACCCAGCTGCCCAAACTCAGGACTTCTTGAAGTTCAGCTCTCTATCCACTGAGCTATTTGTTGCCTCAGGGTCGAAAAAGCACAAAGTGAAAAGGAGATGCTCGCTGGGATCATTAACCCCAAGCCTTACAAATGTATGTTATTTTGATCACATGACTAGATTGTAGATGATGGGATGCTACGGAGGGTATATATGGGTTTTAGCAAAGCATCTAACAATCTCTCATGAAATAAATGCTCACAAGCAAGATGGAGAAGCAAGATGTCAAGCTATTGGGAGACACTGTGTTTTCCAGAACTAAGACCCAGAAAGCAAGCTCGTGCCCTGAGTTTGTCATAACCACAGTCCTTTGCATCCCCCTCCCAGTGATCTCACCCTCTGGCAAAAAGCACATGATTCTTGTACTGCTTTCCTCAGTACCAGGTGTTTTCTGAGCTTGGACAAGCACCAGACAAGGTTGGACAAGTACCCGTGTTCTGGTCATGGAGCCCTGCTATGAATCAGACTTGTCTCATTGTTGCTGTTCCCTCTCATTGTCAGGGCTGTGGTTCACTGTGCAGCCATCGGTGTAAGCACTGAGATTCCCCCACACTGCCTCGGGTGGTACCTGGCATACGGGGCTAATTTGTCTCCCTGCTTGCAAGCCTTTTCCCTCGTTTTGAAATTAAGCTTCTATTCGATTCCTCACTCTGTGTCTCTAGCCTGTTTTGTCCAGCACCAGCCACCTACAGATTAGAAGTGGGTTCAGTCCAGTTGACAATGTTTTTTTTTTTTTTTTTTTATCAAAAACATTTTTTAAAAAAATCATAATAAAAAAAATCTGCACTATCTTGGCTGGTTTTTCTTCTTATCAGTGAAGTGAATAAAAATCATAAAAGGAATGCTTGACCAACTTATAAATGACACAGCTGTGGGGGATGAGGGGAGGATAAATAATATAACAAAAAAGAATCAGCATCCAAAATCATGTCAACAGATGAGTACCGCTAGCTTCAAACAGATGTCCACAGCAGCAATTGTAAAATCTTGAATTTATGTTACAAACAAAAAAATCAACAATGCAGTTACAACGTGAGGCAAAACGGCCTACTGAAGACAAGCCTTGTGGGTTTGGAAGACCACATGCTCAATTTGATTCAGAAGCAAGTGATGGAGCTGCCTCTGGAGCTAAGGTGATCTTTACCTGTGTTGGCACAGAGAGTTCCAAGCAACGGAGAACATGGCACCATTGTAGTCACCATTGGTCAGTTTCCTAATCCTGGTCTGCATTGATGCAGAGGGGATTCCTATACCCATAGGAGTGTTGAGGTTCAAAAGGAGCCCCAAAAATGTTGGGTCACAGAATGGTGTCGCAAGGTTTCTCAAAAGAATTTGCAGGCTTGAACCCGTCTCCAAATCAAGGGGCAAAGTTTATTGCAATTGTAACACCAGTTGAAGTGGGCTAAATTCCAAAAGGATTTAGCAAAGAACCAGGAGCAAGAAGAGAAATGTATAGGAAAAGACAGAGAGATCTGGTTTTTCATGTCACTGATAAGCTAATTTTATGGCCCCGAGATAGAACTGAAGAGTGGTCTGGTATGTACTTCATCATTTGTCTCAGAAACACTGACCAACAGATTGTTATCACACTCAGCAAAGTTTCTAGGACTATACTATAGTATTCTTAAAGCCAGGAGACTTTAGGATCATTGACAAACAGATTGTTAGAACAATAGCACTCTCGAGTCAGAAGACCTCAGGATCACTGTTATATCTTCCCTAAAATCTATGGGAAAAATACATAACTATATTATTATATTCTTAAAACTAGAAAACTTTAGAATCATTGCTAGACAGATAGTTAGAACAATAGCACTCTAAGATCAAGGGACCTCAAGATTACTGCTATATTTCCTTTGGAAGCTGTACCGTGTCAAGAGGTCTTGCTAGAGGCCCTTTTTAAGGTCTTTTTCAGCTCTAAGATTCTATGGTTCTGAGATTGAAAATCCTTTTTTTATTTTTTTTATTTTTTTCTTTTTTTATTTAATAGCCTTTTATTTACAGGTTATATGCATGGGTAACTTTACAACATTAACACTTGCCAAACCTCTTGTTCCAATTTTTCACCTCTTACCCCCCACCCCCTCCCCTAGATGGCAGGATGACCACTAGATGTTAAACATATTAAAATATAAATTAGATACACAATAAGTATACATGACCAAACCGTTATTGTGCTGTACAAAAAGAATCAGACTCTGAAATATTGTACAATTAGCTTGTGAAGGAAATCAAAAATGCAGGTGGGCATAAATAGAGGGATTGGGAATTCAATGTAATGGTTTTTAGTCATCTCCCAGAATTCTTTCTCTGGTGTAGCTGGTTCAGTTCATTACTGCTCCATTGGAAATGATTTGGTTGATTTCGTTGCTGAGGAAGGCCAGGTCCATCAGAACTGGTCATATAGTATTGTTGTTGAAGTATATAATGATCTCCTGGTCCTACTCATTTCACTCAGCATCAGTTCGTGTAAGTCTCTCCAGGCCTTTCTGAAATCATCCTGTTGGTCATTTCTTACAGAACAATAATATTCCATAATATTCATATACCACAATTTATTCAACCATTCTCCAACGGATGGGCAGCCACTCAGTTTCCAGTTTCTAGCCTCTACAAACAGGGCTGCCACAAACATTCGTGCACATACAGGTCCCTTTCCCTTCTTTATGATCTCTTTGGGATATAAGCCCAGTAGTAACACTGCTGGATCAAAGGGTATGCACAGTTTGATAACTTTTTGAGCATAATTCCAAACTACTCTCCAGAATGGTTGGATTCGTTCACAACTCCACCAACAATGCATCAATGTCCCAGTTTTCCCACATCCCCTCCAACAATCATCATTATTTTTTCCTGTCATCTTAGCCAGAGATTGAAAATCCTTAAGACAGTACCCAGTTATAGCCACTTCATTTTATTTTTTATTTTTAATAGTATTTTATTTTTCCAAATGCATGTAAGGATAGTTTTCAACATTCATTTTTAAAACTTTGTATTCTAAATTTTTTCCCTTCCCTTTCTTATCTCTCCCCCTACCTCTCTTCAAGACAGCAAGCAATTGACTCATTTCCAAAATATATAGAGAATTGACTCTAATTTATAAAAAATCAAGCCATTCTCCAATTGAAAAATGGTCAAAGGATATGAACAGACAATTCTCAGATGAAGAAATTGAAACTATTTCTAGTCATATGAAAAGATGCTCCAAGTCATTATTAATCAGAAATGCAAATTAAGACAACTCTAAGATACCACTACACACCTGTCAGATTGGCTAAGATGACAGGAAAAATAATGATGATTGTTGGAGGGATGTGGAAAACTGGGACATTGATTCATTGTTGGTGGAGTTGTGAACAATCCAACCATTTTGGAGAGTAGTTTGGATCTATGCTCAAAAGTTATCAAACTGTGCATACCCTTTGATCCAGCAGTATTCTGGGATTATATCCCAAAGAGATCATAAAGAAGGAAAGGGACCTGTAGTGCACGAATGTTTATGGCAGCCCTTTTGTAGTGGCTAGAAACTGGAAACTGAATGGATGTCCATCAGTTGGAGAATGGCTGAATAAATTGTGGTATATGAAAATTATGGAATATTACTGTTCTGTAAGAAATGACCAACAGGATGATTTCAGAAAGGCCTGGAGAGACTTACACGAACTGATGCTGAGTGAAATGAGCAGGACCAGGAGATCATTATATACTTCTACAACAATACTAGATGATGACCAGTTCTGATGGATCAGGCCATCCTCAGCAACGAGATCAACCAAATCATTTCTAATGGAGCAGTAATGAACTGAATCAACTACGCCCAGAGAAAGAATTCTGGGAGATGACTAAAAACCATTACATTGAATTCCCAATCCCTATATTTATGCCCACCTGCATTTTTGATTTCCTTCACAAGCTAATTGTACAATATTTCAGAGTCTGATTCTTTTGTACAGCAAAATAACGTTTTGGTCATGTATACTTATTGTGTATCTAATTTATATTTTAATGTATTTAACATCTACTGGTCATCCTGCCATCTGGGAGAGGGGGTGGAGGGTAAGAGGTGAAAAATTGGAACAAGAGGTTTGGCAATTGTTAATGCTGTAAAGTTATCCATGCATATAACCTTAAATAAAAGGCTATTAAATAAAAACAAAAAAAAAACTTTGTATTCTAAATTTTTTCCTGTCCCTTTCTTATGTCTCCCCCCACCTCTCTTCAAGACAGCAAGCAATTGACTCATTTCCAAAATATATAGAGAATTGACTCTAATTTATAAGAAATCAAGCCATTCTCCAATTGATAAATGGTCAAAGGATATGAACAGACAATTTTCAGATGATGAAATTGAAACTATTACCACTCATATGAAAGTGTTACAAATCATTATTAATCAGAGAAATGCAAATTAAGACAACTCTGAGATACCACTACACACCTGTCAGATTGGCTAGAATGACAGGGAAAGATAACATGGAATGTTGGAGGGAATGTGGGAAAACAGGGACACTGATTCATTGTTAGTGGAATTGTGAACGAATCCACCCATTTTGGAGAGCAATTTGGAACTATGCTCAAAAAGTTATCAAACTGTGCATACCCTTTGATCCAGCAGTGTTACTACTGGGATTATATCCCAAAGAGATTATAAAGAAGGGAAAGGGACCTGTATGTGCACGAATGTTTGTGGCAGCCCTTTTTGTAGTGGCTAAAAACTGGAAACTGAATGGATGTCCATCAGTTGGAGAATGGCTGAATAAATTGTGGTATATGGATGTTATGGAATATTATTGTTCTCTAAGAAATGACCAGCAGGATGAATACAGAGAGACTTGGTGAGACTTACATGAAACTGATGCTGAGTGAAATGAGCAGAACCAGGAGATCATTATATACCTCAACAACGATAGTGTTTGAGGATGTATTCTGATGGAAGTGGATTTATTTCGACAGAGAAGTTCTAACTTAGTTTCAATTGATCAAGGATGGACAGAAGCAGCTACACCCAAAGAAAGAACACTAGGAAATGAATGTAAACTGCTTGCATTTTTGTTCTTCCCGAGTTATTTATACCTTCTAAATCCAATTCTCCCTGAGCAACAAGAAAACTGTTCGGTTCTACACACATATATTGTATCCAAGATCTACTGTAATCTATTTAACATGTATAGGACTGCTTGCCATCTAGGGGAGAGGGTAGAGGGAGGAAGGGGAAAAATCGGAACAGAAGTGAGTGCAAGGGATAATGTTGTAAAAAATTACCCTGGCATGGGCTCTGTCAATAAAAAGTTATTTAAATAAATAAATAAATAAAAATTAAAAAAAAAAAAGACAGCAAGCAATCTGATCTAGGACAAATATGTGCAATCCCTTTTAAACACATTCTATATTTGTCATGTTGTGCAAGAAAAATCAGACCAAAAAAAAAAAAAAAACCCACGAGAAAGAAACAGACAAATAGGTGAAAATCCTATGCTTGGTATAGGATTGAAATTTTCCATCCCAAGTCTTTTGGAATTACCTTGAATCACTGCCAAGTCCATCACAGTTGATCATCACACAATTCTTTTGTTACTGTGTACAGTGTTCTCTTGGTTCTGCTCACTTCACTTGGCATCAATTCATGTAGATTTTCCCAACATTTTCTGAAGTCAGTCTGCTTATCATTTCTTATATTCTATTACTTTCACATACCATAACTTATTCAGCCATTCCCCGACTGATGGGCAGCCATTCAATTTCCAATTCTTTGCCACTACAAAAAAGAGCTGTTACAAACATTTTTGTACATATGGGTCCTTTCCCCTCTTTTATTGTCTCTTTGGGACACAGACCAGTAGTGAGCCTGCTGAGTCAAAGAGGGTGCACACTTTTACAGCCCTGTGGGCATAGATAACCACTTCATTTTCAGAAAGACAAATTGGAATACTGAAAAAGGTAGCAAGATGGTGAGATGAACCGTTCTAAGACTGTATTGGAAGTGACAAACTTTATCTGCTTTTAACTCCTGAAGGGATCCTGAACCAGACTAAAAATGCAATTGGGAAAGGTTTAATGAAATAAATTAGAATATAACATAAATAATTTTAATTTGTGGTTTTCTAAGTCCTTGAAGGGATGTTTTCCTGTTTGATTTGGACACCACTGATCTATCACGGAACTAAAAACCAGGAAAGGTTTGATAGACCTGGGGATGTTGAGCTTGTGAAAGAGAAAATTTATAGCTGTCTTGAAAAAACATTAGATTTATTCTGTGTAGCTCCTGAGGGCAGAATTAGGACAAATGGATGATAACTAAGGCAGCAGGAGTTCAAGACAAGGAGAGGCTTTCTAACAATTTGAACAGGCTGGTTAAAATGAAATGGGCCATAAGCTATTTCTGTTGAAGTTGAATAAAATTGAATTGAATTCAATAAACATTTATTGAAAGTTCTATCATGTGCCAGGCATTGCGCTAAGCAGGATACAAATCTGAAAAAATAGAGTCCCTGTCCTCAAAGAGTTTGCAATCCAACAGGAAGTCTGCACACAAAAGAAAATTGGAAAAGTTGAGGAGGGGCAGCTGGATGGTTTACTGGATAGAGCACCAATCTTGAGATCAAGAGGACCTGTGTTCAAATCAGACGTCAGATACATCAGTGCGGGGAGGTTTTTCCAAAAGTTTCTGAAGTCAGTCTACTTATCATTTCTTATATTCCATGACAGCCATTCCCCGACTGATGGGCAGCCATTCAATTTCCAATTCCTTTTTTTACTAGCTATGCATTTACTAGCTATGTGACCCTGGGCAAGTCACGTACACCCAATTGCTTCAGAAAAAAAAAAGTTTGACGATTGATCACAGTGAAACTGAATCCAAGTATTGGACAGTGACCCTTCTTCCTTCAAGGGAGACTTTAGGAGGAGTTTTTGGTTTTTTGTTTCTTCTCTACTCTCCAAGCCTCCAATCAGAGGGTCAAAGACTTGAAACTGATGCAATCTCTTGGTTGATGAGTTTTCTGGGGATAGTTTATCCGAGAATCCCAGATGTTTAACATTGGAAGCGACCATACTAGGACTATACTGTAAGTCTTCCCAAAGCCAGGAGACTTTAGGATCATTGACAAACAGATTATTAGAACAATAGCACTCTATACTATATAGTCTATAGGTGACTGCTGAAATAACCCAGGCAATAAAATTCAAGACGGCCATAGTAATTCATAATTTAGAAATCATTTTATTTCTAAGCGGCCTAGATGGTCTGCATAGCCGGGACGGACCTCCAGTAGGAGTCTGGCATGGTCCCGTGCCCAACTGAAGTAGGGACAGCCTTATAAGCATTCTTGTTCCCCCTTGCTGGCACATTTTGACATTAAACAGTGACTCGACTTTACAGGGAAAGATACAATGGCAGATATTTAACATAGTTTATAGATCAGGGTTATCGAACAGATACCCCTCATTGTTGAGCAGGCACTTTGAAGTGCAAAACACCTCCTTTAATCTAGCTGAGCAGACCTTTCTCTGAGAGGCCCAGGCCCTTTAACCTAAGACTGAGGGAGGAGAGGGGAGGTCAGTCCTTTGTCCATTTCAATTGCCAAGTCTGACTCTGAGACTCTGATTTCATAATTGGGAGAGGAAGAGGAAGAGGACTTCCGGTGAAGGCCTTCTGCTGCTTCCCAATAGCTCTTGCTGGAGAAGCCTTTCAGAGAGCACATCCCCCAGAAGAAGAGCTAATAAGGTCCATGGATAAACTGAACACTTGAGGGCTGGATGTCCCCAGATGGCCTGAGGCATCCTACCCCAAGAACTCGGAAACCACAGTAGTGTTTTCTCCCCTCCTTTCAGAGCCTCCTTGCCATCCCACCCAGAATAAGCCTCGTATTTTCAGGGTCCGCTAATTTATGCACATTCCTCAGGGGAGAGTACTGCAGTGAGAAGTAATCCTTAGGATTAAGGAGTTTCTGCAGACTGGATGGCACCAATTAGGGCTGCTTCTCTGCCTCAGACTAATAATCCCTCCAGAAAAATGTGCAGGTGCAGAGAACGCTCAGTCCCCTGCCCTTTGTCCCTTTGTCCCCCTCTCCCGGAGCCAGGTGGATTCTTTGTCTAAAAGATTGAAAAAGAACAGCCAACTTGCCTGAGGAAATTTAACCCCTGTGTGGGAGGCTGCCTATCTCAGTCTCTTATAAGGAACCATCCCAGAAAGGAATGGAAGTGTCTAGGAAGTGCATGGATTTTTACAAATATTAATTCTCATTTAATCCTCATAACAGCTTTGTGCAATGGGTGCTTTTATTGTCCCCATTTTACAGAGGAGGAAATAGAGGCAGAAAAGGTAAAAGGAGCTTGCAAGAGGTTACCTAGGATCAATCAATCAGTCAGTCGATAAGCATTTATTAAACACCTGTTATGTGCCCGGCACTGTGCTAATTGGGGGGGGGGGGGGGGAGGAAGATGGAGAAAAAAGGCAAAAGATAGTTCCCGACCTCAAGGAGTTTACAATATAATTGGGCATACAACATGCTAAAAACCATGAACAATTCTTTCTCATGTTTTTCCTTTTTGATCTGATTTTTCTTGTGCAGCACATGATATTTGTGGAAATATGTATGGAAGAATTGCACATGTTTAGCATATATTGGATTACTTGCTGTCAAGGGCAGGAGCTGGGGAGGGAATTTGGAATACAGGTTTTTGCAGGGGTGAATGTTGGAGGTTATCATGTGTGGCAGGTAACCCTCCCAATAAAATTTCAGAGATCGCCCAAGGTATAAAGAAATAGTTTTTATTCATTTCCCATGAGAAGCAGGAGTCACTCTCACCATACAAGAGGTAAAAGTGAGGCCCCGAGCATAAGCATCATAAGCAATATATATGTTCCCTGACGCAATATTAACCTCCCCCTTGCTGGCTCATCCTCGTGGGCTGAGAATATGGCTTTATATTCTAAGCGCAAAAACTATTTTTTAAAAACTATATTAGGAAGCATCAATCATTAAAACAATCTGACACTGGCTGGACAAACAGGTGCTAGATCAATGGGAAATGGGGAAACAACACACAAATTCAAATTTAAACAAAGACACGTCTTTTGCTGACCCTGAGACATTTGTTCTCCACGTAAGGGCTGGGGAGATATGGACTAGGTCACTTTGTTCTATACATTCCCAGAATTGTTCTGTCCATCTACCCAGGGAATTGTTTGTCAGGGAGGAAAGCCAGGGGAAAGTGGGAAAATGATCTTATAGTTTGGTTGAAGTACAGTTTCCTTTTGAAGAAATATCGAACTTTTCCCATTCATCCATGGACGTGTTGTGAAAATAAAAACTTTATTTAAGAAAAAAACCATGAATAAACCAGACAATAATTAGAAAATAATCAATAGCTGGAAGGTTCCAGATTGAGAGAGAACTGGGAAAGGTTTCCAGTAGAAAATGGGATTTTAGAAGCCCAGGAAACCAGGAGGTGCAGAAGAGGAAGAAGAATGTTGGAGGTATGGGAAACTGTCCAGAGCTGAGAGATGGAGGACTTTGTTCATAAAATAACCTGAAATGGCTTGTGACTGGGTCAAAAAGTATGTGACAAAGAGTGTGGTTTAAGAAGACTGGAATGGAAGGAAGAAGGCTAGGTTAGGAGGGCCTTTGAAAGCTAGAGGAATTGATCTTAGAGCCACAGGAGTTGGTTGCATAGGAGTAACATGGTCAGACAGATATTTGGAAATCATTGGAGAACTGGAGTGGGGAGAAACTCGAGAACTGTGTATCAATTTCCTTAATAAATGCAAAAACAAAATAAAATATTAGTAAAGAAATACAAACATACAAATTTAGCAAGATGTTTGTCTGAAGCATCAGGGGAGAGCAGGCTATGATTTGTGGACAGTGGACAAGTCAGCAGACTTTATACCTTCTCTGTTCAGTGTAGCTATTGCCATTTGCAAAAGAACTAATGGGAGGAGATTTCCTCGCCACACCGCTATTCAGCTTCTTTTCCTCTTGAGAATGTAGAGCTCAAGAATTTTGCTTCCATTACAAGAGTTAAGAACACACACACTACCTTTATGACCAGAAGCAAATCATGTAATTTCTAAGTGCTCTAGATCCCAGCTTCTTAAACTGTGGGGTTTTGTAAAGGGGAGTAGAGAAATTATGATATATTATCAGTAAATGTTTGATTTGTATATCTGTTGTATATAACTATATACCTGGGGTCGTGTAAAAATTTCTTGGGTGAAAAGGGGTCGTGAGTGGGAAAAAAATGTAAGAAGCTCTGCTGTAGATAACTAAGTGAAGTGAGGGTGAGGCAGGGAGGCCTGCAAGGGGCTCAGCTGTTTCTTGGGCAATTCAAATCTCATTATCCTTGGGTAGGTTGCATGTAGTAGAACAGTATACTATGAGCCACTATTTGAAGGGAAAAAAAAATAAACCAAAGTGTTTGCTCTCTAAACTCTCTCTAAACTTTTGGGCAATTTACTCTTGGAGAAGTTGAGGTTTAAGAAGCACGATCTCATAAATCTCAAGGCTCTTCTTTCAATGAGAAGAAAAGTTCTTGTGTTGGGGAGGGATTTAAATAAGACTTATTAGCTTCTTAAACTTGGTCAAAATATCAGTTCCTTGAAGCCTTCGTTTTCTTATCGGCAAAGGGTCAAACTGTTGGGCTTCCAGGAGAATCTCCAAAATGTTGGGGGTCCAGGCCAGTGTCACAAAATAAGTTACAGGCTCAGACCCCATTTCCAAGTCAAGGGGCAAAGTTCATTATAATTGTTATTAAGTGGGCTAAGTTCTAAAAAGAAAAAGTCAGCAAAGAATCAGGGGCAAGAAGATAAATTTATGGGAAAAAGTTAAAGAAACCAGGTGCTTCATGTCATTGATATGCTAATTTTGTGGCTTAGAGGTAGAGTTGAGGAGTGGTCTGGTTCTGACGTGTGCCGCAGGTCTAGGACCATAATGCTCTGGGAAGAATTTAAGGGGGAAATCTTCCAGAGGTGTGTTTTTAGATCTAAAATGTCACTGGGTCAAGTGGGGAACACTTAATTTTGTTCTGCTCCTGTGTCAGCTTTAAGCATCTCATTATATTTGCTCATTAGTCTCAGAACTCTGTTATCACTAACCAACAAGCTGTTATCTGACAACCAGTAATATCTGTAGCCGTAGCATCCTGGTTATATAAAATGGAGCAGGATAGCTGATGGGAAGAAATACATCATTTCCAACTACATCAGTCCCAAGGCCAGGGGACCTTAAGGTTATTGCTATATCTTCCCTAGAAACTAAAGGAAGAAATATATCATTTCCAACTACATCACTCTCAAGGCTAGGTGGCCTTAGGACTATTGCTACATCTCCCCTTGAAGCTGCAGCACAACAAGACTACATGGTCTCCAAGTTTCCTCCCCTCTGAATCTTTTGAAACCATGAGAAAGTCAGCCCCAGGGACTTTCACTCTTAAGGTGGGATAGAGTGAAGAGACCTCCATGTCCTACCACTGGACTGTCACTTCAGTGAAGACCCAGGTTCTTCAGTAAGAGGTGAAGAACTCTGAACTTGGGAGTCAGGAGATGTGGGTACTAATATTGGCTCTGTCGCTCCCTTGCTGTGTCACCTTGGACAGGTCATTTTGATGAGGCTGGGATAGAAATACCCGGTACAAAATAAACATGTGACAAATTCACAATGGCCATTCTCTTTGACAAAAGGTAGATTTGTTTAAGGGAAGAGGTTATGGACAAAAGGAAGGGATACAATAGACACCAGGAATGGTAAGTATGAAATAGAGTTGAGAGAGCGTATAGTTAGAAAAGGAAAAAGATAAGTTTCCCCAGGGGAACTCCCAATTAACCGGGAGAAAGGAAATGCTCAACGAGATGGGAAAAAGCCATTGTCTGGCAGGTTAGACCGACCAGAGTTAAGTAGAGTAAGGAGAATAGTGCCATTAGAGGGAAGTCATTATGAGGGAGAGAAAGAGAGAAAGTGCCTCATAGTGGGCTTTGTCCTGAAGAGAATTTAGCAAAGATCTTCATCATAAGCAGATCTTTTATAGGGGAAATTTACCCTTAGGGGTTTCTAACAATGAGACCAGAGAAGTAAAGGCAGGAGCTCAGAAGGAGGGATCAGGAGCCTGGATGGGATGTGCCTGGCTAGAGACCCGCTAAATCAATATTTCAAAAGGTTATTTGAAGGCACCAGAGGTTGGGGGATGGATGGTGGGAGTTTCTAAAGAGTTCCTTCCTAGATAGTCTGGGAATTATCGGATTCCCTAGAAACACTGATAGCTTCTTTGTGATAGGGAAAGATAGTAAGCCACATCAATTTGACTTTTCAAGACCTCAGGTTTTCATCTTTAAACTGAAGGATTTGTATTAGATGATATTTAATATCGTCTTCAGCTGTATGATTTCTCTTTCTAGGGCTCTCCCACTCTTCCTTTAGGTACTCCACTCTTCCTCCCTAGTCCTAGCCATTGGGGCAGAGCTCTGATTTTTCTCCCATTCCTACAGATACTTGCTATCCAGTAGTTAGAAGGCTTCAGCCATGCATTGGACAGGAGCGCCTATGAGTCATTCTAGTGAGAGGAGACATAATGGTGGAGGCCCTGCTCTGGCATCTTACTTGTCGCCTCCAATTGGACATTGGATTGAAGGGTAAAGAGATGAGCCTTAACTAGGAAGGCATGAACGAGGTGAAGCAAAAGTCCTTAAATTGTGAGTTTCATGAGTATAGGGACTGTTTTTAAACCTTCTTTTGTATCTCTAGCACTTGGTGCAGTGTCTGACACATAATATGTGCTTTTTTCCCTCCCTTTTAAATGGCATTTTATTTTTTTTCAAATTACATATAAAGACAATTTTTAGCATTTTTTAAATAAAATTTTGAGTTCCAAATTTTCTCTTTCTTTTCTTCTTATAGGGTAATCAAATTTGATATAGATTATATAATAACACTTCTTAATTTATGCATATTAGCAGATTGATGGATCAGATAGTTGTTGTTGAAGAATAAGCAAACTGTCTTGGATGCTAAAATGATCTAATGCTAAGGATGAAGGCATCTGTTAGGTAGGATGTCTGGCACCCTGATATGGAATCCCAATGTTATAAGGATGCTCAACGATGAAGTCCATTGTTGCAAACAAACATTGTTGAAGGGCTGGAAGGGATTATAACTGGAGTGGCTTCCTGACTGAATCCTTGGCTCAGGCACATAGCCGGCATCACAGAATCTGAGTTAGACTATGCCTCAGAGCTCACTTAGTCATATATGTATGTATGAATGTGTATATACATGTGTCTTAATACATACACAAATGTACAAACATACAGATATATATATATCCTTCTTATGATACCCCCAATAAATAGTCATCTAACCTTTGTATAAATATCTTCACTGGGGAGGAAGTCCTTCTCGAAGTACCCCATTACATCTTGTAGTACCTCTAATCACTAGAAAATTTTTCCTTGCAAGAGGTAGAAATCTACTTCGCTATAATTTTTACTCATCATTCCTAGTTCTGTCCTCTGGGTCAAGCATTATCAGTTGAATTCCTTTTCCAAATGAAAGCCCCTACAATATTGCTGCTCCCATGTGTCCCCGGAGCTTTCTCTACAAAATAAGTGAGCCCTAGTTCTTTCAATCAATCATAGGGCACAATGTCCCTCATCAATCCTGTCACCCCCCCCCCCCCTCTGGAAACTCTCTAGCTTGTTATTAAATGGTGGTGTCCAGAACTGAATAAAAGGATTGCCCTCATGCCTCTCCATGAGAGAGAGAGAGCAGTGTGAATGACCTGCAGGTCATGCCACTGGACAGTCATCTCAGGGCATAAGCTCAGGACCATTCATCAAGCCTCCACAGGAGGGCCATATATCCTTGGAAGAATTCATTGGCTACTCTTGGGGAGATGTTGGCTGGATAGACTTAGTAAGGGGTGGAGCTAGACAAGGAATTATAATATAGTGATCATATTTAAGGGAGTACATGCGAGTTTTAAGCTGGGTCAAGCCTTTGTGGTTCCTTCTTATATGTTGCTATCCTTATTAGGTTCCATGGAGATTATAAAATGGCAGGCTCTCACACCTCTGCCACTGTCACCTTCATTAACCTTTATGACATTTATAGGGTGGCAGATACGAGCAAGCATGGAGTTTATGAGAGGATAAAAGGAAACAGAAGCAGAAGAGATATCACAAAGGGAAAATACTAGAGATAACTTTACCAGATCGAAGAAATGAAAATTAAATCCATGAGCCACATTTCAAAGATCGAGTTATGATAGGACACTTCAACTCTCAGGATGCGCACAAAGATTCTGAAATTGAGGCAGCAAGGATGCATTCTTGACTTAACTTGTCCTTCAGAAATTAGAGGAAGAAGCAATAAGGGGAACTTGGAGACTGAACTCAAAGTGCTGGATGAAGTTTCCGCTATCTACGAATTGGATGTTAAAGTAGAAATGATGGGAACCTGGACAAAAAATGAACACCTTACTTTTTTTTAAATTTTTGCTGAGGCAATTGGGATTAAATGATTTGCCCAGGGTCACACAGCTAGGAAGTGTTAAATGTCTGAGGTCACATTTGAACTCAGGTCCTCCTGACATCAGGGCTGGTGCTCTATCCACCTAGCTGCCCCTGGTCACCTTATCTTAGAGTTAATAATAGATGAGGAGGATACAATATGTACCCTATAGATCAAGAACACAGATTTGGAGAAATTCAGAAAGAAGGATCCTATGGTTTTGTTGCAAGAGTTTTCAGAGTCTGCTTGCTACTGCATGAATAAGTCACCACAGTATACAAGCTGACAGTGAAATTGCAAATAATCTGTCCACTCAATATTATGATACAATCCATCAGTAGTGACAGACATGTGTGTCTTATAATTTCACAGATCACACACATATATGCATACAATTTATGTATATATATTTGTATATATATACATATATATATATGTATATATATATATAGTGTGTGTAGTGCATGTGTATCATGTGTGGAATTGAGACATATTTGTCATCTACTGATAAGCTATGTTTATATATTTATATACACATAATATAGCTATTATATCTCTGTTTGTCTATCTGTCCACCTGCTTGTCTATTGTCTGACTGTCTATTTATCTATCCATGAGTAAGATCAGGGAGGACATATGGGTAGAAAAGGATACATTTTAAAAATGCTTAAATTAATAAAAAAAAATTAGAAAGTTTATGCTGGACATTTATGCTGGATTAAAGGATACAGTATCTTCATTGTCATTTAATTGGCTTTTGTTAAGTTCCTTCCACATTCTTTCTTAGAATAAAGGGAAAAGATCTGGAATCATCCAAGGCTTGATGGATTTTCTTTTGTAATTGTAAATAAATTAGGGGCAAGGAGGTACCAAAGGTGACATGCCAAAGAGGCAAGATGAAAACAATTAAATATAATAACAACAAATACAGAACAAAATGGAGTCAGTTATGTTCCTCTCCAAATCCACTTTTAACAGTGAAATTCTGAAAGGGAAGCATGGAAGAACTAAAGATTTATATTCTTTTTTTTGCCGAGGCAATTGGGGTTAAGTGACTTGCCCAGGATCATACAGAAAGGAAATGTTAAGTGTCTGAGGCTGGATTTGAACTCAGGTCTTACTGACTTCAGGGCTGGTGCACATCCACTGAACCACCTACCTGCCCCAAGACTAAAGATCTAAATTCTACTGATGTAATTCTGTTGAAAAAAATCATCATTATCATAATAACAAATGACATTTCCATAGTGCTTTAAAGTGTGCAAAGTGCTTTAAATCTGTCATTTTATTTGGTCCTCACAATAATTCT